>NW_027507748.1:368837263-369007263 GCF_037356315.1 Lithobates pipiens | reverse complement strand
ATCACAAGGCCCTCCGTGAGGCTTTGTAGCATCGGCTAGGCTCAGATGCCCAAGAGAGAGCCATGGATTCAAAGGGGAAGGCCTGAAGATGGCCGGCGAGCCATGAGGTTAGCAGGGACACAACTTCATGGTAAGGCCGCAGCAAGCAGAGAGAGAGCGCTCTCTAACAATCCTTTTTTACAATCACACACCATTCAAACCGCATCCCACTGCCAGTCCCATTTGCTTCAGACCAATCAGTGTTCACATGACAATCCTCCTTATATTACTGACTGTCCTGCCATACTTGGCTTCTGGGGACAATATTGCAGACTATGCGCCCTGGGCCATCTTCATTATCAATCTATTTGAAGCTTTGTGCACACAAGGTGGGCTGAAGATAACTCCTTTTGCTATGCAGATTCTGTTTGGTGCCACATTCCTCTGTACCTTTAAAAGTGTGGGACTGCAAGTTTCAATATGGCTGATCTTGGTTGTATAAACAGATGTGTAGAAACTTTAGAAATATAACATTAATTCATGTTAAATTCCAACAAATTCCGCTTTACACCTAAAAGGCACATACCACCCTTCTTCAGACACGGCTCCTATTGAACAGTCCATAACTGTTTTCTCCCCAACCTGTGTTTCTGAACCAGTACCTATAGAACAGTCCTTAGCTGTGTAACGTGTTGTGGTTTTCAACATGGGCTTCAGAAACCGCTCCCATGGAACAGTTCATAATGGTCTTACCGTGTTCAGCGACAGCTTCCATGTCACCATTCTGTATTTTTAGTATCTTCTCCTTTCCGGTATCTTCAGGACAATAGTACAGGCAGTACAGGCAAGGGGTGTCCATTCATGCACCATTCACCAGCACACATTCAGAGTAACATATCAACCAGCTCTTAAATACAGAGTCTTGAGAAGGATCTTTCTTGCCCATATTACTAGCCTACAATACACATAGGTCACACTATACCACAAATATATCAACTTATTACCATAATATATACATACATATGTGTCCCATCAATCTACACACCCTGCTCCCAACCTCCTATAACCCTTTCCTGTAAATATGGGTCGGGATTAGGCAGGCTTGCTCACAGCGGTATTGCAGGGTATTTGCTGACTTGGCAGCAAAGTGTCTAACTTGAACACAGAGACCCTACCGTCAATTCATCCCTCAACTTGCATAGATAAATGGGAGACCCTTCTATATAAATATCAAGTTTAACCACACATATAAATCTACAACAATGACAAAAAAAACCCACACAATTCCACCCCTGTGCCTGGATTTCAGAGACCATGCCCAGGGTATACCATGCACCTCTACCTATGGTTAGGTTCAAGGAACCCTTTAGTTCCATGACTAATGCTACACCAGTATTCTTTAGGACAAAGAAACAAACTAGTCTATGTCCCAAATAAGACCCAGGTGCTTCCTTCCCAGCAATGATCTCTCCATCCAGAACACAGAGTGAAATAGCTTCCCAACATTTTTCGTTCATCCCCATGTATTGACCTGGCATACAAAGGACATCATGGTCATGCTTCTGACTGAGGGAAATATCAACCTGCCTCCAGCTTCCATCATCTCTGACCACATGTGGGTGATTTAGCCTCAAATACAACAAGATAGAATCCCCTGTCAGTAAGCCCATTGATGCCACCAAATATACAGACCGAGTCTGCACTTCTGTACATGGGATCATACAGCACAACACCTTTCACAATCCAGACTAGTACAGCCCCTCCAGGCATTCAACCACCACTTTGGATTAGTGTCAGCGACGTGTTTTGGCAAAGTCTTACTGAGCGGTGATGCTAACTCATCAGGCCACTGCCCCTCATACAGAGACTGTACAATCAGCTTAATGTTGGTTGATATTCCCACCTGCCATTGTGTGCACACCAGAGCCACTGACAGATTTCTGTCCTGTACCATCACACTCTCTACCCAACCTCTCAACATGGTTGACAAAATCTGGAGCCACTTCACCCTGGGTATTTTTTTGTGACTGTGTTGAATGTTATGAAGGAGGCCACCAATCTCTCTGGGTAACAAAGTCACGCTCATTCTCTGAAGCTATGGCTGTGAGTTTGTTCCTCAGGAGGCCGATGTCCACTCCATTAACAACACCCATCCCAGCTCCTATTCCCCCCAATATAATGCTGAATACATCCCTCCTCTTTCAGGTTACTCCTCAGAAAATAAGCATCCTGCATGGACCTCATTCTGTGTCCGCACATCTCTGGGAGTAAGTCAGTGGTACAATGACCGCACTTGATTCAGTGTATACTCAGCACATATAGAGTAATAGGTTTTTATCAACTACCGTGAGGTGTTGCGGCACCATGTGGTGAAGGCATACTGTACCCTGATAGTCTGTGTTTGTTCCCTTTATTTAACGGAGCATGCTCCTGTGTGTATTCACTGGCATTACCTGTGCAGGGTTCAACTGGCATTACCTGTGCATAGTTTCAACCTCTCAGGTGACACATCAACCAGACGTATTTCCCCTATACAAGGAAATTTTCACCCCATTGATGTGTCACCTGGCACCCTCTAGTCTGGCCAACAGACACCTTTTTAAGTATAAGTGCCCTCCTCCTGGGTACCTGCACCATATTAACTCAGTTACGTCAATACATGTCATACATTAAAAAAAGACTTTTCTTCTTTCACTTTCTCCTTCCAACAAAAAAAACCCATATATTTTACATTTTCATGTTCTGACCGATTGGATGTGTTATATTCCTTCCCCAACTTCCAACCCATTGCACATGTATTGATAACATGTTTGCATTCATCAGGAGAGACTCCAGCAAAAAATGTTTCAAAACTTGTTGATAGTGAAATGGATATTTTGATGATAGGCAACTCCTATCCTCATATTGATTAGTGGTCCAAATTAATAATAACTACTGCAGTAGGGAACAGACACAAAAGATAAGCTCAGCATCTTTCCAAATAACCGTTCTTTATTATGACGCATTTGAAGGTTTTTATACACACGATTACGTAGGTATCACATTAATATTACAATTGTACGTTAATGGTAACAAGGGGCGTTACATAGGCAGGCTAATTCTAATCAGGACTTGAAAGAATGCAAAACATGTACTGAAAACATTGTTAGTGCCGTGTGCACAGTGAGGGCATCGTGCAATACATATAAAATAGAATACAATTATATACAGAACCTACAAATTTCCATTACAGTCTCCTCTCTTTTGATCAATATTTTGATTACTAACCATACCTGCTATCACCTTTAACCTGGAACCTCCATACCTCCATACGCTTAGGTGGAGGTAGTCCTGGCCAAAGAGGCAAAAACTCCATTGTGGAGAAAATAATAGCTGAGCAGCTTTTTTCATTACAAAACGACTTATCAGCACATGTAAACACAGACAATTCTACATAAAATAGAAGAGGTACAAAAGACAAATATGACTTCAACATGGCTAAACTACTTTATATATATATATCCCTTACAATTAAAGTAATTGAATCAAAAATTACCCTAGACTGTGATCGCAAGAGGGAAACAAATCAAACACAGAGATTTCTTTAATTTAGACATTTTTGCATTGTCTGGTGTGGATCCAGGTGACTTTTCTTTCAAGTTTTGCAAAACTGTACATGAAATAGATGCTGTATTGAGTCTCCAAACATTTCCTTATATATAAATATCTCTTAACAATCCACAAGTCACCTGGCTTTAGTTTTAGATCCTTCCAAACTTTTAGGATCTGGAATTGGGGAGAAAACACACAAATAAGTTTGTCAAAAACCTTAAAAAATCAGCAACATTCTCTGTGAGATCCGAATGGAGGACTTCAGCTGCTGAGACAAAATATAAGCAAGTGAGTAACACACTCCCAAACCAAATCCCATAGGGAGAGAGTCCAACATCCCCTTACGGGCTTGATAAAATATAATAAAACATTCAGGCAAAAGTTTTCTAGTTTCTTACTCTACTTTGTCCGCTACATTGTAGACAGCAGGGGGTGTAAAAAATAAAACCTCAAAACTTCTAATAAGGACTCTTCTATAAAAATGATTTCCTCTGTTACTCTCTGTAGATTCTGCACTCTGTACTTACAAACTACTTCTGATAATACTTTTTTACTGTGGCCTTTGCAGTAGCATTTGCCACTGGACATCCAGAAAACATGTCCACACACACAAAATGCATACGTAAGATTCTGACTTGGGCATCTGGATATATCTTTTTGTTATCTCTGGAAGGGATGTTCAGCTTTTGGTAACACCTTTGGTAACAGGTAAAACAAGAAGTGGTATGTTATAAAAACAACTGTGGTGAACCCTGGCTCTATCCCATGCTCATTTACTAAGGCAGCCATAACTGCTTGTGACTGATGTCCATGTGTCAAGCTGAAGGGAAAAGTGTCTGGCAGACATAAATGATCACCTTTTCCAAAGTCTTGTTTCGTAAGAAGTTGCCCTCTGTGGACCACTTGTGCTTCTCGTTCTGGGGTCCTTAAAGTTAAATTATTAATCCCAGCTATACTGGGCCAGAACTAGGGTGGAATCTGTGAGTTGCACAGACCCAGCAAGTGTCCAGGGCTGTAAATGAAGCATCCTTAGAGTTGCCTGGTCTGCTTCCATGTGTGAGTTTTACTGTTAGTATGGCTACCTCAGCAAGAACCTGGAAGGCTGAAAACAGTCGATCAAATTAACTTGGCGTGCTTGAATGGTTTACCCGCCGAAGTAAAAACAAACTTCTGGCCCTTCAAATGGAACCAAAAACTCTCTATATCTTGACTATCTATATAAATATATACTCTTTTTATAGCTCACTGGCTTTGCTAAAACATGGAGCTCTGCTTCTTGAGCTGGGGGAAAAAGGATCCAATAAATCTGAATACAGGGAATCCTTCTGGGTGATAAACTTCATCCTCAGTATAAAACCAGGAATAACACTACAAAAAAGTAAATACTCGAGTCTTCAGGGAGTGTGTCCTGCACTGGGCTCACAGCAGCTGATTCCCACGTCATCAATTTAACACATGTGGTTTTTCTTTGTCTCCAGCCTCCTCCAATAGAGGCAATAAGGTGGCTGGATTCAAATGTACACATTTTTCATTGTTAGATTTGTACATAAACAAAACAAATTCATATTTTGAACCTTTCATTAGACAAACATTTAGTTAGCTATATATTTGCTGTGCAGAATGTCGGACCATTAAAAATTAAATATTCAACCAAAATAATATCTGTAACTTTGTCTACTAGCAACTTTGCATAAAGCTACAGCTCTGATATATCAGAGTGAACCCTTGATTACTGGGTCCAGCTTGTATAAATATAACAATGGCTTGTTTTCTATGATGCTGTTTGTGTAAGAACTCCAGTTTCATGTTTCAAAAAGACAACTTTTTCCTGGCAATATTATAATAAATGATAAGAATACCCTGCAGTCATGCAGAGATGTCCATAAATCCAAAATATTCTTCTACTTATACCCACTGCACTTACAAGGAAAAGGGGCACATCATTTCACAATCCACACATTCTGCTTTGGATTTCAAAAATAAAAATATATAAAAACAAAGTGCTCCGCCACATCAAAAACTATAAACCAACTGGCTGCAGGAGGCATCTATCCTAACAGGGTGTGTGGACTTGATGTGATGGGTCTGTTATATTTAAATGTTATTATTACTCTCACATCATGGACCGCACATTAAGTTATTATCAGAATTTAAGATTTAATTTCTGTAGAAAAACTTCCTTATGTATTCCATTCATCTTAGCTTTGTTAAACATTATTGCAGCTGTATTCAAATTAACAACCTCATCTTAATCTTTTTTCCTTTCCACTCAATAAATGTAAAATTACAAAATTGTTATCTTAATCTAAACTAATTCCATTTTTACCAATTTCCCCATTAACCTGGATTTCATTTCCAACCAAAGGTTGTCTAAACCAGTTTAATTATATCTATATTTATTAATAAAATTGTTAAAATCATAGTGGAAATGAATACTCATATGATAATTTCAATATCACACACTAATATATATGCACAGATAAATGTCCTTAAAGGGGGACATATTACTTAATTTTCCTTTTTTAAATGCACTGTTTCCACTATCAAAGGATATTCAATTTGTGTAAGACACGGTTAACTGTAACCTTCATTTCACCATGTTTGGAAAACAGATTCAAAAATAATTGTGATCACATTGTTAACCCGACACATTTTGTTATAAATGTTTTGTCTAAAAAAATGAAATTGGCATGGTGTCCTTCCAGCTTATCACCAACCTCTCATCCCAGCTACATTCCCTCAGGAGAGCACAAAGGAGGGGGTCACATCTGCGTACATGACACATACAAGCGATAGAACTAAAGGTTCCAGCATTCACAAACATACACAAATATATCTCTAAAATTGCTTACATTATTCCCATTTGTACACAACACGTGCATATCATTCTCTCACTTTATTTTAACGCTTTTTTAATACTTCCTTGCTTAAACTTCTGCTTTCTTTATTTTGTTCTGATATCCTTTGCATCCAATGTATTGTAATACCATACTTCACATACTGTACCTTCTATGATCAGACAGGCAGCCATAGTACTCATCCCATCTTCTCTCTCTGACAAACATATAAAGCATTCTGTTTTAACTCTCATTTCTCTGTTTCTTCACTTTACTAGTTGTAGTGCCTGACCCCAAATTCATCCCACAACTTAACATCAAAAAGTCCCTTTCTAGTGTTAATGTCACTCTTGATCCATCCTGCTCACATAAATAGCCGTTTCTCTAGCTGTATACTCTGCATGATTCTTTGCCCCTGTGGACTTTGGTGGTAACCCAGTTACCCATTGTGGATCCCTGTCCACTTTAACCATTAATCTAGGGGCTCAGTATAGGCGGAACTGCACCTTCAGTTCATATATAGCGCTCCTCTTGCGCTGGGCATTTTTGAGGGTCTCTTACCCTTCATTTCCTTACTTAATTTAATGCCCAAAATGACTGGCCAGTCTTCTCTGCTTGTGCCTATACACTCTTGCCTCTAAACTACTTTATCTAGCAGATGTACTACATATACCTGTGAACAGCACTATTCTTCCCTTTCTCTATAACACTCCGATGGACAGTAGACAGTGACAACATAACATATAACCACTAATCAATACAGTTCGATTAAGGGGAGTAAAATAGGTACCCTTTGTCCCAAAAATGCCTTACCGATCAAGGAAGTCTGATAACTCAAATGTAAGCAAAAGGCTTACCTCAGCCGGCTGATTATCAGAAATTCCCGGATTGTCTCAAGCTCCTCGTTTCGGATACTCAAGGTCACCTGATAACCCCTGCTGGTCAAGCTCGCCACCTGAAATGGATATTTTGATGATAGGCAACTCCTATCCTCATATTGATTAGTGGTTCCAAATTAATAATAACTACTGCAGTAGGGAACAGACACAAAAGATATGCTCGGCATCTTTCTAATAACCGTTCTCCTTTATTATGACGCATTTGAAGTTTTTTATACACATGATTACATTAATATTACAATTGTATGTTAATGGTAACAAGGGGGCGTTACATAGGCAGGCTAATTCTAATCAGGACTTGAAAGAATGCAAAACATGTACTGAAAACATTGTTAGTGTCGTGTGCACAGTGAGGGCATCGTGCAATACATATAAAATAGAATACAATTATATACAGAACCTACAAATTTCCATTACAATAGGCACAGTCTCAGATTCAGCATTGTCACCAAATTGTCCAAAAAACAAGTATTAATCAGAATCTTTCAGTTTTTTCCTTCTCTCCTGATGTTTATCAGAACAAATTTGCAGCATGGTATGGCACAGACAAACTGCCAACCAGATGAACATCCTTCATCCGTGTTCCAGAAACCTCTCCAATCTCACTCCACCAGGATTCTGGAAGTGAAAAAGAGAGCAGCATCAAATTCTTTTTTTTTTTTCAAATATACATTTTATTATTATTCTCCCAAACCTGGGGAGGGAACCCCGCAATACAGACAGAGGAACAGTTATCAACAAAAAGCAAAACAAAAACAAATGCAGATCAAATCAAATATGCAAGGTAAGTACATTGCAGGATACAGCTTAACTGTCAGTAACAATCTCCTATGTTATATGGACCCACAAGCATGGCAATTATACCGCATGAAGGAGAAAGAACCCTTCGATTGGAGAATAAGATTCCGGGGTCTACCCTCCCCAATCCCCACCCTTTCCCCAGAGGGAGGTGGGTGTGAGTCCACAGGGAGGACATATTGGGGAGTACCAAGAGGGGAAGGAAGGCAAGTGGGGGGGGGAGGAGGGTTGGGAGGGGGGAGACAGAGAAGGAAAAAGATGGCAAAGTTCAGAAGAGAGAAGAGGAAGGAGCAGACAGGGGGGATGGGGCTGAGACACGGCGGTGGTAATCAATCACTAAATTGACTGGCGGAGGGCGCATGGACAAGGAATAAGCAAGAATGACCCTAATAGGGGTAGGTCTCGCTATCGCCCCAGTAGTCGCTGACCCTCTGCTGAGTAGATGAAGGCATTCCAGACGTCCCAAGTCTGTTTGTGGGCCTCCTGTTTATGTTGTGCGGTTAAGACCAAGTCCTCCATTTTCTTTACCTCCTCCACCTTCCGCAGCCAATGTGTCACGGTTGGGGGAGCTCGTTGCTTCCATCGCAAGGGGACGCAGGCTTTTGCTGCGTTGAGCAAATGTCGCAGTAACGACTTTTTGTAGATGTTAGTAGAGATTGTGGAATGGTGCAGGAGGAAGAATGCCGCGTCATTAGGTATAATATATTCCGTGAATTGCTGGGAGATGCGACGGACCTCCCCCCAAAACTCCCTCAGTCTAGGGCAGGACCAGAAAATATGGAGCAGTGTTCCCTCCTCCTCGTCACAGCGCCAGCACCGATTCGAGGCCGAGGGAAAGCACAGCTGCAGCCTGGCTGGTGTTAGATACCAGCGTGTAAGCAGCTTGAAGTTAGTTTCCTGCGTCTTCGTGCAGCGTGAAGACTTTAGGGCAAATGAGATAATACGCTGTGTCTGCGTTGGTGTGAATTTACACAATAAATCCTTCTCCCAGTTGGCGAGGCACAGCAAATGTGGCTGTTCTTTCGGTGTATTGAGCATAGAAAATGTTTGAGACAGAATGTGGGTCAGAGGGCCCTCGTCCGCGCACAGGTCCTCGAACGTCGTTGGTTGTCGGCCAAAGGCCTGGGGGGTGGGAAGTGAATGTAGGAAATGGTGCAGTTGCAGTGCCTTCCAAAAAGGAAGACAGAAGGCCCCCGCGGGGTCGGTCAGTCTCGATAGGGATGGCCACCGCCCGTCCTCCACAAACCCGCCTGCATAGTCAAGTCCGCCCTCCCTGAGAGTAGGGTAAGCCGTGGGTTGTAGACCCGGTGTAAATTTTGGATTGCCCAGGATGGGAAACAGTGGGGAACACTCCAACGTCAGGGATGTCTGAATAGCAATCTGGTGACTGTGTCTCAAAGTAACCCCCAGTAACGGGTGCGTTTTCAGGTCAGGGGGGAGGTCGTCATAACACCACAGCGCTCCTTTCAGCGGTATTTGGGATTGGGCTTGCTCAACCTTTGTCCACAGTTTGGTAGACTCATTTCGTCTCCAGTCCAGTATGCGCCCCAAATGTGAGGCTAGGTAGTATTGGCAGATGTCGGGCAGTGCCAGACCCCCGCAATGTTTGGGGAGCGTCAGTTGTGATCGTCGTAATCTGGGTTTTTTATGAGCCCACACAAACCTGGTAAAAAGGGCTTGGATTTGCTTAAAGAAGGAGGGCGGTATCTGAATGGGTAGTGCTTGAAAAAGGTAGATGAACTTGGGGAGTATGCTCATTTTGATAAGGTTGCATCTACCAAACCAGGAGTGAAATCCCGAATGCCATTTCTCTAACAGTCCTCGGGTCTTCGTCAAAAGGGGTGGGAAATTGAGGTCAAAAGTGCAGTTCAGATCCGGAGGGAGTCATGTGCCCAGATATGGTAGAGCTGTGTCAGTCCAGTGAAAACTAAAGTTGTTCTGTAAGTCACATTGCGTTTGGGGAGAGGTTGCTACACACATAGCCGTTGACTTTGAGAAGTTTATTTTAAGATGGGATAATGCGCCGTATATCTTAAATTCTCGGAGCAGGTTCGGTAGAGAGATTCTGGGGTTAGTCAAGGAGAAGAGAAGGTCATCAGCGTACGCCGAGATCTTGTAGCCGGCGTCACCGACCACAAGGCCCGAGATGTCCGGGTGTAACCTGACAGTGTTTAGGAATGGCTCTAGTGAAATGGCAAAAAGAAGGGGGGACAGCGGGCATCCCTGCCTTGTTCCATTCCCGATAGGGAATGCGCTAGAGAGGACCCCGTTAGCCTTCACTTGAGCTGAGGGGTTGGAGTACAAGCTGCCTATCCAACTCATCATCCTGTCACCCAAGCCTAAATGACGGAGAACAGAGAACATATACTCCCAGCTTACTCTATCAAATGCCTTCTCGGCATCGGTGCTCACAAAGACACATGATGTCTTAGTAGTGTGTGCCACCCGAAGTAGATTAAGCACCTTGATGGTATTGTCCCTGGCCTCCCTATAAGGCATGAACCCCACCTGGTCCAGGTGGATTATGTCCTGCATGTGCTGTGTCAGTCTCCTGGCTAAGATCTTCGAGAAGATCTTCAAATCCGTGTTCAGCAGGGAGATGGGCCTATAACTGCCACACTGGTTCGGGTCCTTCCCCTCCTTCTGGAGTACCACAATATGAGCCCTAAGAGTGTCCCTTTGGAAAACAGTCCCCGAACCCAGAGCATTAAAGAGTGTCACCATACGTGGGCCTAGAATAGGGAGCAGGGACTTGTAGTACTGAGCGGTGAAGCCGTCCGGTCCTGGGGCTTTGCCAATCTTCAAGGAGTCAACCGCCTCCTGGATTTCGGCCAAAGTTATGGGTTCCTCCAGGATGGCGCTCATCTCTGATGAGAGTGTCGGCATTTGCGAGTCATTGACATATTTATCTATAGCTAGCTGGGTGGAGGTGGGGCTCGGTAGGTTGTACAAGCTAGAGTAGAATTCGGCGAATACGTCCGAAATTTGTGTCGGTGCTGTGGCCATTGACCCGTCCGGTCGTGTTATCTGTGGTATGTATGATGCCGCCTTGACCTCTCCAACCGACTGGGCTAACTGCTTCCCACATTTATCCCCTGCTTCGTATGACAGCCTGCGGCAGAACTGCAGGGCTGCCTTCGCCCTGTATTGTAGTAGGTCCGTTATTTGGGACTGGAGGGTCTTCAACTCAGACTCTAGGGCCTGCGTGGGGGCATGTTTGTGTTGCGCTTCCGCTAAGGGCAGTTTGTCGAGTAAAGTGGTCAAAAGTGCATTCCGGTCCCTTTTAATCCTTGCCCCATGCTTTATGAGAACGCCACGTATAACGGGCTTGTGAGCCTCCCATAGCACCCCGGGGTCACAGTCCCCGATTTCGTTCTCCCTGAAGTATAGGTCTAGTTGTTTGGACACATCTGACAACACCTCTGGTATCTGAAGAAGGCTCTCATTCAGACGCCAGAATAAGGATCTGGGTGAGGGTCGGTCGGTGAGAGCATACGTCAGGTAGATTGGGGCATGGTCCGACCAGGTTATCTGACCTATGGTTGTGGTGTGCACTAGATGTAGTTGGTCATGGGGGATTAGAAAGAGGTCTATCCTTGAGTATAGCTTGTGTGGGGCAGAATAGAAGGTGTAATCCCGTTCACCAGAATGCTGTAGACGCCACACGTCACGCAGTCGTGCTTTGTGGAGCATGTGTGCAACCCGTTTCCCGCAGGCTGGAGGTATGGATGAGGTGCCCGTCGAAGTGTCTGAGGCGGGTAGTAATGGAACATTAAAGTCGCCGCCCAACAAAACTTGCCCCTCTCTGAATGCCAGCAACTTGCTCAGCGCCTGACTGAGAAATCTATCTTGGTGTTCGTTAGGGACGTACACCGTAGCCAGTGTAAAGCACACCCCACATATCTGCCCTTTGAGGAACAGGTAGCGCCCCTCGGTTTCGGCTAAACTGTCCGTTAGCTGCCATGTCAATCTACCTGAGAGCAATATCGAGACCCCCCCGAGTCTTGGACGCGTGGTTCGTGGAGTGGTATGCCCGTGGAAAGGACCTGCTCTGCAAAAGTGGTAATTTGTCATTTTTGAAGTGTGTCTCTTGGATGAAGGCCACATCAGAGTGAGATTTTTGAAGATCGTGAAGTAACATACGCCTCTCGGGCGTGTTGAGGCCTCTAGCATTAAGAGAGGTCACTTTGATGGAATCCACCACCATGTCTCAGGAAAGAGGTTGAGGGAGAAGGAGGAAGTGGTGAGCAGAGGGGAGGAAGATGGGATTCTCGGTTACTAGGAGAGAGGAGCGGGGATCGGAGGGAGAAGGGGCGTAAGTAAAAAAAAAAAAAAGGGAAAAGGGGGGGGGGGGGCAAGAGGAGGCTCCGACAAGTCAGAGCTATCCCCTCACCCCTCAACCCCGTGTAGGGGTAACTAATTAACCAAGCTTTTAAAACTTGAAATGCGCGCGACCGGAACTGGTCGCGCACTAGTCTAGGTGGAGAGTGGGTGAACAGAGCCGAGGATCCAAAGTCCCGGCCACCAACCCACACCGGCAATGTCTAAACGTGGGTGGTCCTGGGAGCAGAATATCAGACGCACCAGTAGTAACTTAATCAAGCGAAAATAATCAAATAATCCATAAGGAAAGTAAAGGCATGTAAACAGAGAGACATAACTGAACATCAGATAGCAGAAGAACTTCCATTGGCTAATCAGAGAACGCAGCGGTGTTCCCTCTCCCCAGCATCAACCCCAACTACATTGCCAAGGTGTCTTCTGTGGCCACCGAAAAATACAAGAGACCCCCCCCGTAGGCCCCTGGACTCCAGTCCCTCCCCCGGGTACGTCTCCAAGCCCCCCCCTCCCTCATCATGAGTCCACGGCCACTTGTACAGGCTAACAGGGGCCCGGGCCCAAAGTGCATGGGATCTCTCCAAAAGGAAGGGCAGGGGCTTCCCATAGTAGCGTAATGACCTAGACAATAAGGGGTTACCCCAACCCCCCAAGGAGCAAGGGCTGGTTCCCCCCAAAACATCCCCCTGTCTCCCCCCCTCCAGTTACTGCCAGCGGGACGTGCCGGGGCAAAAGATCTCCTCCCTCAGCTGAACATCCGGACAGCCTCCCACCCGGAGAGTGGGGGGGTCCGCACATGACTGTCCAGTGGTGACCCCCAGATTGTAGACCCGGTAAGTCTGTCCTCCCCCCACCCCTCCATGGGCAGGGGGGCAAAACAGGCATGTCCCGAGAGGCAGATTACCCTGAAACAACCGGAGACGGGCGTCTCGAAGCATATATCCCTGGACTTGTAAGGTAAAGGGCCCTGGAGAGGGCAGTCACTATCCAAGCAGGAATCCCAGACAGTCAATGTTGGCTCAATAACGGAAGCCCACCCCCGGCGCGCACCAGGGTGGTTGGTAGTGTCTGTCTGATAGCCCAATGAACAAGGGACATATAAAACAGGGCAGGCAGCGCCGCCCTACAGTGGTATTCTGACATTCCCCTCAGTCCCCAATATCCTGTGCTGGAAAGGAGAAGGACTGTGCCATGGCCTCACGGTTGCATACAGGAGGGTAGTGAGGGTGGAGGCGCGCCGGTGGCCACATGAACGTAGGGGTCAGGGTGAGCTAGGGAAATAGGGGCTACTCACATCTCCCGAGCCGCCTCGTTGGATGGTGTCCGTGAGCGGCGTCTGGAGCGAGGCATTCTCTGTGGCTGCGGGCCGGGAGCTCTTGGTGCATCCGGACATCCCTGGAATCTCGGTAGGTAGCCAAGCCAGTCTGGAACTGTGATCGGATCTGTGCCAAGGAAGTTGAAGAGGGCCGGGAGTGTCTCCCGGGATCTCAGCAGGAACGGTCTCTGGTCTTTGATGAAGGTGACCGACAGGGGGAACCCCCAGCGGTAGGTCGCCCCGCAGCGTCTCGCCAGCTCCAGAAGGGGTCTCAACAGGGCTCGGCGGTAGAGTGTGGGTCTGGAAATATCTGGCAGTATCTTCACGGGTGCCCTGTCAAAAACTACCTCCCCAACCTCCCAAGCCCTGCGAGTTATGGCCTCCTTATGGGTGTAGTGATGTAGGCGACAGATAACGTCTCGCGGTCTGGCAGGGTCTGAGGAGCGGGGGCCGAGGGCCCTATGGATCCGGTCAATCTCGAAGCATTCCGGGAGCTGGGCACCCGCTACTCTCTTAAAGATGTCGGTAACCGTGGCAAGTAAGTCCGCAGAGCCTGTAGCTTCTGGCAAGCCCCGCAGCCTAAGATTGTTCCGCCTGCTGCGGTCCTCAATCTCCTCCATGCGGAGCTGAAGTTCAGTAGCAGATTCCGCCTGGGCTTTATGCTGGGACTCTAGAGCGATGACCCTCTGTGTCAGTGCTGCCAACCTGGTTTCATCATTTGTAAGCCTGTCATCCAGAGCCCGTACATCCTGCTTCATTGCCTGGATTTCCTTCTTGTGTGCAGCCTCCACTCTCCCCACAAGCCCCTCTATGTCTGCCTTAGTAGGCAGTGATTGCAGGATTGCCTTCAGCTCCGCATCCGCTCTGCAGGTAAGTGGCAGCTGTGAGGGACCCCCTGGCTCTGTGTCTGGAGGTATGGGTGAGCTGGGGAAGATGAGGGGACTCTGGGACCCCTCCGAGGGTGCAGGCATGTCCGCGGGAAGCTCCGTGCACTCACCACGCGGCGCCGCCATCTTGGGTCTCCGGGCGTCCGCGCTAGGTGTCCGGAAAAGCCGCTGGATATCACTCCCCGCCGGCGTCTGAACCGCCGGGCTGGTCTGCAGTCTGTTCCGCTTTCTGTTCTTCTTAGAAGCGTGCATTCTGCGGTATGGTAGGCACGATTGCCGGTGTAAGCTAGGGCGGCCGGGAGCTCTGTGAAGAAGCGTCTTTACTCGGCCATGTCCAGACCACGCCCCCCACAGCATCAAATTCTTATCCACAATATCTCCTTGCTTACCATGGTTACTTATAGTTCCCTCCTTGGAACCCAGGAACTTAGTATTCCTGGCTTTTGCAACTCTGACCAAACTATCAAAACAACCATGACCTCCTTAGGCTGAACCCACTCTAAATGGATCCCCATGGTATGATCAAAAAATGTAAAAAAAAAACGTACGTCAATGTTGCTTCTCAAAAAAATTCTAATTTTACAAGCTAAAAAGACAATGCATTTATCTGTATCTTTAAGATGTATGCACTAACCCCCGTTCAGGTGGACAAAGTCTAAACCCTTTTGGAACTTTTTCCACCTGAATGAAAAGGGAAAAAAAATAAAAAACAAAAACAAAAAACGACCTCCAGAAGCTAGACTGGTTTCCTACAAACTCTTGTCTTGAACAAAATGTATTCAGCTGCTAATTGAGGGCACAGCTAATGGCCCCCCTTTCAGGTGGACTAACCCTAACAATTTTTCCACCTGAACAAAACAAAAATAAAATAGACTAAACAAATACCAAAATAAAATAGGATTTTTTGTACTCATCGTAAAATCCTTTTCTCTGTAATTCACCGACCGACACAGCTCCTTTCTTAGCCATTGGGTTGTTTGCCCTATCACTAGGAGATACTAGGCATTAGTTGTAACACAACACTCAGAACTCTTAGTTCCGCCCGGGGGGGGCGGTCCCTTGGGTAACAACCCTCCAGTCTGCCAGACAGACCTCAGTACGTCAACAAGCAGTATAACGTAAAGATAAAGAGGAGGAGCTGTGTCGGTTGGTGAATTATAGAGGAAAGGATTTTACGGTGAGCACAAAAATTTTTATTTTCTCTTATATTCACCGACCAACACAGCTCCTCTTTTGGCCATTGGGACATCCCCAAGCAGTGCCAAACGAGGGGTGGGAAAAACAGCATAAAAACTTCATCCACCATGGCAAGTGGAAACTAGTGAAACTTTACCCACAAAAAACAACAGTACGTGGAAAAACCACCACAAAAACCAGGGTACCCTCAACAGGAGTGACTACCCACAGCCGCACCAAAAAACTGCGTAATGTAATGCAACAGCGCATTAACTTAACGGTACTGTGTTTTTATCGAAAAACCAGGAAAAAAGGGATATACATATTGCATATTCAATTTCAACTATACGGCCGCCTGCAAAACTTTGAGGCCAAAACAGGCATCAGCCGATGCACCGACGTCTACCTTGTAGAACTTGGTAAACGTGTGGACAGATGACTAGGTTGCCGCTTTACACACCTGAGTGACAGATGCTTGGTGTCAGAAGGCCCAAGACGTTCCGATTGCCCTTGTGGAGTGAACCGGAAAGGGGGGCACCTGCCCCTTCAAGGCATAGGCTTGTACTACAATCTGTCTGATCCACCTGGAAATGGTGTCCAATGAGACTGCCATGCCTTTCTTTGGACCAGCCACCGAAACAAACAAACAGTGAGTCTGACTTTAGAAAGGGAGCCGTGGCAGACAAATACACCTCCAGGGCCCGAACCATGTCCAGAGTGTGAAGGGCCACCTCTTTAGGGTGCTTTGGCTTAGGACACAGAGAAGGTAATATAATGTCCTCATTGATATGAAAAGATGAAACCACTTTCGGTAGGAAAGACGGTTTGCGGACACAACACCACCGTATCCTTGTGGACAACCAGATAAGGCGACTTGCAGGACAAGGCTGCCAGTTCCAAAACCCTCCTGGCCGATGTGATGGCCCCTAGAAAGACCACTTTCTGGGAAACAGTCAATAAGGCAATCTCCCTGATATTTTCAAATGGCGGTTTTTGAAGTGCCGACAACACCAGGTTCAAATCCCATGGGGGTAACGGTGGACGCACCGGAGGGACTACATGTCGTAAACCTTGAATGAAGGTATTCACTAATGAGTGAGTCGCCAGGGGTCGCTGAAAAAAAAGACAGCAAAGGCTAAAATTTGCCTCTTAATGGTGCTTAATGCCAATTTCTGGTCTACTCCTTGCTGCAGAAACAGCAGGATCCTGGATATAGAAAAGGAGCGCAGATGCCATCCTTTCTCCTCACGCATGGAGATGTATGCCTTCCAGGTACGATGGTATATCTTCCGGGAAGAAGATTTTCGTGCCTTTAACATAGTTGAGATCACAGAGTCCGACAGACCCCGGTACCTCAACACCTGGCTCTCAATAGCCATGCTGTTAAAGCCAGTGATGGTAAAGCAGGATGGAGAATTGGACCTTGAGACAGAAGGTCCTCTTGCAACGGTAGTCGCCAGGGAGCGTCTGCCACCAGATGGACCAGGTCTGCGTACCAAGGACGCTGAGGCCAATCTGGGGCAACCAGAATCACTGGGATCCCCTTGGCTTCCACTCTGCGAAGCAGGTGTGGTAACAGTTTCAGTGGAGGAAAGGTGTAGATCAGCTGGTACTGATCCCACTGATCTCTTGTCCTGGACACGAATCTTGGCACCTTCCGATTGAGACGGGAGGCCAGAAGATCCACATCTGGTGTGCCCGACTTCAGGCACAGTAACCTGAATGTCTCCGGATGCAATGCCCATTCTCCTGGGTCCAGCATCTGTCGACTCAGTCCACCTGCCAGTTCTCCACTCCCGGGATGTAAATGGCCGACAGGACCGGTACGTGTCGCTCTGCCCACCGAAGTATGCAAGCAACCTCCCGTGCAGCGGCTGAGCTTCTTCTTCCCCCTTGGTGATCAACGTATGCCACCGCAGTGGCGTTGTCTGACTGAATCCTGATCGGACGCCCTTGCAGTCTCATCGACCATGTGGAGAGGCACAGCCTGATCGCTCTCAATTCGAGCAGATTGACCGGCAACTTGGATTCTTCTGTCGACCAGAGGCCCTGAGCCGACTGAACCCCCATCACTCCACCCCAGCCAGATAGACTGGCATCCGTTGTGATCACTGTCCACTTCAGAGGTAGGAACTATTTTCCTTAAATTAAAACAAAAAAAAGTGTGGCGCTTAGGTGTCAACAAACCGGTGGCTGGACTGGGGAGACTACACGGATAAGGGTATCCAGCCTGTCACCCAGCCGGGAGTTGATAGCAGATCACAGGATCATTCATCTTGCGCAAAAAGCCAAGATTCTGCATAAAAAAGCGTGGACCGATGGGCCCACAGGGTTCCTAGGTCCTTCTGCTTCACTAGGCAAAATAAAACTGAGGTCTGTCTGGCAGACTGGAGGGTTGTTACCCAAGGGACCACCCCCCTGGGCAGAACTAAGAGTTCTGAGTGTTGTGCTACAACTAATGCCTAGTATCTCCTAGTGATAGGGCAAACAACCCAATGGCTAAGAGAGGAGCTGTGTCGGTCAGTGAATTTAAGAGAATTTTTTTTTTATTATTAAAAATCTGGCCATTATCACACAAAAACAACATGGTAAGACAACCACCATAAATCAATGACAAACACTCAACTTTTAATTAACCACTTAACCGCCCCATAGCCGGGTACAGGGCGGTTGCTTAACTCTGAGAGGCCGTTATACAACGTCATCGTGGCCGTTTACCACGTGATCGCTCAGTCAAATAACGGAGTGATCACTTGTAAACAAACTGGCGTCATGTTATGACACCGGTTCCTCCCTCTCCTCTCTGTACCGATCGGTACAGCAGAGGGGGAACAGATCGGTGTCAGCAGTGCTGTGGGCTGCATCTGCAGTACCCACAGTGCTGCTCACTGAAAATTAACCCCTCAATTCCCTGCCAATACTCTGCGATACCCAGCCAATACTCTGCGATACCCAGCCAATACTCTGCGATACCCAGCCAATACTCTGCGATACCCAGCCATACTCTGATACCCTGCAATACCCAGCCATAGTCAGTGATACCCTGCAATACCCAGCCATAGTCGGTGATACCCTGCAATACCCAGCCATAGTCGGTGATACCCTGCAATACCCAGCCACTCGGTGATACCCTGCAATACCCAGCCATAGTCGGTGATACCCTGCAATACCCAGCCACTCGGTGATACCCTGCAATACCCAGCCATAGTCGGTGATACCCTGCAATACCCAGCCATAGTCGGTGATACCCTGCAATACCCAGCCACCGGTCATATGATGTCCTTAACTTTGTGTGGGGATATCTGAATGATGGGTGTAGCTAGAGGCATCATTCAGATATCAGCTTTTTCAGCCGGCGATTCCCTACACCAGAAGAACAATAATAGCGGCTGTTCCGCTGCTTAATCGTTCTTACAGGAGGTGAGAGGGGACCCCCCCCTCCTTCCGGTGCTTCTACCGATTTGCCAATACAATCAAAGCCAGAATCTTTTTTTTTATTTTTTATTTCAGGCTTCCCAGCCTAGAGGTGAGTTGCGGGGTCTTACTGACCCCATATCTCACTGTGAAGAGGACCTGTCATGCCATATTCCTATTACAAGGGATGTTTACATTCCTTGTAATAGGAATAAAAGTGATCAAAAAAATTATTTTTGGGTAAAAAAATGTCAAACTAAAATAAATAAAGTAAAATGAACAACAAAAAAAATAAAAAATGTAAAGCGCCCCTGTCCCCATGTGCTCGCATGCAGAAGCGAACGCATATGTAAGTCCCACCCACATATGAAAACGGCGTTCAAACCACACATATATATTCCTTTAAATTGCGTACCTGGGGGGTGTCTATAGTATGCCTGTGAAGGTGCGCATGTTTCTGGTGCTTAGAACTGTCCCTGCACAAAGTGTCATTTATGCAGGAAAAAAAAAGTCCTTTAACCACTTGCTTACTGGACACTTAAACCCCCTTCTGCCCAGACCAATTTTCAGCTTTCAGCGCTGATGCACTTTGAATGACAATTGCGCGGCCATACAACACTGTACCCAAATGAAATTTTTATAATTTTTTTTCCCACAAATAGAGCTTTCTTTTGGTGGTATTTAATTACAGCTGGAAGTTTTATTTTTTGCTAAACAAACAAAAAAAGATGCAAAAAAAAAAAAAATCATGTTTAATAGTTTGTTATAAAATTTTGCAAACAGGTAATTTTTCTCCTTCATTTAAATGCGCTGATGAGGCGGCACTGGTGGGTACTTATAGGCTGCACTGGTGGGCACTGATAGGCACAGTTAAGGTGGCACCGATAGGCACAGATAAGGCAGTACTGATGGGCACAGATAAGGCGGCACTGATGGGCACAGATAAGGTGGCACTGATGGGCACAGATAAGGTGGCACCGATAGGTGGCACTAATAGATGGGACTGATGGGCATTGATGGGCGGCACTGATGGGCACGGATATGTGGCACTGAGGTGCAGCATTGTTGAGGCAGATTGTGGGCACTGATAGGTGGCACTGTGGGTACTGATGTATGGCACTGATGTATGGCACTGCTGGGTGGCACTTTTATTAATAACTGGCTGGTACTGGCAGGGGGCAGGTGGGCACTGATAAGTTGACCGTGATCGGGACTGATGTCCCGATCACGGCCGCCGGTGATTGGCTCTTTTTTGATATCGCGAGGAGGAAAAATAGCCCGATTACTGGCTCTGTTTTGCCACATGATCAGCTGTCACTGGCTGACAGCTGATCACGTGGTAAGGGGTCGGGATCGACCCCTTGCTCGGATCCATGATCAGGCGAGTCTCATAGACTCGCCGATCACAGAGCGCGCCGCGTGCGCCCCTCAGGGGGCGCGCAGGCCGCTTGTGCATGGGACGACGTCACTGGACATCGTCCCGGCAAAGCAGGTCCGTGCTGTAGCCGTCATTCGGCTATAGCGTGGATCTCTAGTGGTTAAAATCACTCTTCAGGTCTCTTATGGATATTAAGGGGAACCCCGCGTCAAATGAAAAAAAAATTGACGTGGGGTCCCCCTAAAAATCCATACCAGACCCTTTATCCGAGCATGCAACCTGGCAGGCCGCAGGAAAAGAGGGGGGGGGAGAGCGGCCCCCCTACCTCCTGAATCGTACCAGGCCACATGCCCTCAACATTGGGAGGATGCTTTGGGGGTCTGTGACCCCTCAAAGCACCTTGTCCCCATGTTGATGTGGAGAAGGGCCTCATCCCCACAACCCTGGCCGGTGGTTGTGGGGGTCTGCGGGCGGGGGGCTCATCAGAATCTGGAAGCCCCCTTTAACAAGGGGACCCCCAGATCCCGGGCCCCCCCCTGTTTGAAATGGTAAGGGGGTACAAAAGTACCCCTACCATTTCACAAAGAAAGTGTAGTTAAAGAAACACACTTTTGAAAAATTCCTTTATTAAAAATTAAAAAAGATCCAGCGATGGCTGATCTGATCCAGCGCAGCGAATCCATCCATCTTCTGTCTCCACGGAGGAGACACTGCGGGGATCCCGGTGGCCTGACGTTTGTTATATGTGGAGGGCGGGGCCACCCATCACCTGACCCCGCCCCCCTCTGACGCAAGGGGAAACCCGGGCTTCCCCGTGACGTATGGGTGACCCCGCCCCCCTCTGATGTAACGGAAACCTGCCTGTGTTACATCAGAGGGGGCGGGGTCACCCATACGTCACGGGGAAGCCCGGGTTTCCCCTTGCGTCAGAGGGGGCGGGTCAGGTGACGTGTGGCCCCGCCCTCCGCATATAACAAACGTCAGCCCGCCGGGATCCCCGCAGTGTCTCCTCCGTGGAGACAGAAGATGGATGGATTCGCTGCGCTGGATCAGATCAGCCATCGCTGGAGAGATGATCGTCCGTCGCTGGATAGCAAGAGTGGATTACCACCGCTGGAATCTTTTAAAAAAAAAAATATTTTTAATAAAGGAATTTTTCAAAAGTGTGTTTGTCTTATTTAACTATTTTTTACACTTTCTTTGTGAAATGGTAGGGGTAGGTTTGTACCCCCTTAACATTTCAAACAGGGGGGGGGGGCCGGGATCTGGGTGTCTCCTTGTTAAAGGGGGCTTCCAGATTCTGATAAGCCCCCTGCCCGCAGACTAATTTGGGTTATTTTTACCAAAGCTATGTAGCAGTATAAAGTTTGCCCAAAATTTATGAAGAAAAATTACTAATTAGCAAAACTTTATGACAGAAACAAACAAAAATGCATTTTTGTTCACAAAATGTAGTCTTTTTTTCTTTTATAAAACACAAAAAATAAAAAAAAAACAGTGGTGATTAAATACCACCAAAAGAAAGCTCTATTTGTGTGGAAAAAAAAAGGACAAAAATGTCACATGGGTAGAGTGTTGCATGTAATTGTCATTCAAAATGTGAGAGCAACGAAAGCTTAAAATTGGTCTGGTTATTAAGGGTGTTTAAGTGCCCAGTGGTCAAGTGGTTAAAGACATCCATGGACTTTCCTTCTGAGAAGAGTACGTGCTCATTTTGATCTGAAAGACAATTAGTTAATGGGAAAAACATAAAACAAAACATCTGTACCTGCATCACAACATTTGTAACCTCATTTGTAACTCTTTAGTCAGTTAATGTCTGACTATTGTTTAATTTTTTTTCATTGTTTACAAAAAAATTACTAATTAACCACTTGACCACTGGGCACTTAAACACCCTTAATAACCAGACCAATTTTCAGCTTTTGGTGCTAACGCATTTTGAATGACAATTACTCTGTCATGCAACACTGTACCCATATGAAATTTTTGTCCTTTTTTTTCACACAAATAGAGCTCTCTTTTGGTGGTATTTAATCACCTCTCGGTTTTTTATTTTTTGTGCTATAAAAGAAAAAAAGACAGAAAATTCTGTACAAAAATTAATTTTTCTTCGTTTCTGTTATAAAATTTAGCAGATTCATAATTTTTCTTCATAAATTTTGGCCAAAATTTATACTACTACATATCTTTGGTAAAAATAAGTACAAATTGGTGGATATTATTTGGTCTTTGTGAAAGTTATAGAGTACACAACCTATGGTGCCAATATCTGAAAATTGATCACACTTGAAGTACTAACGGCCTATTTCAATTCTCGAGACCCTAACATGCCAGAAAAGTTCAAATACCCCCCAAATGACCCTTTTTTGGAAAGAAGACATTCCAAGGTATTTAGTAAGAGGCATGATGATTTTTTTGAAGTTGTCATTTTTTCCCACAATTCTTTGCAAAATCAAAAAAAATTTTCCTTTTTTTTTTTCCACAAAATTGTCATATTATCAGTTTATTTCTCACACACAGCATATGCATACCACAAATTACACCCCAAAACACATTCTGCTATTACTCCCGAGTACGGCGATACCACAAGTGTGAGATTTTTACACAGCGTGGCCACATACAGAGGCCCAAAATGCAGGGAGCGCCATCAGGCGTTCTGGAGCACCCAGGACAATTCTGACATTTCTCTCCTACATGTAAAAATCATAATTTATTTGCTAGAAAATTACATAGAACCCCAAAACATTATATATATTTTTTTAGCAAAGATCCTAGAGAATACAATGGTGGTTGTTGCAAATTTTTATCTCACACGGTATTTGCGCAGCAATTTTTCGAACGCGTTTTTTTGGGGGAAAAAACAGTTTTGTGCTTAAAAAAAAAAACAGTAAAGTTAGCCCAATTTTTGCATAAAGTGAAAGATGAAGTTATGCTGAGTAAATAGATATCGAACATGTCACTCTTCGAAATTGCACATGTCCGTGGAATGGCGCCAAACGTCGCTACTTAAAAATCCCCATAGGCGACGCTTTCAATTTTTTTTTACTGGTTACATGTTTTGAGTTACAGAGGAGGTCTAGGGCTAGAATTATTGCTCTCGCTCTAACATTCATGGCAAAACCTCACATGTGTGGTTTGAACACCGTTTTCATATGTGGGCGGGGCTTACGTATGCATTCACTTTTTTTTTATTGTTCATTTTACTTTATTTATTTTAGTTTGAAATTTTTTTCCCCAAAAATAAATTTTTGATCACTTTTATTCCTATTACAAGGAATGTAAACATCCCTTGTAATAGGAATATGGGATGACAGGTCCTCTTTACAGTGAGATCTGGGGGTCAATAAGACCCCACCTCTCACCTCTAGGCTGGGAAGCCTGAAAAAAAAAAAAAAAATGATTCTGGCTTTGATCGTATTGGCGAGTTGGTAGAAGCACCGCAGGGCGGTGAGGGGGGGGCATCTATGGCTGGGTATTGCAGGGTATCACCGAGTATGGCTGGGTATTGCAGGGTATCTCCAAGTATGGCAGGGTATTGCAGAGTATTGGCGGGGTATTGCAGAGTATTGGCGGGGTATTGCAGAGTATTGGCGGGTATTGCAGAGTATTGGCGGGTATTGCAGAGTATTGGCGGGTATTGCAGAGTATTGGCGGGTATTGGCGGGTATTGGCGGGTATTGGAGAGTATTGGCGGGTATTGGAGAGTATTGGCGGGTATTGCAGAGTATTGGGGGGGTATTGCAGAGTATTGGGGGGGGGGTATTGCAGAGTATTGGGGGGTATTGCAGAGTATTGGTGGGTATTACAGAGTATTGCCAGGGTATGGAGGGGTTAAATTCGGTGAGCAGCGATGTGGGCACTGCAGATGCAGCCCACAGCGCTGCTGACACCGATTTCTTTCCCCTCCGCTGTACCGATCGGTACAGAGAGGGGGAGGGAGGAACCGGCATAACATGACGCCGGTTTGTTTACAAGTGATCGCTCCTTCATTTGACGGAGCGATCACGTGGTAAACGGGCGCGCGAGAGCAGAATTCTGGGAGGCCGTTAATTAACGGCCTCTCAGAGTTAAACAACCGCCCTGAAGCCGTTAATCGGCTATGGGCGGTTGTTAAGTGGTTAATGAGCTCATGGTACCATGTGATAATTGATTATGAATTTACAATAACCTAACCCCTGTTCTGCTACATATGCCCACTGTTGTTCTCACTTTGACGGACCAGCAAACAAAACACAAATGTAAGGCCGCGTACACACGCGGGGACTGTTCGCCCAACTTTGTCCGTCAAACAGTTTCGGCAAACAGTCCGCTCAAAATTAGCATGGACGGACATGGCCACACACGACGAACGAACAGTTTGCTGAAACCGTGCGCGATGATGTGAACGGCACGTACGACGGGACGAAAAATACGACGTTCTATACACTGCATTATAACTTTCGGCGTGTAAATCCTTTCTGAGCATGCGCGGAACTTAGTTTGACGAACAAGCCTACACACGAGCGGACTGTTCGCTCAAACAAGGTTTCAGCGGACAGTTTTACGGAATTTCCGAAAAACCTTGTTCGTCAAACTGTCCGCTGAAACTGTCCGCTGAAAGCCCACACACGAGCGGACTGTCCGCCCAAACACTGTTCAGCGGACAAAGTTGGGCGAACAGTCCGCGCGTGTGTACGCGGCCTTAGTATTAAAAGCTGTTTAACTTTTTCCCTGGTCTCTGGAAAAGGAACACAAAGACAGTGATTACACACAATTATTATGACAATTGACTTTTTAAGTCCCCCAAGACTTCCCCATTAATTGTACTGCTAGGGGAACAATTGCCATACTTTCCTATACTAAGCGGCAGTATTGATAAACTTTGCCATATTACTCAGGAAAAATGGCAATGCAATTTGCGCCCAACTACATACAAGCCAGAATGGTAGATTAGCCCAAGGGGCAAATATTGGAATGTTCATCCAGTCTTGTTGCTGGCTGTGTTTAGGGTGTGGACTGTCATTTCTTATCTCTCCTGGCTGCTATCTTTCATATCAGGCCTTTGCGCTATGCTGTCCCTGTCCTAGGTGGGGGTTTTCATTGCAGATACCTGTATTTCTGGGGTTTCCTGCTCCATGCTAGCAATTGTAAGGGCTTTATGAAATCTATGTCCATGTCTATTCCATTTACAATGTCTGAACTTCCTTTGCCTTCCTGCACCTCTGCTTATTATGGATACATCTGCCTTTGACCCATACTCCCTTTCACTGGACTCTTGACAGAAGTCTCGCAGGATATTGACAAAATTTTGGTAGCATCTAGCATTCCTCACAGCCATTCTAGTGGGATAGCTTACATAACACCTATTGGCCATTGAGTATATGAAGCTTGCAACATCCTCCAATAAGTCAGGACAGTTGAACACTTACGTATACAATGCAAGATACTCACTACAGAACAATATTGGGTAATTTCCTCTGATAAATTTAATTTGTTGTAAATCACTCACACCATTTTCGCGACTGTCCACAATATGCTGCAACTCATTCCTCTGCATCTGCCAAGTTATCCTGTGGCGATAACTGGCCTTCCAAAGGTCCTGGTAGCCATGCTTTCAGAAGAGAACATGCATCTTTATTACTCAAATGGAATTTAACTACTAGAGCTTCAAATTTATTGGACAAACTCACTGGTGATTCCAGGGTATTAAATTCACCCAGAATCTGGCACAAAGTAAGTCTCTCTTGTATTGTAATCAAACTGTCATTCTGCTTTGAAGCTATAGGTGCAATAGCAGACTGTGTTTCATCACGGCCCTTCTCCTTATTGATTGTGCAGATATCGGCCAATTGGCATGTTCCTTTGTGCTCATTGAGCGATACTATACATTGTTCTTTAGTAAGAAGCTGGGAGCATACATTTGCTAATTTTCTTTCTAAAGACATAACCAACTCTTCCATCTCTGACAAACTTTATTCACAATGACTCTAAAAGTTTGCTCTTCATATCACAGCCCATGCTGCACCTCTGAAGCTGTTCTTGTAGCTCACTGTTTCTCCCTGACAAATTTCCTGCTTTTGCCCGCAATTCACCCATCTCATTACTGGAGGCTGTTGCAATCTTTAAGGTTTTCAGACTTCCTCTATGTCCTCCACGAGACGTCTCCTCTCTGCTTCCCACTTCCCCCCCATTTGCTCAGATATCAATTTAATTCTGAGCAAAAAACTGCAATTTCATTAGCCAACTTTTCTTTCTTAACTTTTTTTAGCTGTTTGCCCAATAAACTGCTATTATGTTGCTGACACTGAGACAATAGTACATTACACTGACTTTTAAGAGGTTCATCTGCACATAAATGATAACTGGCAGAGGCGTACTTTTTAACATATGTATACACAAGTTCCATTTCACAGCCATACAATCCACACAATACACACTTCTATTTGTACTAACGTTCCAATACTGCACTGAGTAATAAACCAAACTCAATTATTGTTAGCTCTTACAACTCACGAAAAAAAACGAATCGCTCTTCTAGCATATAGCAATATTCTTCATTCATTACCACTTTTACCTGATATCATTCAAAACAATTAAACTTTTGCCTATCCATAGAAAAGACTCACCACACTTACTGTGGCATTATCAGCTGCTTTGTTGAAATTAAACACGGATAGTCCATTGATAACACAACAGCTACATCCATACTTGACGACGATTCAGATGATCCTTGTCTAGAGATTCTAGAGGAGCTTTATAATGTTGATGAAGAAGCCATCATTCCAGATACTCCTTTTTTAACACAATATCTTTGAGATTCACCTCCTATAAAGCATACTCCTTTCCGACCAAAATCTATATTCTATCCTATTCATGCCAAAGGCCCCTACATACAAAGTTTCTATCAAGTTGTATATTCAGACATAAAACGTTTGTGTAAACCTACCCCCTCCCAACATCCAAAAAATAATCTCACCCCTCAAGAGACATCCTCCCTTAATAAATTAACCAAGAACACCTCTATTATTATTATTAAAGCAGCAGACAAAGGGGGTGGTATAGTTATTCAAAATCATGATGCCTATTTGAGTGAGGCCAATTGATTACTGTCAGATAATACATATACACGCCTTACAAGCAATCCACTCCCCTCTTTTCCTTGGAAGCTGAAACACTTGTAAAACAAGCCCTTAAAGATCATGTCATCACCAAAGCCGAATCCTCTTTTATCTAGCGCATACTACAATACCCCCTACTTTTATCATCTTCATAAAATACATAAAGATCCGCAAAATCCCCCAGGACAACCCACTGTAGCCACAATGGAGAGTGTTACCAGCTTTTTTTTTCCATATATATCGATCACTTTTTGCAACTGTTAGCACAAAACTTACCAACATACATACGTGATGGTGCTCACCTCCTTGATGTTCTAAAAACTTACACCTGGGAACCCACCTATCTGTGGGTCTCCCTCAATGTAAATTCTTTATATACATCAATCCCTCATCACGTTGGTCTTCAAGCTGTCAAACATTTTTTATCCCCAGATCCATCTATGAAATCCATGCAGGCAGAGTTCATTTTGGACTCAACAAATTTTTGCCTGACTCATAACTACTTTTCATTTGATGATACATTTTATTTGCAAACTCAAGAGATGGCCATGGGCGCCAACTTTGCACCTAGTTACGCAAACTTAACAATGGGACTCTGGGAACATTTATATATCTGGAATTATAACCCTTTTTCGGAATACATAATCTATATAGGTCGCTATATAGATGATATCATCATCATCATATGGGACAGGACTGGACCACCTGTAGATGATTTTGTAGCCTATTGTAATTCCAATGACTTAGGCCTCTCTTTTTCATCTGTGTGTAGCCCAGACAGTTTGGCTTTTCTAGATCTTGAACTGTCACACTGAAAACACCATTTATGCAAACAATTATATAAAGCCTACAGCAGATAATTCATATTTACATTTCCAAAGCTGCCATCACCCTAGATGGATATCTAATCTCCCCAAAAGTCAATTTAACCGCCTAAAACAAAATTGTACTTGTAATTCTGATTACATTGGACAGGGAAATCTGTTGAAAACAAAGTCTGAGGATAAAGGGTATCCTTCAGCTTTAATAGAAGCATATGTTAATTTTTTGGAGAGGTCCGACATCCCCTGTTCTAAATCCTTTCTATGTACAGAATCACAGGTTCAAGTCACTGCTTCTTCCCAACTTCATACTACAAGCTTTATCACTCAATTTCATTCTCAGCGTAAAAAAATGGAAAGAATTTTCCGTAAACACTGGGAGATTCTTTTGGAGGATCCTATGTTAAAATCATCCATTGCCACTGCACCTAGAATTACATATCGCAAAGCTAGAAACATCAAAAGCCTTATTGCTCTGAGCAAATTGAAATCTACGCATAATAAACCCATAATATCCCACTTTTCTTCCATTAAACGGCATGTAGCAATGTAAAAAATGAAAATGTCTAACCTGCAAATTTGTTCCCCATTGTCAGAAATCTTTTACTACAAAAGGTAATACTTACCAGCTCAGGGAATTTTTTCATTGTTCCTCAGACTTTGTGATATATGTCGTCCATTGTTCCGGAGGCCTACTCTATATTGGCCGCACCATCCGGACACTCAGGAAAAGGTTCGGAGAACACCATAGATTAACCTAAATTTAACCATCCCCAGACATTTTAAGGAGTACCATCAGGGTTCCACTGATGGAATGCAGGGGTTTGGGTCATCGAGCAGGTGCCTGGGACTTTCCATCTTGCAGATCGCTTTAAGCGTCTCTGCGAAAGGGAAGCTTTTTGGATATACACCCTTGCGCCTGGGGGCCTGAAAGAAGGAATAGAAATTAGCTCAGTCCTATGAATTCCTCCTGAGTATCCAGTTATATTATATTATATATATATATATATATATATATATATATATATATATATGTGCATAGAAGTATATATTTCTGATTATTTCCAATACAAGTTCCCCCTTTTTTTTCCCTCCTATCCTATATAACAACATAATTTTATATATTAATTCTATTTTTCATATTGTTTCACAGGGTCAGTATAGTCTGAATTTTCATATAATCTTATACATAAATTGGCCCGAGTAAGTACTTGCTACATATAACCTTAACATGCGTCCCCTCATTTCCTACCATTCCCCTCCATTTCATCCCCTCCTTCCCTTTTCCACCTCCGCCCTTTTCCCCCTTCCCTACCCCAAATAATTCTCCCCTTTTTCCCTCCACTTTTCTTAACCCTCCCCCTTTTTCCCCTCCTCACCTTTCCCCATTTGATTAAAATCAATATTTCTCATATATTTTAGGTTAGGGTAGTATCCTTCTCATGCACACGTGTGTGTTTCCTGCATGCATATGTGCGCATGGGTGTCTATACCCTTGTGTATATGTGTGAACATGGAGAGGGGTGTGTATGTGTATGTATATATGTATATATATATATATATATATATATATATATATATTTACATCCAATTAACTTTTTATATATTTTTTTTTATAGATATATTATCTATTTTTATAGGATACTTTTAAGAATACTGTCTCTATTATGTTATGTTTTAGGTTATTCCTTCTCATACCATATATTCACGTGTTCCTCGTCCACTCCATTTCAATCTCTTTGTGTCTTCTTCCTCTCTTTGTAATGTTATGCTATTCGTTTCAAACATAATGACTGAATACAGATGCCATAAGTCCGCCCCTGGCTCCCCAGAGTCAATCAGCTCAGTGAATTATTGATAGGGCAGTGCTTTGATTCCATTGGCCCGCCTGTTCATCCTTTTCCCTTCTTTACCACTTCCAATATGGAGGATTGCTATGCCTGATGAAGGAGCACGCATGCTCCGAACACGTGCACCCCATTAGCATCATTACACCGCCACCAGAGACTCCACAGATTGACGATCCCCGCTGCGCCTTGCCGACCTCAGCCTGGGACTTCACAGATCGGCGATCCCTGCTGCGCCTTGCCGACCTCAGCCTGGGACACTGGAATCCACCGGCACCGCCAGACAGGACTGTACACCGCATAAGGATCACCCCTTCTGGAGCCCCATCGCCGATTACATTGCCCATCTGGACATTTCAATTAGCATATAGACTGTGAGCTGACACAGGGGATACGCTACATAATACCTGGTATCACCCTAGTCCTGCAGGCCAGACCTGATGCACCTTAGAGAATGGGTGCTCAACCTGTGGCCCTCCAGCTGTTGCAGAACTACAAGTCCCATGACGCACTGCGTGGCTGACAGTTACAAGTATGACCCCCAAAGGCAGAGGCATGATGGGACTTGTAGTTTTGCAACAGCTGGAGGACCACAGGTTGAGCACCCATGATAGAGTCTATATTATACAACACTCAGCTGCTCTTGCTATTTACATCCGAGCTTAACCTTGGCCCCTACAGGTCCAACTATTGCAGTTAGTGATACTCGCAGCAGACTTCCATACTTCATGCGGATACAGTCGTAGACTCTCACCTAGCTACTTTACAGCCTACGGCACCATCATATTATCCCAGGATATGAACATTTACATTTTTCTTTTTACACCAGTCCTTTGCTTCCATGTGATCGCAAATGGTACTACCTGCTAAAGACAATTTTTTGTTTTGGTTCTAGCAACTGGTTTTGAATTTTACGGACAATTCCTCCATCAGTTTTTTCCTGTGTCATAGGTGTCCCTGGCTTGTTAGCTAGGAGCAGGATTCTAGCTTTTACCTTGTAGAGCTTTAGCACCTCATTCACCCATTGTGGTTTTAAGGCGGGGTGCTGGCTCCTCAGAGTACAGGCAGTTCATTTTTGCCCTTTTTATGTATCATATTTGGTTTTGTGCAGCAAGTAGGGGGCTCCGGGTGGGGAGGGTTACACCAGCTCCCACTGTAGGATTCTTACCCGAGTACCTGTCACAGCCCATCTGAGTACCCGAGTACCTGTCACAGCCCATCTGAGTACCCAAGTACCTGTCACAGCCCATCCAAGTACCTGTCACAGTCCATCAGAGTACCCGAGTACCTGTCAAAGTCCATATGAGTACCTATTACCGCCCTTCAGAGTACCCAAATACCTGTCACCAGGCCATCAGAGTACCCAAGTACTGGTCACCAGGCCATCAGAGTACCCAAGTACCTATCTGCAGCCAATCAGAGTACCCGAGCACCTATTTGCAGCCCATGCCTCATAGAATATACGTTGGGGTGTTTGCTTTCCAAAATGGGGTCATTTTGTGGATAATTCCACTGCCCTGGTGCTCAAGGACCTTCAAAAGTGTGATAGGTAGGAATGAAATGAGATGTGTAATTTATGCTCCTAGCTCGCCTGAAGGTTCTACTTCAATGGTGGGCCTCTGTATGTTGACTGGCTGTGCAAAAGTCCTAAACATGTGGTATCGCCATACTTGGGAAGAGTAGCAGAATGTGTTTTGGGATGTAATTTTTGCTATATACATGCTATGTGTTAGATATATCTTATAGATTTACAACTTTGTGTAAAAAAAAAAAAAAAAAAGAAAAAAGTGTTATAATTTTTTCCCCACATTTTCAAAAAACTTCTGAAAAAAAAATGAACCGTTCAAAAGACTCATTCTGCCTCATAGATTATACGTTGGGGTGTTTGCTTTCCAAAATGGGGTAATTTTTTGGACAATTCAATTGTCCTGGTGCTCCAGGGCCTTCAAAAGGGTAAGAGGTGGTTGTGAAATGAGATGTAATTTTTGCTCGTAGAACACCTGAAGGTGCTACTTCAATGTTGGTGCTCTGTATGTGGCCAGGCTGTGTAAAAGTCTCACATGTGGTATCGCCATACTTGGGAAGAGTAGAAGGGAAAAAAGGACGCAAGTTTCATATGGGTACAGTGTTACATGACATGAGTAATTGTCATTCAAACTGTGAGAGCACTGAAAGCTGGTCTGGACAGGAAGGGGGTGTAAGTGCACTGCATTGAGGTGGTTAAGGCGTTTGGCGTTTTGAATGGGCAAAGGCTCTGGAGGGAGATGAGCGGTTTTGGAACTTTCTGCTGTGGAAGAACTGTCTTCCGTCCTGTGACATCTTTGATAAAAATTTGTCAGAGACATCCTCCTTCAAAGGGCATATGTGAGATCATTTAGAAGAGTATTAAATCCAAAACAAACAAAAAAAAATGCATATTGCAGTTTACCAATCCATAGATGTAGTGGCTGCATCAGTTTTCTTTTTTTTTTCTCCTCTCTTTTCACCTGCTGATCTGACCAGTAACACATCTCCTGTACTAGAGTGCCATCACTCGGGATGAAGGTGCACAGGGGCACCTTTGGACAGCAGCATTATTAATCTGGGGAGAAAGGAGTGTTAAAAGATATACTAGGAGACTTCAGGCTGGATTTACACTAGTCTGAGGCAAGTTGCAGCTCTGGTTTCCCTGGAAAGATCAAAATGATTCAGTGGTTCCTCTCGGTTGTAGCTACGGATCAGCTGACCTGGTAGAGGTGTAGTGAGGATGTGGAGAGCATTCATGTTCACAACGGACCACATCTGTGAATCAGATGCATTTTTATTGAAGATAATGTGCCTGCAATTCACACCACACTGCCTAGAAAATGTACACGAATTTTGTGCAATGCGAAGTGCGGATGCAATGCACATATGTGAATCACACCCATTGAAAACAACATGTTTTGTGAATTGGATGCAATGTAAGCAATAGTATGAACCCAGCCATCATATAGTAACAGATTGAAGCCAAACTGCACTTAAGCAGTTATAGCAACAGTATTTTCTAGGGGTGCACCGAATAGGTTTTTTGGTGCCGAAACCGATAGCGAAAATGAAAAATACACTAGGCCAAAAAGGACCGATAACAAAACTTTTTTTTTTTCTTCTATACAGGAGATGGTCAAAGACTGCAGACATGGTACAGGAGCTGGTCAGAGCCTGCAGACATGGTACAGGAGATCAATATAGCCTGTGTCCCCAGTGCAGCCACCACCAGCCCCCGTGTCCCCAGTGCAGCCAGCCACGCAGGGGAAGAGAGGAGAGGCAGCGAACGCTGCCACCTGGTTGATTAGAGCGCAGGAAACATAACAGCTTTAATTTCAATAGCTGTTTGTGCCTTGCCACGCACCATCACATACAGCCCCTCCACCTTGTACATGCTCTTTGATAGACAGCTCAATCGTCCAATCCTGGGATGGTTGATTTCTGTCTATAACGGCGTGCAGCGGAGAACACAGCTATTGAAATGAAAGCTGTTATGTTTCAGGCGCTCTAATCAACCAGGCAGCTCTCTCTATTCTGTGCTGTTCAGCCCCACCCCATTTTTGGCTCCATTAGCAGACATTTTTCTTTCGGCAAATTGCCGAAAAGGAAATCTGTTACGATATGCCCGATATGTTACAGTGGCCAAAATTTTGGTGTATCCTTAGTTTTTGCACCTTGAGATAAAGGTTTTAAGTAAATAAAAGCTGAGCATTATAAGCACCCCTGTTAATGGTTTGCCTCATGTCTGTGACTGACGCACGCTGCAGGAAAGCCCTCTTCTCCTCACAGAAGTTGTCAGTGAGGAGAGCGGATCGCTGCAGACGGCCAGTGATCAGTGAGTATGAGCTGCTTTTTACACACTGATTTCCAGGCCAGTGTCACTACACACCTGTCCCCCACATATATCCCAATGATCATCTGTGTCCATCTGTCCATTGCCACACAAACCAATTTTTATACACTTATCCGTTTTTTATACCAAAGACATGCAGCAGAATACATTTTGGCTTAAATTTATATTTATTGTATTTCTTAAAAATATATATATATATTTATTAGTAGTAAATTTTTTTTTGTTTTCAAGATTTTTCGTTCTTTTTCAGCTTTTATCGCAAAAAATAAAAACAAAGTAGTGAATAAATACCAGCAAAATAAAGCTCTACTGGTGTGAACAAAGTGATTAAAAAAAAAAAATCATTTGGGTAGTGTTGCATGACCGCACAATTCTCATTGAAACTGCGAGAGCACTGAAAGCTGAAAATTGGCCTGAGCAGAAAAAGGGTGATAGTGCCCAGTATAGAAAGGGTTAATACCCCTTTAAGCTTACAAGGCTTTGAGCCACAAGATTCTTCGCATGTGTATGGTAATTTCTCAGTACTGAAAAACAAGATTGTCCTGAAATATTGGCTTGCATTGGTTGTTCATTGCCCTAGGCCAGTTAGCTGCAGTTTGCCAGCCAGAAATGGTAACAGTAGCAGGCTACAGAACAGCACGTGTAAAGAGAGCCTTTAAGAACGTCTCAAACATCCTATTTGCAGAATCCTTGAATAAAGGAACATCTGCAATTGGCACAGTAAGATGTTAAGATCTAAGACCATACCACTTTTTTGTTAACTTTTTTTTCCCCAACTGGAGAGCTTGAAGGGGTGAAGAGCTTTTGTGTATTAACCACTTTCAGACCGGATCATTTTGCTGGCTTAAGACCATACCACTTTTTGCGATTCGGCATAGCGTCGCTTTAACAGACAATTGCACGGTCATGCGACGTGGCTCCCAAACAAAATTGATGTCTTTTTTTTTTGCCCACAAATAGAGCTTTCTTTTGGTGGTATTTGATCACCCCTGCGTTTTTTTTAGCTATAAACAAAAATAGAGCAACAATTTTGAAAAAACAAATTTTTTACTTTTTGCTATAATGAATATCCCCCAAAAATATATATATAAAAAATGTTTCCCCTCAGTTTAGGCCGATACGTATTCTTATACATAGATTTGGTAAAAAAAAAAAAAAAGCGACTATTGATTGGTTTGCACAAAATTTATAGCGTTTACAAAATAGGGGATAGTTTGCCATTTTTATTATTTTTTTTTTTACTAGTAATGGTGGCGATCAGCGTTTTTTTATTGCGACATTTTTGAGACCATTGTCATTTATACAGCAATCAGTGCTATACAAATGCACCGATTTCTGTGTAAATTACACTGGCAGTGAAGGGGTTAACCAGGGGGTGGCAGTGTAGGGGTTAAGTGTGTCCTAGGGGCGTGTTACCAACTGTGGGGGGCTGGGCTATGTCTTAGTGAACACTGATCTCTGCTCCAATCACTTGTTGCTAGGCAGAACGGGGAGATGCTGTTTACATCAGCATTTCCCCATTCAGCCTCCCCTTGAGACGATCACGGGTATCCCCGTGGCGATCGAGTCCATGGGACCCGTAGCTGGACTCACGGGGGTCCCAACTGGCGCTCACACGATGGCAGGGCGGCATATACAAATGGACATACCTGTACGGCAATTTGCCTGCCCGTGCCATTCTGCTGACATACATCGTCATGCGCCGGTCAGGAAGTGGTTAACCCAATCGTCTTAAATTACCCATTCTATTTGTTCATGAACAGGTAATTTTTTTTTTCACTTAGTTATAGCAGTTTCTTTGTACCCAAAGGGGTGAATCGGAAACTCAAAATGTAACCACATCAAGGGTTTTGTACAGAGCAGAAGTGATCATAACCATATTATATGAAGCTGCAAAATCAGCTGTAGAGTAAAACCTTGGCTTGCGAGCATAATTTGTTCCCGGAAATATGCTTGTAATCCAAAGAACTTGTATATCAAAGCGTATTTCACAATTAGAAATAATGGAAACTTATTTGATTCATTCCACAACCATTTATTCAGTTTACAGTTCATAAAAAATAAATAAAGATTTTAGCAATGGGACCAGGTTGCGTAATCATAAAAATGTCCATCCAGAAATGACAGCCTCCACAAGGCTAAATCCAGCAGAAGCTACAGAGTATTAACAAAGAAGAGAGATGCCTCGAAGTGTAGCAATATGGTTACATTTAACTCAAAGGGTTGATGATTAAAAAAGGTCCATCTAAGTATTCAGGCATCTGGGGTAAAGCTGTCATAGACCATCCTCCACACCACTGGCTGTCAGCCTGCAATTGTGACCAGGAAGACTACGTTGCAGTAGAGCGATTTGAAAGTAAGGCTTGAAGCGCTCGTGGAAGGGATGACATTGATGGTGGTGTGGAGGATTGTGGACAGCTTTACCCCAAGATGCCTGCATACTTAGATGTGCCCGTTTAACCACTTCAAAACTTTAGGGTGTCATACGACATCCTTGACTTTGTGCAGGGATATCTGAATGATGCCTGCAGCTACAGGAATCATTCAGATATCATTATTTCCAGCTGGCGATTCTGTGTACGATAAGAACGATCATAGCGGCAGTTCCACTGCTTGATCATTCTTATAGGTGACGGGAGGGCCCGGCCCCCCTCTCCTGCTGCCATCCGGTGCTTCTCAGGGCTCTCCTGTGCCATCGGGGGCCCGGAGAAAGAATTGCCCGGAGCCGGATGACGATAGAGATTTCCAGTGACCTGGAGGCCCGGGTTTCCGAAAGTAAACAAAGCCGCGACCGCGGCTGTCCGCATGAGATCGGTGATTTTTTTTTTTACTCAATCTCATGCTTTCCAGCCCGGAGGAGAGATGTGGGGTTTTATTGACCCCGCATCTCTCCAGAAAGAGGACCTGTCACGATAGATTCCTATTACAAGGGATGTTTACATGCCTTGTAATAGGAATAAAAGTGATAAAAAAAATTAAAATAAAAAAGTATAAAAAAAATAAAAATTAAAACCTCCCCTGTCCCCGGTAGCTCACGCTCAGAAGCGGACACACACAAAGTCCTGCCCACATATGTAAACACCATTCAAACCACACGTGCGGTATCGCTGCGTGCGTTAGAGCGCATGCAGCAATTCTACCACTAGACCTCCTCTGTAACTAAACTGTAAAAATGTTCAAAGTGTTGCCTATGGAAATCTTTAACCACTTCCCACCCGGCCGTATATGCACATATACGGCCGGGGGGGAGCCGTCTACGTTCAGGAACGTCCTTCAGAAGTGTCACCCGGACACAGCGCATCTCAGATCGGCAGGAGGGCTCTGTGATTGGCCCTCCTGATCACATGATGGCCGTGTCCAACCACGGCCGTCATGTGATGTAAACAAACAGCCGGTTGCTAGGCAATCGGCTCCTCCTCTCCTCACACAGAAGTCATCGCTGAGGAGAGGAGAGCAGATCGCTGCAGCCAGCTGATGATCAGTGAGTATGAGCTGTTTTCTACAGCTTTTTACTCACTGATCACCAGTCTAGTGTAAACACACAACACACCACACAGTGTAAACAGTCCCCACAACACACATGTCCCCAAAACATACATGTCCCGAAATAATAAAAACACATGTCCCTAATAATAAAAACATGTCCCCCACATATGTCCCACTAAAATCACACGTCCCAATGATTATCTGCACACATATGTATGTGATCACCTGCACACATGTACACGATCATTTGCGTACATATGTCCGTGATCACACAAACCAATTATTATACACTTAACGGAATTTTTTTACCAAAAACATGTAGCAGAATACATTTTGGCTTAAATTTATGACAAAATTTGATTTTATTGGATTTCTTTTAAAATAGAAAAAAGAAAATATTGTTTTTTTTCCCCAAATTTCCGCTTTTTTTGCGCTTATATCGCAAAAAATAAAAAACGGAGTCGTGAATAAATACCAACAAAATAAAGCTCTATTTGTGCGAACAAAATGATAAAAATTTCATTTGGGTACAGTGTAGCATGACCGCGCAATTGTCACTGAAAGCGCTAGAGCGATGAAAGCTGAAAATTGGGCTGGGGAGGAAGGGGGCGAAAGTGCCCTGTATTGAAGTGGTTAAGTACCGAAGTTTGACGCCATTCCATGAGTGTGCTCAATTTTAAAGCGCGACATGTTAGGCATCTATTTACTCGGCGTAACATCATCATTCACATACAAAAAAATTGGGCTAACTTTACGGTTTCATTATTTTTTAATTCATGAAATGCCTTTGAAAAATTATTGCGCAAATACCGTGCAAGATAAAAAGTTGCAATGACCGCCATTTTATTCCCTAGAGCAGTGATGTAGTTCCAAAATATCTGGGGTGCTAAGGTTCGCCATTTCCCATGATGCTTATGCACTCTGCAGTGTAGTGGAAATGTAGTTCCAAAACATCTGGAGTGCCAAGGTCGCCATCACTGCCCTAGCGTGTCTGCTAAAAAAAAACAAAAAAACAAACAAAAAAAACACACACACATATATAATAATGTTTGGGAGTTCTGAATAATTTTCTAGAGAAAAAATGATTTTTACATGTAGGAGAGAAGTGCTAGAATAGGCCCGGTATTGAAGTGGTTAAGTCAACCATGTGACTTGCTAAATGTACTGTCATTAAATGTAACCCTATTGCTGCACTTAGAGGAGCCTCTGTTCTGTTTTATACTCTGTTGTGACAAAAACGCTACTTGTATACAAAGTCTATTTTGTCTCGCAAAGCGCTCTCAAACCAAGGTTTTACTGTAGAGGATTCTGAGGTGAGAAATATTATGCAGCCTTTTCTAACTCTTCCTTCTGTTCCTCTTCATTTCCTCCCAGATTCAGGTAAACACAGTCTAGCTGGTATTTTGAAACCCTGGACAGCATTGGCTGTAAAGCAGTTAGTTGTCTGAGAAACATTGACAGTTGAAAACTGCCTTACTCAGGTAGGCCATTTGTTGTGAGCTAGAATAAGATGCAGAGACCAATGTTAAAATTGGGTCCTGTTCCGAAATAGATACTTCCAGGCAGTTCTTTCAGCTGACAGCAGGATTCCCTCACTGGCAGCTGAGAAAAAAATAAAAAATAAAAAAATAAAAAGGCTGGCAATTATCGCTTGTTGGGGGGGGGAGATAAAAATATTGTTTCCTTTTGAACTTACTGGTTTGTCTTCTACAGATCGAAGGGATGAACTTCATCAATCTGCAGATGAAGTCAGCTTATAGCAATTTGTCACGTTAAAAAAAAAAAAAAATAAATAAAAAAAAAGAAGAGCTTAGTTTATTAAATGTTCCTCTGTTTAACCCCGGATTAATTTACTCTAATCAGCCTTAATTAACTCCTTATTCTCCTCCATTCAATTATTTTCCTGCTCTGACTTTGTTTTACTTCTATTTTATAAACTATTAAAACCTTTGTTTGCTTTGTTCCTTAATATTTTTACACCTTTAACATATAATTTACACGTTTCACATTGAAAAAAAAAGCACAAAATAGTCAGGGTATCACGCACAGCTGTGATAAGTGCTCCAACAAGCGATTTGTCACGCACTGACCCGGACAAGGAATCATCCTCACTGTCCGAATGGACCTGAGTCTGCGTCAGAGCTCTCCTCAGAGGAAGGGGGGGGGGGGGGCACTTTTCAGCACCTTTGTGACCACGCACCGCCTCCATCTTGGCAACGAACTCATTGAGGACCGCCAAAAAGGTGTCCAAGGGCACCACGCAGTCCGCAGGCGACCCGGTTGCAATTGCCTGTATTACGGGGGAAGAAACACCAGTTTCTGAAGCCATAGTGACCCCTACCCTGTCTGCCACCCGAAAGGGACTTAGGACAGTGACAGTCCCACCCTTCTTACTGCTGCTGGCTGAGGGGCTCTTTCCCGCAGGACTCACCTCCCTGAGGGGTTCTGCGCTATCCAGCAGGTAATGCCTGTAGTCTGTTGGCTCCCAGGTGCAGAGGAAACAGCTGTCTCGGTGGAAGCAGCTGCTAATGGCGCTGAAACCACTCTGAAGTCTGCTCAGGCTCAAAGAAGCTGGCCGCCAGCATCCAGCATGAGGACATAAAACACAGGGAAAATGGCCGCCAGAGCACAGGAGCACATGCTGCCGCTAGAGAACACTGAAAACGTGTTCAAGCTTTTAGAAAATGGCCGCCGATGTTCAGTATAGGGACAATCACAGGGAAAATGGCTGCCAAAGCCCAGGCGAGCATGCTTTCCCACACCTACACCTAAGATGGCCACCGAATGCAAGAACCATGAGGGACAAGGAGAAAAACAATGGCAGTGAGCACATAGCTGCACAGGACACAAGCACAGCCTCACAGGCACCTCCAGGGACATGAAAAAACAGGACAGAGGACACAGCCAGAAAGCACCACCCCCACAGGTGAGAGCCCCCCTGGAGAGCCCTTGCAGAGACACACACAGCTCTGCATCATCCCCTCAGGGAGGGGGAGGGAGAAGAGGACAGGGAGAGAAGAGGGAGGTGAGGGATCCCCGGATCGAATTCCCAGGGAAGGCCCAGCTGCTCAGCCCCACTGAGGCAGGGAGAGCTGTACTTACCTTACACATATTAAAGCATTTATAGTTTATCAGCTAATCTTAAAAAAAAAAAAAAGACTTATTTCCCTGCAGCAGATCTTAACCCATTACTGACTTACCATGTCTTGATCTGCACTGTGTGGAAATTACCATTTTTTGTAAAAGGGAGGGCTTTAGTTCTTTATATCAGAGCCTCAAAACAAGAAGCAGAGTGAGCAGCACCAAATGTCATCCCAAATCTACAGAGACTAGCAGTCAGAGCCAGCAGTAGCCTGGATCTCATGCTGCATACACAGGAGTGCCTAGGCGCACTCCCATAGTAGAAAGTGACTTTTTTTCAAACAAAAAAGTTAATTTTTTCAAGTAGTTTCAAGGCATAATTAACATTTCTAAATGTTATTTATAACATAGCAAATCTTCACTTCTTGAGTTCATTCAGTTCCACTTTTCTGAGTGGACATCAAGCATCATTAAAGTCCACCCCAACACTAAAATCACTACAGCTACAGGCATCCACAATCTAACACTAACTTAAGAAATCCGTATACATACCTTTTATGAAGCTGCTTCGGTCCAGTCTCCAGCGGCAGAACCACCAACAACGGCTATAAAATGAATGAGAAATTACATCACCCATAAAATTACTATGGGGCTTCTGTTGGCTGCCTTCTCTGCACTCGTCCCCCCACAGCAAAACTGACGCCGACAGCTCAGCGTGGGACCGGATTGGCTTCCAAAAAAGTATGTATAGCAATTTCTTCTTTACAGGGTTAGATAGGTTAGCCTTAGATTGTGAATGCCTGTAGATGTAGATATTTTAGTGTTCGGGTGGGCTTCCTCTTTAAAGGCACTTACAAACAGTAAGTATGCTTGCCTGAAATTTCAGGAGTTTATTTTGCACATACACAAGTAAAATAAATTCTAACCCCTTCAAATGAACAAATTTGTGCATGTAGAGCACTGGCCGGCAACTCCAATTTGTACTTTAAGTTTTACTCATCTATATGCAGCACAATTCTGCACCTCTGTGTACAGACACATTAAAAAAAGGGGATGCGTTTAGATCAGTAATAAAATAAATCACTTGTATGCCTGAAAACATTCAGTATTTTGGCAGCAGTGTGCAAGAGGCCTTTAACAATGAGCTCTGGACATTTTCCCAGTGCATGTGCAAGTTCATACTAAGGCTGCTTTACTAAAGGAGTTGATAATCTTCACTCAAATTAGTCATCAGTGGGAAGAATGAATATCTGGGAAGAGAGTGTGTGGCACAGAAGTGGATGCGAATAAAAAAAAAATTAAATCAGCAATGAGCAAAATGTGAAAAGCAGCAGGGAAGAATTACACAAAATAAAGCAACAATTAAAACATAAACCAAAGAGAAACTGGTTTATTAAAGCACCAGATTCAAAAATGAAGTTGCCCATTTACAAAGCAGGCAGTTTGATCAAATTTTACATTAATCCGGGGTGATTTTTACAGGTTAAGAACTTGACAGAAGTGACCTACTGTAGCACTGACTAAACTTTAATAACTTGGTCCACCTTTTCCAAATCAACTAGTAAATGCAGCAACATTGATCTCATGATCAATATGCATCTACAAATATTTTATATTGAAGCCTGCACAGCACCAGTATTAAGTATGTCATAGGTGAAATGCACACTCTCCTTCAATGTCTTCCCTCAGACTTGTATGGAGGTGTTATGGGGCTGGAGGAAGTGGAGCTAGACTGGAGGAGAAGAGGGAGGATGGTTCACCATGCTCTACACAGTCCCTCTGCCATGGTAGCAGATGGGACAAATAATTCAATGTAAACAATCCCAGCCCCGAATGACACAGCTCTGTGTAGAAATGTCAAATTACTGCAACTTTCTGACAGAAGCATCCTGTGATTCAGGTAAGTGGGGTGGTGGTTGGGGCAGGCATATTGAAGGTTGGAGAATGCAACCATGTTTCAAGTTGCATCCTAAATATTGATGCAATATGAAGCATTGTCTAAAATGTGGACATATGCTTTCTCTTTCTCTGTGGACCATAGAACTTCAAAAACCATTTTGCACGTTGTACAGGTCAAATTTTTTTTTTCTTTAGAGTGGTGAAGGGTTAGAACCTATTTCAGACTATTATTTGTGTTCCTGTTAGACAGATTCACTCTATTTGTCCTAGTGACCATATTTACCAGAACTAAAAGTGAGGGAAAATCTAAAATTAAGTCACTGGAAAAAGGAATAGAAGGGAAGTGTTCCAACGGTGATATTTGTGGTAGTGACAACAGAATATTTTCCCTCAGGTTAGAAATAAAACTTTTACTTCCATGTCTATGAACAGGAAGTAAAAAAAAAAAAAAATCACCTCAATGGCAAAAACAAAGCCACAGAATGGCTTTTAACCCTTCACTACTCTATCCAGAAAGAAAGGCGTTTTTGGCTGTAGATATATATTAAGAAGCAAGTCACACAAACATCTGTAATTTTTAACAAAGTTCTCACAATTATGTGTGTATATGTATATATACATACACACACATACATACACACACATCACCTATACATTTATAATCTGTAGAGTTGCCAAAAATAAGAAAACAGGTATTCAACCACCCATCTTCCATGGCATTCAGTTCATTTATTATGTAAAATAGATAAAACAGTTACTGGATGAGAAGTCCTAGGACATTATAAAAAAAAAAAATACAATTTATTAAAATAATGCATAGAAAACAATTATGGGATTCCATATCAAATGGTATGTTGCAAAACAAACAAAAAAACTCTGGAAAAAAAAAAATCTCCCATTTACAACCTTTGCACTAGGATAATGGATGTACTGTATTTTTTCTTAATGTGATCTTAAAGAGAGCCAAAGATGATTAACTATTGTGCTGCTTCCTACACAAATAATCAAAATGAAAAAGGGGGAAAAAAAAAGCATGGCTAATGAAAAGCAGCTTCATATCAAACACCGGAAGACTGAATAAGGCTCATACTGATATTTATTCTCATACTGTGGGAAAGAAGATACCTTAATTACATAGATTAAGTTATCTATACTGAGAAAAGCCAAATTTACATTATCCCATTAGTTCTCTCCCTCTGCAGAAATGGCCTATGAGAGCCGAAGCAAATGCAAATTAATCCATCAGTGCTTGATCATTGCTGTAGATAAAAAGTTTCAGTCCAGATGCTAACACCCACTTGAGTATAATGGGTGCCATTGACTAAAAGCCAAACTATATACCTCAATTAATATTCACAATTGGATAGCCACAGATATAAAGTCCAGGTTAAAGGAACCTCACCTGTATGCCCCAATCTACAATAATCAGGCTACTTTAGGTTCATTAACGTGTAACGTTAAAGAGAATGATCGAGGAGGGGGACCTGTGTAAGTTCACCTTACAGAGTTCACTGTAAAGGCAAACTTACCCTTTAAGCACATTAAATCTTAACAATGCATTATTGTACTCATTGCAAGTTCTACTATTATGTCCATTCAAGCGACAGCAGAGGCCAGTCTTGCAGAGACCACAGATGAGGCAGCATAGAAACAATTAAAGATAGGTCTGTTCCAATTGTGGTGTCATTTTCTCTGCGGGACTAACATTTATCTTAAATTTGGTTAGTAATATTGTATAAACATTTCTATGGCTTGTTTCCTACAGCTCATATGTGGATTGAAATCAATTTAAAAAAAACAATATAATTGCTGCCTTTACCAATGCTACCATATTCCAGTCTAAATACTCCATATACAATGCATTATATATGTCAATGTTACACAGACAGTTGACATGTCAATAAGACAATTTTAAAATGTACACCATGATAAAATGATCACTGTTGATACTCTTAGTGATGTTTTATGAAATTGCTTTGTTAAGGCAGTTAAGGTAAATTTACCTTTATTTCTTTCTTTGTACCTATAAGCCATTCATACAGGATCAAAAACAAGACCAGCATTGTGATAACATTCCCTAGGTCCAGGGACATTATTCCCTCAACATGGAAGACATGAGTAGAAAGGCCATTTAATACTTTTACAATCTTTAAGTCCCAGCATTTGACTTTCTAACAGGAAGGACTGCCAGACCAAAGACTGTGGGAGCAATAAACAAGAAAAGAGAATGACTATGAAATACATGACATGATTGTAACACTCAAAGTGTCAAGGTACATTTGTACCTTGCATTCACTTTAAATACATTGCTGGCCTTCAAAACTCATCTTTTTTGCTGGCATGATGAACAGCAAAATAGCACATTATATTTTGAAGAATGCAAATCAACCACACTGATGAAGGAGACATCTATTGCATTACTGTCCCCATAACATAATGGAAGACTGGCATTTGGGTTTATGGGTAAAAAAAAAAACTAACACACAAGTAGTTAGTCACCGATACTTGTCAACTGTTTTCTGGATCAAGAAAATCCTATTACACTTTTAACCAACTTTCACAATCAAACCTTTCTATTAAGACAATTTGGTATTTTTGATTTTCATTAAACTTTTTTTTTTTCTTTTTTTTTTTAGACCCAGTACTTGTCTCTGAAGATTGACTTCTTATACTCCAACCACTGTTTTATGGTGATTTAGAAAAATGTAAACTTCTGAAATAAAATTAAATCCATGAACACAATATGGTTTATGTTCCTTCTGTGACATTGAAAGAATTTGCTGGGAACTTATTAATACATTTCCTCCATGTCTAGAATGCAGTCTCAATCTGCTTTTTTTTTATGCACCACTGATTGAGATATATATATATATATATATTTGCGTATATATATATATATATATATATTTATATATTAGTTGTATTTTTTTTTTAAATGTATGTTTGTTCATCAGTTTGTCCAGTCTGCTTTACGCAGTAACAGAGACCACAAATTTATGTCCCCCTCTTGGGGATTTGAAGCCAAAATCTATGCACTTGCTTGTTTGTAAGCTAGATTTTAAATTCCTTGGGATCATCACCAGTATTAGTCTGAATGCATCAGGAAAAAATTCACTGTCATAGATTCATACGTAGATGTTCTGGTCGCTTAGGGATCAAGGGATAAGCTTGTTTTTTGTATGGTGCAGCATTGGATTGTCTTATTGGTAGTGGGGCAGATGCCTCTCCGCTTGCAGTCACATCCATTTGTTCTACGCCACTTGTTTCCATTCGGTAATCAGATGATGGTTGTGTGTTGGTTGATCCAGCAGCTGTTCCTCTTCCCCAGAAGTCACCAGGACAGAACTTCACAGGGCTTGAAAGAAAAAAGAAAGTAAAAGATCTACAATGAAACCTAGCTTATATACATTAAAAAGTCATGTTTAAAGCGAATGTGTGAAACAATAAAATTCAGTATTACATGTACATTTCTCGATTTAGGTCTTTTACGTGTACATAGAGAAAAATGCCTATCGATTCTGCCAGAAACCAAGTGAGCTCTTAAAGTGTTTCTAAACTCTAAATGTATTCTCTGCATTAGGATAAAAAAAATGCCTCCCTACCTGTCCTAGCACCCCCTGCCCCTAAAAACTTACCAGAGTCCTCTATTGATCCAGCGCTGTTGCCCAGCTGCAGCTATTTTCACTTCCGGGATTCAAAGGAGGCTCTGAGAGCAGTGGGAGACCCAGGCTGCTGTTGTCAATCTTCTACAAGGAGTGAGAGGGGGTAGGACTTACAGTCTATGTCAATGGATGCACACAGCCTGGTTCCAAATAGCATTCACATGGGTGCCCTCTCAGCAGAAAGATTGCTCAGGGGGCACTCGAAGGACAGACAGCTCTAGTGGGATTCCAGAAGAGGAAGGAGACCGTTCTGTGCAATTCGACTGAGGGGTGCCAGAAAAGCAGCCAGAAGAACAAACACCCAAAATTGGACACCAGATGAGACCAAACCCCATGCTTGCCAAGGTAACCTGCCAACATGAGGGAAGGAGGGCACAAATAACCTGATGCTCAAGACCAAGGCAAAAAGGTTCTATACAGAAGGAAGCATCCATCCGATCACAAAGCGAGAACCTACCAAATATAGATGGAACGTTGCAAGGACAACAAATTTCCTCATAGGGAAAAGATCCACAATCTGAGATCAAGCTCAGACCAGGTCCCAAGAAAGAACCAAAGAAAAATACAAGTCCTGGTGAGGAAGACCAGTCGGTCTAAATAGGAAGGCCCTAGGCCATTACACCCCTGACCCCCCCCCCCCCCCAGACCAGAACGCCATGTCTATAGAGATTGTTTGGCTAGACAACTAACCTCACTAATCGAGATTTACCAGGGAAAACCCTGAGTTCAGCTAGAACACAAAAATCTACAAAGGATTCCATTCCAGAGTCTGCCAGACAACCCAGTATTTTTTGGTATACCTGTAAAATGCTTTTATTGGAGGACATCACAAGGCAAAAAAGGATTTTACAGGCAAAAAAAAAAAATATATATAATATCTTAATCGGGATATAGGGTGCTTCATATTCATGACTACTTAGGATGTCCCAAAGCACTGAAGATAAGGGGTGGGCAACATTGCAACAAGGCCAACATGCCCAACAACCAAAACAGAATAGGGGAAATCCCACTACAAAGCTGCCTACAGAACTTCTCACCCAAAACTGGCGTCTGGAAAGGCATGAACATCTACTTGGTAAAACTAAACATATGAAGAGAAAAGCCTTACAAAACTTGAAAAGAAAAAATGCACCCTACAACACACTTGAGGTATGAAGAGTATGAGAATCAAACCTGGTGAAATATGCTTTCTATTTAGGATGGTACAAATTCCTGTTGGTTGACTCTTGCCTTGAGGAGGGTAGGAATTAGAATCAGAAACACCCTTATCCCTCAGAACTTGGGTTTCAACAGCCATGCCAAAGTCAGATTCCATAAAGCAGGGTGGGAGACTGAACTCTGGAAAAGCAACTGGCCAATCTGGAAGAGCCCAATGCCCATATACAAGAGACAGGTGATGTCCGTAATACTTGGTCAAGAAAGTGCAATCAGAATCCATGAAATTCTCACTGCTTTTATCTGAACAGGCAAGGAGGAAGCTGCAATTGAGGGAAGGCAAGGGCTACCACCACAAATGCCTGAGGATTCCAATCCAGTTTGTTGTTGAATTTGGATGCCAATAGATGCACAGTGTCCCCCACTGCAAAAAAATCTCTGCAAACACTTCAGGTTGAAAGGTCCCCATTTTGCTGCATTTAGCTGTTGCTGGCTGAGAAAGTCTACCTGCAATTTCCACGGTGGAAATTTGTATAGTGGAGTGGGCTGGAACATGAAGTTGTGCCCAAGGCAGATCACAATATCTGGTCAGATTCTTCCTGAGAAGTGCGGCTTTTTCCTTCTTGACGGTTCTGGTATGCCGCTGCTGTCTCATTGTCTGGCATTGTTTGACTGCTCTTCGATAGGGAAACTCTAAAAAGGCAGGCAGACAGACCAATGTAGGATAGACAGACAAATGGCCCAAAGCTCCAGCAGGATGTTTATTGACAACTTTCACTCCCTCCAATGACCTGGTTCTCTGAACAGAGAGGCTCTCCTGAGCACCTCACCAGGCCCAAAAAGCTGGCATCCTTGTCTAAACCTTTCAATTCACTGGAAGAAGCTTTGGGCTGATAGGCAGTGCCTTGAAAAAAAAAAATAGGATTTTTGTACGCACCGTAAAATCCTTTTCTCTGAAGTGCATTGACGGACACAGCTCCATTAATCTTGACCATAGGGTTATTACGCCACTTTTAGGAGAGGACTAGGCAGAACATTAGCCTGCTTCCTGCAGCTCAGTAGGTTAACAAGCAGTATAACGTAAACTAATAGGAGGGGAGGGCGCCGTGTCCGTCAATGAACTTCAGAGGAAAGGAATTTACAGCGAGTACACAAATCCTATTTTCTCTTTCGTTCATTGACTGACTCAGCTCTGTTAATCTTGACCATAGGGACGTTCCCAAGCAGTGTCATAACGAGGGGTGGGAACACCAAATATAACTTCACCCACAACCAGAGGTGCTCCCCAACGGAGAGTCACCATCTGAACCAACCACATCAGAACTTGCAGTCAACATACGCATCAGAATGCACTGACAATCAAAATGTAACTTCTGTAACAAGAAGAAAGAGTGTAAATTGCAACATTACATGGCCGCCTGCAAAACTTTGCGGCCAAAACAGGCATCAGAAGATGCGCTTACATCAACTTTGTGAAAGTGTGAACGGATGACCAAGTCGCTGCCTTACACGCCTGGGTCCCAATTGCTCTGGTGGAATGGGTCGTGACATGAAAGGGGGGCACCTGCCCCTTTAAGGCATAAGCCTAGACCACGATTCTGTCTGATACACCTGGAAATGGTGGTCGACAAGACTGCCTGCCCTTTTTTCAGACCAGCAACTGAAACGAACAGAGAATCTGATTTCCGGAAGGGAGCCGTGGCAGACAGATATACCCTTAGAGCCCGGACCACGTCCAGGGAATGGAGGGCCACCTTCTTAGGATGTGTCGGCTTAGGACACAGAGATGGTAACAAAATGTCTTCATCGAGATGAATGGTCGAAACCACCTTCGGCAGAAAAGAAGGTTGCAGACGCACCACCACTTTATCCCTGTGGATAACCAAATAGGGCGACTTGCAGGACAAAGCCGCCAGTTAAGAAACCCTGCTGGCAGATGTAATCGCCATTAGAAAGACCACTTTCTGAGAAAGGGTCAACAAGGAAATTTCCCTGATGTTCTCAAACTGTGTATTCTGAAGCGCGATAGCACTAGGTTCAGATCCCACGGAGGTAAGGGTGGACACACCGGAGGCACCTACATGCCAGAGCCCTTGCACAAAGGTGCTCACCAATGAGTGAGACGCCTGGGGTCATTGGGAAAAAACAGCCAGGGCTGATATCTGTCCCTTGATGGTGCTCAAAGCCAACTTCTGGTCCACTCCATACTGTAACAGCAGCAGGATCCTGGACACCAAATAGGTGCGTGGACGCAACCCCATCTCCTTACACATGGAGATATAAGCTTTCCACGTACAATGGTATATCTTCCAAGAATAAGATTTTAGTGCCCTCAGCATAGTGGAAATTACGGAGTCCGATAGACCTCGGTTCCTTAGCACCTAGCTTTCAGCAGCCATGCCGTTAAAACCAGTGAAGGTAAAGCTGGATGGAGTATCGGACCTTGTGACAGAAGGTCTTCTCGCATCGGCAACCGCCAAGGAGTATCCACCACCAGGTGTACTAAGGACGCTGAGGCCAATCTGGGGCAATCAATATTACTGGAATCCCATCGGCCTCCACTCTGTGGAGCAGATGAAAGGTGTAAATCAGCCAGTATTGCTCCCATGGAGCCACCAACAGGTCCGCCCAAGGATCTCTTGCCCTGGACACAAAACTCCGCACCTTTCAATTTAGCCGAGAGGCCAGAAGAGATCCACACCTGGTGTGCCCCACCGCAGGCAAAGAAGCCTGAACAACACCTGATGCAGTAACCATTCTTCTGCGTCCAGCATCTGCCGACTTGGATAGTCCGCCTGAGTTTTCTACCCCCGGGATGTATATAGCCAACAGGGCCGGTACGTGTCGCTCTGCCCACCGAAGGATGTGAGCGACCTCTCGTGCTGCAGCCGAGCTTCTTGTTCCTCCTTGATGGTTGACATATACCACCACCGTGGCATTGTCTGACTGGACTCTGATCGGACGACCTCGTAGTCTCATCGACCATGTGGAGAGGCATCGCCTGATCGCCATTAGCTCGAGCACATTGATCGGTAACAGATTCCTCCGTTGACCAGAGGCCCCTTGGTCGATTGTACTCCAAGTACTGCACCCCAGCCGGTCAGGCTGGCGTCCGTTGTGATCACCGCCCAAAGAAGAGGCAGGAACGATTTCCTTGACCGAAGGGAAGGAGATCTCAGCCACCAGAGAATGGAGTCCCTGACTAACCCGAATCTGCCCATCCAGGGATAACAGAAATTTGTCCCATTTGGACAATATCTCCTTCTGCAAGACTCTGGTGTGAAATTTGGCGTATGGTAGCGACTCGGAGGAGGCAACCATGAGGCCCAGAACTCTCATGCAGAAACACAGTGACGACCACCTGCGGTTCATCAACAGCTTCACCACAGCTCTGAGAGTCTACAGTTTGTCTGAAGGGAAACACTCTCGCTTCCACGGAGTCCAGCAGTAAGCCTAGGTACGCCAGGTGCTGAGTCGGCACTAGTACCAACTTTTTTAGGTTCAACAGCCAATCAAATTCCTGTAGCGTTTGCATGGTGATCGCCACAGCCTCCCTTAATTCTGAGGCGGAAGCTGCTCTCAGAAGGAGATCGTCTAGGTAAGCCACGATTGCAATCCCACGTTGTCGCAACAATGCCAAACTTGGAGCCAATATCTTGGTAAAGACTCGGGGGGCTGAAGCAAGGCCAAAGGGGAGAGCCAACAAAGTGGTAGTGGTCTTCCCCTACTGCAAATTGCAGAAACCTCTGATGTCTGAGGCATATGGGTATGTGCAGGTACGAGTCTTGGATATCAAGAGACGCCAGGGAGTCCCCCTGATGGAGTGCAGCGACTACGTAGCGAACTGATTCCATTCTGAACCTCTGTTTTTCCACAAAGCAATTGAGGGCTTTTAGGTCCAAGATTGGACGTACCCCTTGCTTTTTGGGGACTACAAACAGATTGAAATAGAATCCCTGAAACCCTGCGGCTGAGCAGGTCCCTTACTGCCCCAAACAGGGTCTCCTGGCGAGCCGGGAGTAAGGGTATGCTGGAAGGAAAGAATCTGTTTGGTGGCCAAGAGAGGAATTATCTTGTAGCCAGAGGAAATGAGTTCGCAGACCCATTGGTCGGACAGCAGAGAGGCCCACCGAGGTGCAAACTCCCCAAGGTGACCCCCGCACCCATGTGTCGGGCGGGGGCAAACCTTCATGCGGTAGCACTTTTGCTTGCAGGCTTGCGAGGCCAGGGACACTTCTGTCCCTCAGTAGTCGCCCTGTCCGACTGAGGTCCCAAGCGGACGAAAAAGTCTCTTGAGCGGAAAAGGAGGGCCCTTGCCTGTGGCGTGGCTCCTTACCCTTCCTGGACTGTGGGAGCAACATGCACTTTCCCACCTGTAACATTCTTAATGTCATCCAGCAAGGCTTCAAATAGCTACTCACCAAGGAAGGGCAAATCCGTCAAGGCTTTTTTAGATGCTTGGTCCTCAGACCAGCATTTCAGCCAGATCAGGTGCCGCAGCACCCCTGCTGATACTGATGCTCTGGAGAGCAAGGGAACTGTATCCAGGGCCGCGTCACAGACATACTTAAGGCCGTGCACTAACTGGCCTGCTAGTTCCATGCAGACTGGAGGAGACTGCTGCTTCTCCAATTCATGGTACAATCGTTTTTCCCACTCATTAAGGGTCTGCGACACTAATGCTGTGGCCAGTACCGGCTGTAGCACTGACCCCACTACCGTAAACATGGACCGGGCCACTGCTTTGGACCTCCTGTCGGTAGGGTCCTTAAATGCAGGAGCCCCTTCTACCGGGATCGTGGTTACTTTGTTTAACCCGGATACTGGGGGGTCCACGACCGGGGGAGCCAATCATTTTTTTAAGAAGGCTCTCCTCAAAGGGGTAACGCACCGCCATTCTTTTTGGGACCAAAAAAGGCCCAGAGTCTCCCCCCCCCGGGGGGGGGGTAGGGGGGGGCGCTTTTTACCCCCCTTGCGCTCGCACACCGCCTCCACCCTGGCAACAAACATTTTAAGGACCGCCGACAAAGCATCCAAAGGCGCTGCACTGTTTGCAGGCAAGCCGGTTGCAATTGCAAGGAGATCTGTGGAAGAAACGCCAGCTTCTGACGCCATGCTGACCGACACCCTGTTTGGCACCCTTGGGGACTTAGGACAAGGTACTTAATCCCAACCTCCTATCTGCTACAAACTGAGGGGCCCCCACCGCAGGACTCACCATCCTGACCGAGTGCTGCGCCGTGCTGTTACTGATGGCTGTGTCCAATGTCAGCTCCCAGGTGTCCAGGACAAAAAAAACACGCTGTTCTGAGGCACAGGAACCAGCGCTGGAGAGAAAAAAAATGCACTGAGGCTTCAAGAAAATGTCTGCCAGGCGCCTTGTATAGAAGAAAAAATAAATAAAAAACGCAGGGAAAATGGCAACTGACCATGCTTCTCACAGAGGCTAACAGAAAATGGGCGACTAACAACTGTACACAGAGAATGGCGGCAGAACATGCAGAGCCCACAGACACCAGCAGAGAGACAGATGACAGCACAGAGACACAGACAGCCAGTGCAGCCCCTAATCGAGGATCAGAGGCCCCCCCCAGAGCACCTCTGGTCCAGGTACACACACCGCACTACAGCCCAGTCATGTAGCATCCCCCACGGGGGAGGGAAAAGCAGGGAGAGAAGAAAGTGAGAAGAGGGACCCTCCTCATCGACCTCCCAGTGAATGCCCAGCTGCTCTATGGGAGAGCTGTACTTACCATCTGGACAAGCTGGAGGCATCCCATCACAGACCCACACCTGAGCAGTACGTGGTGGCTGCAGGCCACAGCACACTGTGACAAAGACATCCGTAGTCCTGTCATGTGTGTGCCCCAGAGCACTGCTCTCACCGGCCACCCCTGGAGCCTGAGGGGCATGTTGTTGCCGACCCAGTGCGTAGCTAGGGCCTGCACGCGCTCGAAGGCCAGGCTGGGGAGACTACAAGGATCTATATTATCCAGCCTCTCACCCAGCCGGCTGGATCTTGCACAAAAGGCAAAAATCCAGAAAAATCGCCAGGACCAATGGTCCCAGCAGGGAGCCTAGGTCCTTCTTCGCTAGGCAGAAAAAAACTGAGCTGCAGGAAGCAGGCTGAGGGGTTATTACCAGAGGGACCGCCCCTGAGCAGAACTGTACAGTTCTGTTATTTATTACATGTTCTGCCTAGTCCTCTCCTGAATGTGGCGTAATAACCCTACGGTCAAGATTAATGGAGCTGTGTCCGTCAATGAACGAAAGTATTCACATCCCTTGAAATTTTCCACATTGTCCTGTTACAACCAAAATTGTAAAGGTATTTTATTGGGATTTAATGTGATAGACCAACACAAAGTGGCACATAATTGTTAAGTGGAAGGAAAACAAAGGGTTTTCAAAGTTTTACAAATAAATATCTGAAAAGCGTGGCATGCATTTGTATTCAGCCCGAGTCAATACTTTGTAGAACCACCTTTCACTGCAATTACAGATGCAAGCCTTTTTGGGTAGGTCTCTACTAGCTTTGCATATCGAGAGTAAAATTTTTGGCCATTCTTTGCAAAATAGCCCAAACTCTGTCAGATTGGACAGAGCATTTGTGAAGAGCAATTTTCAAGTCTTGCCACAGATTCTCAATTGGATTTAGGTATGGACTTTGACTGGGCCATTCTAACACATGAATATGCATTGATATAAACCATTCCATTGTAGCTCTGGCTGTATGTTTAGGGTCGTTGACCCGCTGGAAGGTGAACCCCTGTCCCAGTCTCAACAGATTTTCTTCTAAGATTGCCCTGTATTTGGCTCCATTAAGCTCCATGCCATCACCATGTTTCACGGTGGGGATGGTGTGTTCAGGGTGACGTGCAGTGTTAGTTTTTCACTACACATAGTATTTTGCTTTTAGGCCAAAAAGTTAAATTTTAGTCTCATCTGACTAGAGCACCTCCTTCACATGTTTGCTTTGTGCCCACATGGCTTCTGGCAAAGTGAAAATTGGACTTTATAGTTTTCTTTCAACAGTGGCTTTCTTCTTGACACTATTCCATAAAGGCCAGATTTGTAGAGTGTACGACTAATCGTTGTCCTGTGGACAGATTCTCCTACCTGAGCCGTGAATCTCTGCAGCTCCTCCAAAGTTACCATGGGCCTCTTGGTTGCTTCTCTGCTTAATTCTTTTCTTGCTCGGCCTGTCAGTTTAGGTGGATGGCCATGCATTGGTAGGTTTGCAGTTGTGCCATACTCTTTCCATTTTTGGATGATGGATTGAACAGATCTCCAAGAAATGCTCAAATATTTTCAATATTTATTTATTTTTTATAAACCAACCCGGCCTTAACCACTTCCCGTACGGCCTATAGCACAATGATGGCCGGGCGGTGGTTCAGTTATCCTGACTGGGCGTCATATGACATCTAGCAGGATAACTGCTGGAGCATGTGGGGGCACGCATCGCGGCAATCGTGGCATGTCAGTGACACATCGCTACACCAATCTATGTAAAGAGCCTCTGAAGGAGGCTCTTTACCACGTGATCAGCCGTGTCCAATCATGGCTGATCACGATGTAAACAGGAAGAGCCATTTATTGTCTTTTCCTCACTCGCGTCTGACAAACAGGGAGAGACGACTGGTGGCTCTTATGACGGGGTCTGCGCTGAGTGTTTATCAGCGCAGTCCCCTGTGGATGCCCACACTAGACAACCAGGGAAGCCCCCAACATGTGGATAGCCAGGTATGTCCCCCATGGCCACCAAGGATGCCAGTGTGCCCAATATATGCCAGTGCCCACAAATGGTGCCAGTCATTGCCCGTTATGAATGCCTGCCAGAATAGTGATGCCCATGAGTGCACATCAGTGCCCGCCATTGAAGAAAACATACTTATGTACAAATTTTATAAACAGAAGAAACTTTTTTTTTTCCAAAATTTTCGGTCTTTTTTTGTTTGTTGCGCAAAAAATAAAAACCCCAGCAGTGATCAAATACCACTAAAAGAAAGCTCTATTTGTGGGAAAAAAAATGTTAAAACATTTGTTTGGGTACAGTGTTGCATGATTGTGCAATTGTCATTCAAAATGTGACAGCGCTGAAAGCTAAAAATTGGCTAGGGCAGGAAGGGGGTGTAAGTGCCTGGTATTGAAGTGGTTTAACTTCTTCACAACTTTATCCCTGACATGTCTGGTGTGATCCTTGACCTTCATGATGCCGCTTGTTCACTAAAGGTTTTCTAACAAACCTCTGAGGACTTTCACAGAACAGCTGCATTTATACTGAGATCAAATTACACACAGGTAGACTCGATTTACTAATTAGGTGACTTCTAAAGGCACCTGGTTCCACTAGATAATTTAGTTAGGGGTATCAGAGTAAAGGGGGCTGAATACAAATGCACGCCACACTTTTCAGATATCCATTTGTAAAAATAATTTCCTTCCACTTCACAATTATGTGCTTTGTGTTGGTCTATCACATAAAATCCCAATAAAATACTTTTACGTTTTTGGTTGCAACATGATAAAATGTGGAATGTATGACATACACTGCATGTATCAAAATGCCCAAAAAAAAAACGGTTTCTTGCATACCAATATTTAAAACTTACTTACAAAGAAAGATAACCTAAAAACTATAGAAAAATTTTCAGCGAGTTTGTAGTTTTACCTGACAGGTGTTCGAGGACTTCCAATAAATCTACGAGGAGACCGAATTTTTGGTTCAAATGAAAACTTCTCTTTCACACTTTCCAGCACAGAAGGAGCCACATATGTAAAACCCTTGAGAAGAGCAACCAAATGGTTTAAGTATTACAGCAGCACTCAATATTATAATGCAATTATGGTTAAGCTATCACTAAACATGAAAAATACAGCCACAAGTTCTACCAAGATAAATGGAAGTGTCATTGTAGCCATCCTATTCATCTGGATGGAATGTTGCCCAGCTGAGAGGAGTGTCAGGCAACAGAGAAACAGATCCACACTGCTGCTGAGGGGGGAGGGGCACCAATGATTATTTTTTTTTCTTCAATTAACATTTTATTATTTGTTGTTTCGTAAGAAGGTAAGCAGTACATGTATACATTAGAAGCAGTGAGCCTTCAAAACATTGCAAGGTCAGGAGTAAAACAGTGTGTAGCGTTGGGTCACGGGCATATGCAACAACGTTAAACTGGCCAACGGTGTACTGGGGGACAGAAGAAACCATAAGTCAGCTATCCGTGCAAACAGCCATATAGTCCAATAGGGTCTACAATTCGACCTGCGTGTCAAACTAAAAACGTAGCAGAAAGACTCTGCCATATAAACAGAGGGAGGAAAGGGAAAGGACAGAAGAAAGCAAGATAGTAAAGAGCCAGAGATCCATGTCACCTCATACCTGCACCAATGATTTTTATTGAGAAAGGGAACTTTAAAGTGGTAGTTCCGTCTAAAACTAAAATCTTTATCTACTCGCAGCCACAATCTAAGACTAGCCTATCCAGCCCTGTAAAGCAAAAAAAAAAAATTTAAAAAATATATAAATAAAATCGGTATACATACTTTTTCTGAAGCCGCTCCATTCTACAGCAGTGGAAGCTCTGCAGGAGACAACTGATAACGGCTGAAACATGCCTGGGAAGCGATGTCACCCATAGTTACTATATCCGCTGTCGGCTGCCTTTTATGCACCCACCTACACAGAGAATCCATCGCTTCACAGTGTGGGACCGGACTCAGAAAATGTATATCAACTTTTTGCTTTACAGGGCTAGATAGGTTAGTTGTAGTTTGAGAGTAGATTTAGAGATTTTAGTTTTAGGCTGAACTTCTACTTTAAGCAAATCTGATAAAATTGTAATTTTAAAAACAGACTTTTCTAATCAACATGCCATTTTAAGTAAACCAAGAAGGCCCAAAAGTACCACCAGAGTAAAAACATAAGACAGAGTTATGCATAAAGTGGAAGTCCAAGCAGAACAGTTTTGAGATATGTGGCGTGTACAGCAAAGTTATCAGTAGTGATGCATATTCTTGTCTGGACTGCTGCTTAGTGTAAAATCAGTTTCTTCATGCCAGCAAGTAGAGCTAGTGTTGTACTTCCAGCACCGCAGGTATGAGAGAAACCGCTCTCATGCAGAGAAACGATCCTGTCATTTACCCCCCCCCCCCCCCCCTTTCCTCTTCCCATGTCCATTTACAGCTAGCTTTGTATTATTGTCTAGAGAATACAAGGTGGTTTTGTGCATGGACAAGGGAAGGGGTGAGAGGAATAAAAGACAGGATCTCCCCTTGTCCATTCACAGAACACCTTGTATTCTATGAACAGAATACAAGGTTTTCTGTTAATGGCCAAGGAGGGGCCGGGGGGGGGGGGGGCTACACAACAGGCTATTATACAAGTACAGCACTAGCTGTACACCCTGGCAAGAATTAAATAGATTTACACACTACACAGCAGCAATCCAAGCGTAGAATATACAGCATTAAAAGGGTAACTGTCCTACACGGCACATATCACAAAACAGTTTTGCCTAAAGCACCCAAGCAATAGGTCTTTGGCAAGCAAGATGGCCTTCGTTTACCAACACATCTAAATAGTTTATGCCTAGTAACGCATTGGTGATTACAACACCAACATCTAAAATATAAGTATAGATGCCACTTTATTTAAACAAGCAGACTTTAAACCTGTTGTCTTACCACAAATACTTGATTGGCACTTTCACTGAGAGTGGCATCATCTGGACTGTCTACAGGAGTCTGACGTGTAAACTTTGAATCAAACTGGCTTACATCTTCTTCAGATTGCTTTGGAAAAACAAATGAAGCAATTTGTTAATATGAAAGAAAAAGCTTAAAATGAGCCACAGGATACTCACCTATGTCCACATGACCACCCTTCTAAAGCTAAAAGTGGTCATCATTCTCTCATTTACTCTTTTGGTCTTTAAACCACTTGCCAACCACCCCATAGCAGATTTACTGCTACAGGGAGGATCTCCTGTGCAGTATCACATAAATATACCTAATTCTGCACTTACAGGGGGACAAAGGTTTACCTTCAGAAGCTGAAGTTGTTAAAAAGTAAAATAAAAAAAAATTATATTTAGCAATGTATTCATGCATTCGTTTGCGTCTTAGATTTTTTTTTTTTTTGGAGTTCAAGCATATACCGAGGCAATGTTTTTTTTCCTTTTTAACTACCCTGCAAGTACAGACAAATAACTACTGAACTTCCAGAAATGCACTCAGTTCTTCCTATCATGGGCTGACAACACAGCATTTTTGTGAAATTAGTGGTGTTAGCCCTACCCTGTTAAAGCCAAACTGCTCAAACAATCCCACTTTCTTCATCTGTAAAGCATACGTGAATTGACTTTGTACCATTATATGAGGAGGAAACCTAAACAGACTGTTTGGGGTAACAGAGCACGGGAAGATCTGAATTTCTGGCACCTTTAACTACTTGACCGTCAGAAGACTTAGCCCCCTTCATGCCCAGGCAATTTTTTGCGATACAGTACTGCGTTACTTTAACTGACAATTGCGCAGACGTGCGCCTCTGTACTCAAATAAAATTTATGTTTTTTCCCCCCCCACAAATAGTTGTCTTTTGGTGGTATTTGATCACCTCTGCAGTTTTTATTATTTGCGCTATTAACAAAAAAAAAGAAAAAAAAAAAAAAGACTGACAATTGGGGAAAAAAAAAAAAAAGATGAAAAGCTTTTTTTGCTATAGAACATACCCTAACAAAAAAATAAAATAAATTGTAAAAAAAATTCAATCAATTTTTTTCATCAATTTGGGCCTATATGTATTCTGCTACATTTGTTAGAAAAAATCCCAATAAGCAGATAATGATTGGTTTGCACAAAAGTTATAGCGTCTACAAACTATAGGATATATTTTTGGAATTTTTATTAATTTTTTTACTAGTAATGATGGCAATCAGCCTTAGTGTTCTCACCTGACACTTTTTGTGGACCAGTGACACCAATACAGTGATCAATGCTAAAAAACAAAACAAAATAAAACAAAATAAAAATAAATGCACTGTCATTGTACTGACACTGGCAAGGAAGGGGTTAAAACCAGGGGCGATCAAAGGGTTAAATGTGTTCCTAAGAAGTGCTTGCTAACTCGGGGGGGGGGGGGGGGGGGGTGCTTGTACTGTGGGTAGGTAGAGATCAACTTTTCTGCGCAGAAACAGAAGATCACTGCCTTCCCTTGTCACACAACTGCGATTTGTCCCAGCAGACAATTGGCTCCCACGGCGTCCAGTCAGTGTGAGAGCAGGCTGGCGGCGGATCGCATGCACGCCCCAGACCTGGAAGTGCAGGATCACGTACAGGTACGCGATTATGTTCAGAGTAGCTGTCATCCCTCAGTAAATGTACACGGGGCGGTTGGCAAGAGGTTAAGTACAACTAATGTAAGAAATAGAATTTGACTTGATAATCAGAAATTCCCTGTATTTTAACATGTATAGAGTAGCACCCAATGAGATATGCTGCATTCAAATGTGCTGTGCTGGCAAGGGTGCAACTAGGAGGGAAAAAAAAATGTATAAGCAGAGAGGACCTATTCAACCTGCTGTTGCTCTTCCACTGTCCAGTTGGCAGGCTGGGTTGTAAAGAGGACACCTCTACATTCCTAATTGTGACAGAGAAAGGGGTGTTAGTGTCACCTATCTATGCTACAGAGCGTTAATCTCAGGACTAGCTGAAAAGAAATACACAAATACTCTGGCAGATAACACAACTCCTTTTATATGTGTGTGTATTTAGAAGCTTGCCTAATGATTAGCTGTAAATATAAAATACACGTTACATATATTTGTATCTAAATAATTCAGCTGTAAATAAAAACCGAACAAAACTTGTATATAATTTCTATTCTAACAGCACACCATAGTGCTCTCCAAAAACCCCAGCAAATTTTTATTTTGTTTTTGTTGCTATAAATTCATTTTCCTGGAGTACATTACTGGTAAGAGGTGAAACACTGAAAAACAAGAATTTTAAGGACAGCCCAGTATTACCCCTCCTACTTCCAACAGGTTAACAGAGGGGGCTCAACAGCTAACCAAGTTGCCTGAAGAACCGTACGACTCAAGCAGGCATCACCTGAGGCCTATGTCCACCTGGTAAACCTTAATAATAGCGTGAAAAGGCGACTACATGGAAGCCTTAAAGATCTAACAAAAGCCCGACGCTGAAAAGCCAAAAACGTACTGATCTAGTGGAGTGCACCTTGACAAGGGAAACTTTGCCCTGAGGTCATAAGTTTCAATAGCGAGTTGTTGAATTAATTTGGTGGTAGTGGAATGAAAATCTGACTGGCCCATATAGTAACCATCAGGAAGAACAATCAGGAAGCTGTAGCTCAGAAATAGACTCAAACAGAACTAACCAAATCCAGACAATAGGATAATAGGGTAAAACCATGTCCTGGAAAGGAAAGAGGCCTTGGACCTCAAAACAATCGCTTCTGTGAGACGAATAAGAGAAGAGTACGTTAAAGGTTAAGTCTGCCAACCCATAGAGTTGCCTTGCAGAAGTTATGGTGATGAGAAAGGCAACTTTGTGAGTAAAGCAAGAACATGCTTAATAGGCTAAAAGCGTGCTTTATGAAGAACGGCTAGAACCAGGATTAGTTCTAAGACGCTAGAGAATGTACAAAAGAAACACATGCAACATCCTGCACGAAAGACCTTCAATAACGCCATACATACATACAAAAAATTTCAACAACTGAATCACCGAGTTAGAAAAAGGCTACCAAAAGGTCTACAACAACTCTGAAGCAGTCACAGGAATTTATGACAGAGTGGTCATTGGGTGCATGTTACAACAATATCACAAATTTGCAAGAAAAAAGCCACTACCCCAAACGCACCTTGAAGATTCTGAGGCCACATGGAAAAAGGTGTTATGGTCAGATGAGACTAAAATTTAATTATTTGGTCTCAACATCAAACGGTGTCTGTTGAAAATTCAATATAGCTCACCATCCAAATAACACCAATCTTACAGTAAAGCGCTGGGGTGGCAATATCCTGGTATGGGGAGAACTTGTCAGGATATAAGGAAAAACGGATGGGGCAAAAAAACAAATTTATTGAGGAAAATCTGCCACCCTCTGCCAGAAAGTTGTCAATGAGAAGAAGCTTTATTTTTCAACACGACAATGACCCAAAGCACACTGCAAAAATGACCACACAGTGGTTGAAGGAGAAAAAGGTGAATGTGCATGGCTTAGGCAGAGCCCAGACTTAAATCCCTTTTAAAATGTGTGGAATGAAATGAAAACTGCAGTTCACAAATGGTCACCAAATTTAACTGAACTTGAGCAGTTAGGCAAAGAAAAGTGGGCAAATATGGCAAAATCTAGATGTTCAACGTTAGTAGAGAGATATCCCCAAAAAATGAAAGGCTGTAATTAAAGCAAATGATGGCTCATTTTAGGCTACAAAGCAACAAAATGTGATTTAAAAAAGGGGTTGATTCTTTTCTACATCCACAGGCTTGTATTGAGGTGGTTATTGAGGCTACAACTATAATCCGATAGGAGAAAAAAACAAACAAACACAGGAGGCGATTCTCAATCAGGTAAAAGATTTGAGTAGTCATACAGCAGAAGGGTGTCTCTTCCCCCTAAGGAGATGCATGGGCAGAGATTCTGCAATGTCAAATTTTTAAAAAGTGTCCGGATACAGACTTCAGCACCAAGTTGAGTATTGGCTGATCTAGAAGCTGCTAAAATTGGCCCCAGTGGCTCCGCAGCAACAGCAGAAACCTGTTAGTAGAAAGAAATGTAAAAAGTTTTTCTTCTCTCAGAGGAGAGAAGTAGTTTGTTCTATGACACTAGCAAAAAAAACAAGTGGGAGTTAAAGTGGGCTGTCCTTACAGCCATTGTTTGCCGGTGTCTAATCTCATAAAGGCAGCAACAGAACCCTATGTGCCTGAGTACTTCTCGTTTAATGTACGATTAAGAAAGACAGACAAACCCCAACATTTTATATGGTTCCTATGTAAACAAAAACACGACACTGATCACCGATTACAGGGAGCGGTGATCAGTGTCAGCATCACTAGGCAGAACGGGGAAATGCACCGTCTCCGTGAGACGATCGTGGGTATCTGAGGACATCAAGTCCGCGGGACCTGTGAGAACAATCGTGGCGTGCCCGCAAGCCACTTCTTGAGGGGCAAGGTACAGGTAAGTTAATATGCTTGTACGTGCCCTTCTGCCAATGTATATAGGCGTGAGTGGTTAATGAACTAGATCAGGTAGGATTGTTTTTTTGTTTTTGAAGTTGAACTATAGGACCCCTGCTAACTTAAGACAATATATTTGTAATGTTGCTTGGGTGTTTTGCACAAGCCAACTGGATTTAGAAAACTGGAAAAAGTTTTATGAGGCTGCTGGGCACCACTTTATATTTGCATTACCCCTTTACATTCTTTTATTCAAAGAAACAGTCAATTTTAACAACTGCAATATCAAGTTGAGCAGTAACCTTTATTCCCGACAGGATTCTCTACCTTTTATAAGACTATAAAAATATTCATACACACCAAAAGCGGTTTAAAGGGAGGCTCCACCTTACGGGCCAAAAGATCTTCCCAGCTGATGTGCCTAAAAAATGGGTGAGCCTGAAAAACACATAGCAAAAATTAACAGTGTATAGGAATAGCCCAAATATTCATATATATTTTATGTAACACATTTCTTGCATATTTAAAACGATAGCTGTAACACATTTTAATATTCACATATGCCATTTGCAGCCTAGAATATATGTAAATGCCCACATTCAGTGAATTCCAATCATAGAACTCACAACTTGCTACTCCTCCCCACATTAGTGCCACAATCTCAGAGAACTTGTTTTAATCTGGGATTTCCTAAATTGGCACAGCTGTTTTGTGTACGTACAGGGGCTTATTTAAGACTTCTATATTACAAAGTTAAAGCCATACCAGGCCCTAGTAATCCCCAAATGCTGATGTCAACAGTTCACAAGTTGAATTTTCAATGTCAATTTGCTGCTCATATTGCAGACAGCAAAAGATTTCTGGGAACCACAGTATATGTACTCTGGATATGATATGTACAGGCAAGCTTTCATAAAATGGAAAATCTTTTGAACCAGCTCTCCTCCAAAGCATTTTTTTTTTTTTTAAATCACATTAAACACGTTTCACACATTTCTGCACTTTTGGCTATAAAAATTACAGATTGCAAAGGACACAATACACCTGGGGGTTCAGATGTCTAGTGCCTTCCAGATGCTATGGCAGTTTCCATGAGAGGTATTTTTTTCTGCTTTTCATAAGGTGGGAATGAAAGTCAGAAATGCCCTGGGTTTCAACAGACTTGCCATTAAACCTAGCAAACGAAAAGCAATATCAAGAAGAGAAGAAAAGATTGATCGCACACTTGAATCCAAAAGATGCTGTAGAAATTTCTTTATTGTCATGAACCAGACAAAATTGCAGTGATGACCAGTTGACGCGTTTCACAGGAAAAGAACCGTGCTTGTTCACAACAATGGAAATGCCCACAATAAAAGCTATTTAAAGGTGTATATCAAATCAAACACCTGTAGTTAAAGAGCAATCAAAAAACTTCACCGACAAAAACATTTCTTAACCACTTAACGACCAGCGCACGCCGATGTACGTCCTATTTTTGAAGAGGGATATCTCAGTAACGGCAGCAGCTGCAGCCACAACCGAGATATCCATCTCTTCAGGCGCCGGTCGACTGTACGATAGCGGTGGAATCCGCGGCGGGTCCACCGCGAGACCACTATCGGCGGAGGTGATCGGGTCCTCTTCCTAGCTGGGTATAGAGACGAGTGAGGCTAAGATGGCCCTTACTCGTCTCTATACCATAGGAGGGCGGAAGCGACGTCAAAACGTCACTTGCGCCCATACCTCTTAAAAAAGGTATATATTTTTTTTAATGTCATTTTTTCAAATGACTTTTTTTATTGCATTTAAGTCCAAATATGAGATCTGAGGACTTTTTGACCCCAGATCTCCTATTTAAAAAAGGACCTGTCATGCTTTTTTCTATTACAAGGGATGTTTACATTCCTTGTAATAGGAATAAAAGTGATCCATTTTTTTTTTTTTAAAACAGCGTAAAAATAAGTAAAATCAATTAAAATAAGAAAAAAAAAGTTTTTAAAAACACCCCATCAAGACGAGCTCGCGCGCAGAAGCAAGCACATACATGAGTAGCGCCCGCATATGAAAACGGCAGTCAAACTACACATGAGGTATCGCCGCGATCGGTAGAGCGAGAGCAATAATTCTAGCCCTAGACCCCTGTAACGCAAAAAATGCAACCTGTACAATTTTTTAAATGTCGCAAATGGAGATTTTTGAGAGTAAAAGTTTGACGCCATTCCACGAGCGGGCGCAATTTTGAAGCGTGACATGTTGGGTATCAATTTATGCGGCAAAACATTATCTTTCACAATATAAAAAAAAAAATTGGGCTAATTTTACTGTCTTATTTTTTTATTCAAAAAAAGTACATTTTTTCCCAAAAAAAGTGCACTTGTAAAACCGCTGCGCAAATACGGTGCGAAAAGTATTGCAAAGTATTGCAATGACCGCCATTTTATTCTCTAGGGTGTTAGAAAAAAAACAATCTAAAATGTTTGGTAAGTTTCTAGCAAAAAAAACTGTTTTAAACATGTAAACACCGAGTCTGAAAAAAGAGGCCTGGTCCTTAAGTGGTTAAATACTAAAAACATCTGATCACAAAATAATCAAAACAAAAAATAGACCATGTGAACATGTAAACAAGAAATGTATTAAAAACAAAAAATAGAAAAAATAGCGAAAAACCTGAAAAGCAAGATCGAACAAAGTTTTGTGACAGGAGGTGTGCCCTTTTTGAAAGAGGCCACAGCTCCTTGACAGGCCTCTGTGTACCAAGCTTCTCCTGGGCCAATTTTGGGGCGATGAGGACCATTAAATACCATTCTCTCTCAATCTTGCAGAGTATTCAAGGAACAATGCTCTCATACACAAGTCTGAACATGAACAAAGGAATCACCAGGGCATCCACTTCAGGAGCCAGATCTCTGGACCTGATCACAATCCTGGCTAATTTGGGGGCCATGATGTCCACATCGGGTGTTGCCCCATTTCTGACAGAGGATCAAGAAGATCTCCAAACAGACAACCCACTCCTCCAGGTGTTAGCAGTTAGTCTTTTGAGATGCTGTTTGAGCGGGATCTTGTTCAGACACAGTGCCCTACACTAGGTATGCTGCTATGTTTTGGCCCATAAGGTGGAGCATCTCTTTACTGGCTCTCTCTTTTCATTTGTTATTTTATATTATAGACTGCGCCAATCCTTGGCATTTGTTGGCAGTGCTTTTCCGGTTGGGAACCTTTGTGGATGTCATCCCTATGTGGATATAAGCGATTTTCACTATAGGTCTGTGCTTCCAGTATTGTGGCCTCACTATCCTCTGTTCTAGTTATATTATACTGGTGAGTTTTTTGTATGTCCCTTGAGTGGGTTACCTACATATTTAGATCTATGGTCCCTATTTGTCAATTAGTTAGTTTAAATAAACGCTTTCTTTTTTTATCCATATTTTAGAACATTACCCCTGGGATTTTCAAACATACCAGCGCTTAGCCCCATTGGGCAGGCATTGGCATAAGCAGAGCGATATCTATAGTGGTTGCCTCTTTGTTTTTTGGAATCTTTCCTTTGTACGGCATTGGTCTAGCCATCCCCAATTTTATAGACTCAGTAAGTTTGGGCTTATGATATATTGTTCTATTACACCATTTTACATTTCTCTGATCCCCATGTAATTTCCTCTATGTTGCACACGCCCCCATGGTGTTCTCGACATACTATCTTTTTATGCACCGGTGTTTCGTGTCCTCAAACCAGACTCCGCTGAATATCTCTTCATGGCATATTGCTATTATGTTTGTGTTAATATTCTTCTTTGTTACTTTACTAGTCAGTCAAAACAAGCTCCAGAAGAAGCGTGAAGACACGCGAAACACGTCGAGCAGATTATAATCTTTCAACCCTCATTGATGTTCTGCAAATCTTGGATTATCTACCATTTCACATTTCAGAGTGATGTATGGTGTTTTTCCTCCAAATATAGCACCCATATTTTATTAGCGGTAACACAATTGGGGATAAGTTTGATTACTGATGATTGTTTCATGTATCGACTATGTATTTTTTTGTGTTTTTGTAAATAAAATTTATATTTTTAAGTATTGAGTTGTTGTAATTGTGCCTAGAAAGTCCATAGCCCAAAAAAATATGTTTCTCTTTCTTCAACTGTGGACGTCTGTTTGCTAATTTTTCACTCCCGATATGTGGAAAGCAGATTTGGAATGTGTTTCTCCACCCAGGAGAGAATCAGGCTTGCTTCTATCAGAACTGCCCAAACTTCTAGTATCCTTTTGCTAGTTTATGTAGGTCACAGCCAAAGCATTGTCCAAATGCCCCATGACTGGGTGACCATGTGTAAGAGTAAGGTAGTCTGAAAACTAAATTTTTCATTCAGCCTTTAGTTTGAAAAAAAAAAAAAAAAAAAAAAGGAAAGAAAAAAAAAAAAAAAGCTCATTCTTACATCCACACATTAGAGGTAGATGGTAGAATAACTCCCACAGAGCTATTGTGTTCTGCCGGTGGGAAACTTTTGTCGCTGGCAGAATACCATGATCAGCATTGCCCGAAATAGCCGTCGGCACTAATCATTCAGGAAAAACCCGGCAGGCTGGCTGTACACAAGTCAATTGATAGATTGACTTGTGTACAATCAGCTAGCCCATACCTGGATCTAAAATTCAGCCAGTGCCAGCTAAACTGAACAAATTTCAATCCATGGCTGGCTCAAGTCTCTTGTGGGGACCAGTTTGGAAATTGTAGAACCTGCCCAGCCCGTCAGGTTTGTGTCAGGTATTACCACCTTTCAGGGAGAAGGAAGACATGATTTCCCAGATTCCAATGTTGAGTTGGAAATCCACCGTGCCAGGGAGACTTCTATCTGGCTAGACAGCAGCAGTGGGCAATCCAAAGAAAGAATCTGCCTGTTTACTGTTGTAAGAATGTTGATCTGCAAGCATCTTGAGAGGAACTGAGCAAAGGGTAATGCCTTGAAGGACACTACCTCGAGACTGGAACCTTCATGCAGAAACGAGTCATGGTTTGCCTGAGAGAGTCCAGCAATTGAAACTCGTGGAAAGAATCTTTTCCTGAAAAAGTAACATTTTTGCCTGGGTCATGACCAAAATACTCAAAACATTAGCAAGGCTGGAAGGCAGACTTTCTGAAGTTGTTCACTCATCTGAAAGTTGGAAGGAATTGAATTGTCCTTTCAATGTTTGAAAACAGGACAGTGGCTGAATAATTTTTCAGCAAACGCTTGTTCAGCTACTGACATGGATGCCCCGAGATTGCACCAACGTCAGTACGTTTGTAAAGACTTTTGCTGCACAGGAGACACAGGCAGCAGGACGACATATTGAAAACATTGGTGCCCATCAGTAAAGCATAGAAATCAGTGTGCAGGAAAGATGAGACTGAAGATAGGCAACTTAGATGTACATGGATGCCAGAAATTTGCCTAATCAGAGAAAAGTGATGACAGATGCAGATTACGCAGAATTTGGGGTCTCTCCTTTATCAAATTCGGAATTTAAGGTCTAAAATGGGGTGAACACCTCCATTTGGTAAGGGAACTGTGAATAGGTTTGAGTACTCTCCATGAATAACACCCGACGTGTAAAAACAAGACTCAAATACAGGGAAACACCGTCTTACCGTACCCGCAGGGGACTACATGGTGAACATACCTCAAAGGGGTCTTCAGGGTCTGTGTACTATAGAAATAGGAAGACCACAGCAGTGAACCTGTATAGCACCCTACTGCTAGTTACATTTGCTCCACTAGGTGCCAAGGTGAGTACAGAACATCGAACATAGGATCCAGTACACAAAAACATTACAGACCAGTCCTGCAACATTCCTGGGACAGCCCTGTTGCAGCGGGGTCAGGATACTGTTACCAAAAGTAACCAATCCAGAAAATGCTAGTCAGTTCTGAAGTAATAAGCAGTTGGGTGCTGATAAATGTGCCATTCGAAGAAAATTTTTAAATAGTTTGGAAACCTCTCCACAGGAGGAGAAAAGGTACATTCCCTAAAAACACTAGCAAAACAGTGTCCCCCTGTAATAGCAATAAAGAGGAAAAAAAATAAAACAGCATAGTGAAAAATATTAAAAGTTGAGAAAATTTGGATTTTTGGTTTACCGTTAAACTCCTTTGCTTGGGGTACATCACACAAGACAGGAGTTCCTATTATTCACTACTTGGGTTATGCTGCCACCTTCAGGGGGAATGCAAACTCAGCTAAGCTTCACTTTTGTAGCAAGCCATGAGAAATTCAGACAAGCTGTACGCAGAGAAAAAGATTTTTACAGGTAAATCAAAAATACTAATTTCTTTGTACATAACACGACACAGTATTTGATATTCAAGATTTCGTGTGAGGTCCCAAAGCACTGAACATGAGAGGTAGGCAACACAGCAGCAAGGCCAAAACATGGGCAATCCAGAAATAGAATAGGGGAACGCAACTATAAAACCACCTGCAGGGACTTTCACCCAAAACCAAAAAAGTGTCCACAGAGGCATAAACCTCAATATGGCAAAGCTCGGTAAACATGTAAAGAGATGACCAGGTAACATCCTTACAAACTTCAACAGAAACTTTATGCTGAATAGCCCAGGGTAGAATGGGCCTTGACTTAGTAAAGAAGGAACATTGCTTTTCATACAAAAGGCCAGTGAAATAAGATGCGTCCACCTAGAAAAGTGGATTAAGAAGCAGCCTGACCCTTGAAACTTCCTTAGGTAGAACAGAGGATCTGTCTTATCCTGGTACAGAATGAAGAAAAGTTCCTTGCAGGAAAGGAGGCCAACTAAGACCATGTGAGCCAAGGTATTCGCAGAAGGAAACCTTGAGCGTAAGGAGTAACAAGGAAAATTCAAAGGGAGAAGTCTGCAAAACAGACAAGACCAAGATATAGTCCAAAGGAGGAAATAAAGACTAACAGGTGGCATAATCCATGCCTTGCACAAAGCCTTTAACCAAAGGATGAAATCCAATTGGTTTTTGAAACCAAAACAGACAAAGCCGATATCTGACCCTTGTTTGTACTAAGATCCAGGGACATCTGAAAACGTGAGATTGAAGAGCGAAAATGTGCCCCATAATGTACTGTTGCAGACTAAACTCACAAGCTTCACACCAGGAGGAATAAGCCTTCCATGCACAATGGTATATCTTCCTGGAGGCTGGCTTTATAGCTTACAGGAGAGCAGGAATTACAGAATCAAACATCTCTGTGCCTCAGGGCTTGGGCTGCAACAGACATGCCATCACAGCCAGTGGCTATAAAGCAGCATGGAAGATCAGACCATGCAAAAGCAAAATCTAGCCAGTCTTGAAGAGCCCATGGCTTGTCTAAAGATAGATTTAGGTCGTCGGCATAACGCATTATTCTTGGCAAAGCCAGTGTGATCAGAAACACTGGAATGCCATCCGCCTTTATCGCGTGCAACAGATTCAAGTAGAAGGAAGGCATAGAATAGGAAAAACTGATCCCAAGAATCCTCAAGGCACCAAACATCTGACAGCACCTGGATTGGGACACAAACATGTCCAGTTTGTTGTTGAATCTGGATGCCAAGGAATCTACATCTGGCATCCCCCAGCATAGACAAATCTCTGTAAACACTTCTGGATGAAGAAACCATTCTCCTGGATTCTGCTAATGGCTGAGAAAGTTTGCTTGCTAATTTTTCACGCCTAGAATGTGCACAGAGCAGAAGGCTGGAAAGTGAAGTTCTGCCCAAGATCATGCTTCGCTTCCCGCTGAGCAGGGCAACAGCTTGGCCTGCCTTGATATAGTTCACGAACGCTGCATGCTGGCATTCATCGTCAAATAGGTTTCCTGGTATCCAGCATCTGCATGGATATTCACCATTCCAGAGCTGGCCTAGTCCTGACAGTCAGAGGCATTGGCAAACCCAAAGACCTTGGAGGTCCGTCCAATATCAACAAGATATTGAGCTGCAGGGCTCTTGAGTGAAACTGGACATAGGATAATGCATCAAAGGCAGCTGCCACCTTCCCTAGCCCCTTCATGCATTGGACCAGGTCATCCAGGTACCCCACAATGTGGATACCCCCAGGTCCACAACAAACTTAGAACTGAGCCAACACCTTAGTAGACACTCTGGGAACCATGGACAGGTTGGAGGGTAATACCACAAACTGATAGCAGGGATCCTCCACTATTAATTGCAAAAATCATTGGAGAGGATAGTCCAAAGACGCTTTCAACCTTAAGAGGCTGCCATGAGTTACTCCTTGCAGAGAAGTTCTGCCGACTAACATTTGAGCCATAGGATCCTTCTCATTTGGACAAATATAGTGCTCTCCCATGAAAGCTACCATATGCAATCTTCCAAGACATCCATCAAGAAGCTGAGTGCTCTCTTTCAGGAGCTTGAAAAAAAAATAATCTTCTCTTCTGGGTCCGATTCTCAAACGGAGCACAGACTTTAAAGAGGTTGTAAACCAAAAAAAAAAAAAAAAACAAACAACACACAAGCTCATTATGAAATACTTACCTCAGAACAATGCCCTGAATCGGTACACCGCTGACAGGGACATCTTTCCCGGGAGTTACTTCTGGGTTCACAGGCTCTGGCACTGCGATTGGCTGGAGCCACAAAGACGTCACTCCAACACATGCGCAAAGGAGCCGCCGGTCAAGGGACAAGCTGCCCGTTCCTTCATTGCGCATGTGTCGATGACAACAGTGGCAGCATATATAGTAAATATCTCCTATAAAAGGTGCAAGTTTAGAAGATATTTACAGTACCTACAGGTAAGCCTTATTCTAGGCTTACCTGTAGGTACAATTAAAGAGAAAATAGGATTTTTTTTGTACTCACCGTAAAAACCTTTTCTCTGTACTTCAGCGACTGACACAGCTCCTCTCTTAGCCATTGGGATGTCCCCAAGCAGTGCCAAAACGAGGGATGGGAAAACAGCATAAAAACTCCATCCACCATGGCAGGAGGGAACTAGTATGAACTTTACCCGCAAAATGACAGTGTGTGGAAAAACCACCACAAAAAACAGGGTGCTCCTCAACAGAGAAACACCTTCAAACTGCACCAAAAACTGCGGTAACAAATGCAACAGTGCATTAACTTAAAAGAAACTGCGTTTTTTTTTTTGGTGAAAAAGGAAAACACTATACAGCCGCCTTCAAAACTTTGCGGCCAAAACAGGCATCAGCTGATGCACCGACATCTACCTTGTAGAATTTTGTAAAGCTGTGAACAGACGACCAGGTCGCCGCTTTACACACTTGAGCGACAGACGCTTGATGTCGGAAGGAATAAGATGTTCCAAGTGCCCCTGCGGAGTGGGCCGTGACCAGAAAGGGGGCCACCTGCCCCTTCAAGGTGTAGGCCTGTACTACAATCTGTCTGATCCACCTGGAAATGGTGGCTGACGAGACCGCCATGCCTTTCTTCGGACCAGCCGCCGAAACAAAACAAGTAGTCTGACTTCCGGAAGGGAGCCGTGGCAGACAAATACACTCTTAGAGCCCGAACCACGTCCAGGGAATGGAGGGCCACCTCCTTAGGATGTGTCTGCTTATGACACAGAGATGACAACACAATGTCTTCATTGATGTGAAATACCGAAACCACCTTGGGCAGAAAAAAAGGTTGCGGACACAACACCGCCTTATCCTTGTGGATAACCAGGTAGGGCGACTTGCAGGACCAAGGCTGCCAGTTCCGAAACCCTCCTGGCCGATGTAATGGTCACTACAAAGACCACTTTCTGGGAACGAGTCAACAGAGGGATCTCTCTTATATTTTCAAATAGCGGTTTTTGCAGCGCTGATAACATCAGATTCAGATCCCATGGGGGTAACGGTGGACACACAGAAGGAAGTACTCACTAGAGAGTGAGATGCCAGGGGTCGCTGGGAAAAAAAAAAAGCCAGCCAAGGCTGATATTTGACGGTGCTCAAAGCCAACTTCTGGTCTACTCCTTGCTGAAGAAACAGCAGGACCCTGGATATAGAAAAGGAGCGTGGATGCCATCCTTTCTCCTCACACATGGAGATATAGCATCGTACCTGGAAGGCCTACATCTTCCGGGAAGAAGATTTCCGTGCTCTCAGCATAGTTGGGATCACCAAGTCCTAAAGACCCCGGTTTCTCAACACCTGGCTCTCAATAGCCATGCCTTTAAAACCAGCGATGGTAAAGCAGAATCGGACCTTGAGACAGAAGGTCTTCTAGTAACGGCAGTCGCCAGGGAGCATCTGCCAACAGGCGCACTAGGTCTGCATACCAAGGACGCTGAGGCCAATCTGGGGCAATCAGTATTACTGGGATTCCCTCGGCCTCCACTCTGCGAAGCAGACATGGTAACAGTTTCAGTGGAGGAAAGGCATAGATCAGCTGGTACTGACACCACGGAGCCACCAGCGCATCCGATGCATCTGCCCAAGGATCTCTTGTCCTGGACACAAATCTCGGCACCTTCCGATTGAGATGGGAGGCCAGAAGATCCATGTCTGGTGTGCCCCACCGCAGGCACAGTAGCCTGAACACCTCCGGATGCAACGCCCATTCTCCTGAGTCCAGCATCTGGCGACTTCGATAGTCCACCTGCCTGTTCTCCACTCCCGGGATGTAAATGGCCGACAGGGCCAGTACATGTTGCTCTGCCCACCGAAGTATGTGAGCACCTCGCTTCTTGTTCCTCCTTGGTGATTGACGTATGCCACAGCCGCGGCATTGTCTCACTGAATCCTGATCGGACGCCCTCGCAGTCTTATCGACCATGTAGAGAGACATAGCCTGATCGCTCTCAGTTCAAGCAGATTGTTCGGCAACTTGGCTTCCTCCACTGACCAGAGGCCCTGGGTCGACTGAACTCCCATGAACCAGACAGGCTGGAGTCCGTTGTGATCACTGTCCATTTCAGAGGTAGGAATGACCTCCCGGAAGTGCTGGGGACCTCAGCCACCAGATCAGGGAATCCCTGACTAATTGGCTCACCTGAATCTGCCGATCCAGGGACCATGGAGATTTGTCCCAATTTGTCAAAATCTCCTTCTGCAGGACTCTGGAGTGGAACTCAGCATACAGTACTGCCTCGAAGGAGGCCACCATGAGTCCCAGGACTCGCATGTAGAAGTGTAGTGACGACCACTTGCGGTTCATCAGCAGTTTCACTGCGGCTCTGAGAGTCTGCAGCTTGTCTGAAGGGAGAAACACTCTCGCTTCCGTGGAGTCCAGCAGTAAGCCTAGGTACTCCAAACGCTGAGTCGGGATGATCACCGACTTCTTTAGGTTCAACAGCCACCCAAGTTCTTGCAGGGTCTGCATGGTGATCGCCACATCCTCCTAACTCTGAGGCGGAAGATGCTCTCAGGAGGAGATCGTCTAGGTATCCCACAATTGCGATCCTGCGCTCCCGTAGCAAAGCCAAAACAGGAGCCAATACCTTGGTAAAGACTCAGGGGGCTGATGCCAAACCAAAAGGGAGAGCCACAAACTGGTAGTGGACTTCCCCGACTGCAAATTGCAGAAACTTCTGATGCCGAAGGCATATGGGTATGTGCAGGTACGCATCCTGGATGTCTAAGGACGCCAGGGAGTCCCCTTGATGGAGTGCAGAGACTACTGAGTGAACTGATTCCATTCTGAACCTCTGTACTTTCACAAAGTAATTGAGGGCTTTTAGATCCAAGATTGGACATACCCCTTCCTTCTTGGGGACTACAAACAGCTTTGAGTAGAACCCCTGGAAACGTTCCGTACTCGGTACTATCACCCCACGACTTAGCAGGTCCCTTACCATCCCCAAAAGGGCCTCACGGCGACCCGGGAGTAGGGGTATGCTGGAAGGGAAGAATCTGTTTTGCAGCCTGAGGAAATCAGATCGCAGACCCATTGGTCAGACATCCCAGAGGTCCAGTGGGCTGCAAACTCCCGAAGGCGACCTTCATGCGGTAGCACTTTTGCTCGCAGGCTTGAGGTTCCAGGGATGCTGTGGTCCTTCAGTGGTCGTCCAGTCGGGCTGGACGACCACCTTTGCGCGCACGCACCACCTCCATTTTGGCAAAGAACGAATTGAGGACCGCCGACAAAGAGTCCAGAGGCACTGCACTGTCTGCAGGCAAACCGGTTGCAATTGCCTGGACTTCGGGGGAAGAAACAACAGTTTCTGAAGCCATGCTGACCCTACCCTGTCTGCCACCTGATGGGGACTTAGGGCAGTGATGGTCCCACCCTAACTGCTGCTGGCTGAGGGGCTCTTTCCTGCAGGACTCACCACCCTGACTGGTTCTGCGCTGTCCAGCTAGTAGTGCCTTTGTCCCTTGTCAGCTCCCAGGTGCAGAGGAGATCACACTGTCATCCAGAGCAGCTGCTTATGGCACTGAAACCGATCTACAACGTGTTCAGGCTCCAAGAAGATGGCCGCCGAGCGTCCAGTATAAAGGACATAAACACAGGGAAAATGGTCGCCAGGCTACAGGAAAGCATGCTGTTCCTTGAGACTGACCAAAAAACGTGCTCAGGCTTCAAGAAAATGGCCGCTGAGCTTCCAGTATAAAGGACAAAAGCACAGGGAAAATGGCCGCCAAGCTACAGGAGATCATGCTGCTTCCTTGCCCTCACCTAAGATGGTCACTGAACACCATGAGGGACAGTGGCAGAAAATGGCGATGAACAGCGCTGCAGCAATCACAGACACAGCCTCCCAGAGACCCCCAGGGAGAGAACAACACACAACAAAGCACAGCCAGCCAGCGCAGCCCCCCCGGAGAGCCCCTGCACAGTACACACACACTGCTCAACAGCCACATGCAGCATTCCCCACAGGGAGGAAAGATAGGGACAGAAAGAGGAGAGGGGAGGTGAGGGACCCCCGAATCGACCTCCCAGGGAATGCCCAGCTGCTCAGCCCCACCGAGGCAGGGAGAGCTGTACTTACCAGTCCTGCAGAGCTGGGAGACATTCCATCACAGACCCACTCTCCGATCAGTACGGGTGGCTGCTGGCCATGGCACACTGACGCAGACATCAGTAGCCCGGTCGTATGTGTGCCTCGGAGCATTAAAGCTCACGACCACCTCTGGAGCTGAGGTACGTCGTGGCCGACCCAGCGCGTAGCTCTGGTCTGCACACTTGCTGGCCAGGCTGGGGAGACTACAAGGATAAGGGTAGCCAGCCTGTCACCCAGCCGGCTGTTGATAGCAGATCACAGGATCTTTAGTCTTGCGCAAAAAGCAAAGCTACTGCAGAAAAACAAACGAAAAACAAAACACAGACCGATGGGCCCGCAGGGTTCCTAGGTCCTTCTTCACTAGGCAAAATAAAACCAAGGCTGCATGGCAGGCTGGGGGGTTGTTACCTAAGGGACCGCCCCTTGGGCGGAATTAACAGTTCTGTGTTTTTCATAACATGTTATGCCTAGTCTTCTCCTAAAAAAAACAAAAAACTGCTGTAGATGCTTATAAAGTGTTAGCTGAAGTTTTCCTTCGATTTTTTAGCGCATTTAAATCTGCTAGTACATCTAATAGTCTCTCTCCCCACCCCAGACTGACAATGCTGCTGTCCAAAGGTGCCCTGTGGTCATTCATCCAGAAAGAGGGCACTAATACAGGTGTGTGTGTTACCGTCAGATCAACATATGAAATCAGAGGGAATAAAGCCTAAAAAAGAAAACAAATGTGGCAGCCACCATTGTGATGACTGGCAGGCTGCAATATAATACATTTTTGGCTTTGGGTTTAATACAGCTTTAAGCAAATAACAGATTTTAAGATTGGTGGTCTCATAAAAATAAACTCCAGTGGTAAGCCTGATTCACCTATGTACAGAGTTGGACAACTATTACATTTAGAAACTAGAGAGTAAGGGACAGTGTTAAACATACCTGTACATCCCCAGCATCTGCAGCTCCTGCTCCAAGACGAGAAGCAGCGTTTCTTTTTAGCAGCTAAGGAAAGAATAAAAATGAACACACATCTATGTCACACAGACTTATCAATTACTAGTTTAAATAGACTTAATCAAAAGTAATAGCGGGAAAAAAAGAGTGCTTTATTTTATAGTAATCAAAACTCACCCCCAAATTAGAAAAAGGCTGGCTGCTATGGGTTATCACTGCCTAACAGTCTTAGTGAATAAGTCTGTAGACCAACTGAATAACTACATAACTTTTCCTATTCAATACATTATTGATTTGGCATTAAAGAACACTTACATCTTGAGACACAGTTGCTCTGCTTGAACAAAAATGCAAACAAGCTTATCAACAGAATAAAAAGAAAGGAAAAACTAACACATTTTTTCTCTCCCACATAAAAGGTTTGCTTTTATGGTCATCTCCGCTCAAGTCCCCTAAGAGTTTTTGTGGTGCAGGATATTTGGCTGAGGTGACTGTTGTACTCAAACGTTTGCATACCCTGGCAGAAATCATGAAATGGTGGACTCGATATTGAAGAAATTACTGATCAAGCCCAATCTCATTTAAAGTAGAACTATAGGCAAAACTTTGTTTGATTTTGGATAGATTAAGGGAGGGTTATAACCCCTGCTGGCTTATTTTTTGCCATCCGTGCCCCATTGGAGAGATTTCCCTTCACTTTCTGCCCCATTGCAAAAAACTGAAAATTAGGAAATCCCTGCAAATTAAAAAATCATTGGAGACTCCCAGGCCACCAGAACTAGTGTCCCCATTCGGGGATTTACCCTCTATTACATTTCTGGTGACAACCCAAAATTTGGGATTTTCTTTTAGCATCACTTTCAAAGCGAATCATAAAACAGGACAAAGAGGGTGAATATCCCTAACAGGGGCACAGACAGCAATAAAAACTGACAGGTGTCACTCTATCCAAACTTGAGAAAAAGTCTTGCCTTTAGTTATACTTTAAGGATAGTGATCATATGAAGCCATTTATTATCACATAGTAGTTTGGCTCCTTTTTAAATCATAGTGATAACAAAAATCACCCAATTGGCCCCGATTAAAGGTTTACATACCCTGGAATGTTTGGCCTTGGTACAGACACACAAGGAGACACAGATTAAAATGGCAATATTAATTTCCCACATCTGTGGCTTTTTAAAATTGCAATTAGTGTGTGTACAGTCAGTGGGTTTGTTAGCACTCATGTTGATGCACTGAGCAGGCTAGATACTGAGCTAGGGGGAGCAGAAAAACTGTCAAAAGACCTGCGTAACAAAATAATGGAACTTTATAAAGATGAAAAAGGATAAAAAATGATCCAAAGCATTGAACATGCCAGTCAGTACTGTTCAATTACGTATTGAAAAGTGAAAAATTTGGGGATCTCGATACTAAGCAAAGGTCAGACCAAAAATAAAAAAATTAAAAAAATAAAATAAAAAGATTGCAGCCACAACTGAAAGAAGAATTGCTCAGGATACAAAGAAAAACCCACAGGTAACCTCAGGAGAAATACAGGCTGCTCTGGAAAAAGACGGTGTGGTTGTTTCAAGAAGCACAATATGACAAAGCTTAAACAAAAATGAGCTGCATGGTCAGGTTGCCAGAAATAAGCCTTTACTGCACCAATGCCACAAAAAGGCCAGTTACAATATGCCTGACAACACCTTAACTGCTGCCGACACACTAAATGAGTGACGAGACCAAAATAGAGGGTCTCCAAACGGCACAGGGAATCTTGTAAAAATTGATGGATAGATAAATGCAGCATGTTATCAGAAGTACTGGCAGATAATTTGCATTCTTCCCAAAAGCGGCGCATGGGACGCTTTTGACACCCTGCAAGAATTTAGGGCCTCAGACGGCCATTACAAAAGACTGCAGGCCGTCAATGATTTTAAAAGGAGCAATACACAATATTAGGAGCTAAGCGGATGCAGACTTTTGAACAAGGGTAATTTCATTTGTTTACTTGTTGCCACGTTTTGTTTTAGGATTGTGCCATTCTGTTATGACCGACAGTGAAGTACAAATCCTATAATAAAATAAATTTTTTGTCTGCTCACTCGTGTTTTCTTTAAAAATGGTACATACTATATACTGGATTACCAATTCTCCAAGGCGATGCAAACTTTTGAGCACAACTGTATCTGTAGTGATTATCAACATCTGCAACTATGGAATGGAGCAGTGGTTACACTTTTTTGGTCACAAAAGAGGAGGAAAAAAAAGAAATAGAAGTAGGAAAACAGGGAAGGTGGACTTGACACATTTTGATATAGAAAGATGAGGAAGGACCAGGAGGGGGTAGAACGGATCTTGTGTATAATCTAGTATAGTTACCAGGTTCACAATTTATATATCATTAGTGAGGAAAAGTTAAGGTTCTACAGTAGCTACACAGATTGGGTGCCTCTCTGCTTATACTGAGGAGGGAAGGAGCGTAGAGGTTTTCAACACCTTTGGCTACATACCTTTTTAAGTAAATCCCTGGCTTCTTGTGTGAGGTAGGGGGGTAAGTTTAGCTTACACTTTAGGATTTTGTCAATGGTCTTTTTTCTGTTTTCACCAGTAAAAGGTGGCTGCAAAAAGACAAGGAGGCATTTGTTTACAAAAAAAAAAAAAAAAAAAAAAACGATTCTTACATTTTGTGATGCAAAATTAAAAAAATGTAAATATACATCCACATTCATTTTTTTTTATAACTATTAAAGATTCCTTGGGAATTATTTCAAAACACAGAAGATTAGAACAAAAAAAAAAATTTTTACAAAAAATTTTACAAAAAAAAAAAAAAAAAAAAAGCTCAGATAATGAAAATGTTTGAACTATCTGACATTAAAATGTTAAACTAGAAGAATGTGGTAAAAAGCACAGAAATCCATTATGAAGACGACAAGAAACTTACTGCTCCAGTTAGCATGTCATACATCAGGGCTCCCAAACTCCACCAATCAACTGCACGATTATGACCACTTCTCATTAAAATTTCTGGAGCCCTAAAAACAAAAAGCAGGATAGAAAAACAAATTTAGATTGCAAATGTGGAGTTTATTTAGAATGGTTTTCAAAGAAGAGTACAATTGAATTAAAAATGTAAAAATCTTGAAATAAATAAAATAAAAATAGACCCCTATGTGTAAGGCCCCTTTCAGATGGAGGGGGAGTCCATCCAAACAGATCAGCCTGCTCAGCAGGGGACATCTCTCCGCAGAGCAGGCGGACGACAGGTCAGTGTCCGTTCCACTATGCAGGCACAGACACAGGCCGTTGTTCTTTATGGGGCGCTTGTATGGAAAAGAGCTGTTTCCATCCAACTGTCACCTGATTCGATCCCCGGACGGATTGGGAACAGATCCCAATCTATTTTTAGGGGATCGGAAGCTAGCGGGTGATATAGTGGGGACAGAGTGGCATAGAGAACAACAGTACGATCAGGTCCACCTGAAAAACGGACAGGCGTACCCGATCGGTCTTCTGGTGTGAAAGAGGCCTAAACCAAAAAAAGTATTTAACCTTGCTCCCAGAAGTATCTAATGTTGCAACATTGTAATTTACGTGACAGTGCACAAACATATATTAATGACATTGCCTGCAAAGCAAGACTAGTATGCAAAAAAAGTGAGACAATATATAAACATATTGAGAACCTAAATGTCCATTAAACTGTGTCAAGAGACACTTAAATGAGCCCAAAGTGAAAAAAAAAAAAAAGATTTTTTACGACAGCTTACCTGTAAAATCATTTTCTTGGAGTACATCATGGGACACAGTGCCCAAGTAATAACTTAATGGGTTATGGGCCACCATCAGGTGGCAGACACTGGTATACACAATACAGGAAGTTCACTCCCTATAACACACCTCCTCCTCCTAGGAATACCTCAGTTTTTGTAGCAAAGCAATATACCTAAACCCCAGAAAGAGGGGCGTGACCTCTGTGTCCCATGATGTACTCCAAGAAAAGGATTTTACAGGCAAGCCGTTATAAAAATCCTATTTTCTTTATCGTACATCATGGGACACAGGGCCTGAGAAATAACTTAAAGGGATGTCCCATAGCAATGCTATTTGAGGGGAGGGAGACAAAACCCGTAGGGCACCCCCAGACCCGAGGGCTTATATTTCTGCCTGCCGCACACTGCGCCCGAAGGAGATATCCTCATACCTCCTTACAGCCACCTGATAAAATTTGTGAATATATGTGCAGAAGACCAAGTTGTGGCCTTACAGATCTGAGCCATGGAGGCCTGGTGACGCACTGCCTGGAAAGCAATAACCGACCTGGTAGAGTGCACCTCAACTTGAAAAGGGGGAATCTTACCACTTAAATCATGAGTTTGAATTATAACTTGTCGAATCCACTTAGCGACAGCGACGTCTGTCCTTTTCTAGGACCCTCTGGCAGAATAAATAAGATCAGTTTTACGAAAATAATTTTTACAAGAAAGAGCAGCCAATTTCGAAACCCTCCTTGCTGAGGATATAGCAACCAACACCAGCTTCCTTGTCAGAAGGACTAAGGGAATATGCTGTATTGGTTCAAATGGCTGTTTTTGTAACACTGACAAAACTAAATTTAAGTCCCAAAAGGCTCAAAATGTGATTACTCTGCATCACCCCTTGCATGAAACCTGGACTAAAGAATGCATAGCAAGCGGTCTTTGAAATTAGATCGATAAGGCTGAGACCTGGCCCATAATAGTACTCCTCTCTACGCCCAATTGTAGAAAGGGAAGATTTCTGCCTATGATACATCTCAGGGGGTGCCAACCCTTGGATTAACACCAGGAAACATAAGCCTTCAAAACTCTAATATATAGCTCTGGACGCTGGCTTCCTTGCATTAATCAAAGATAACTGACCCTGAAAGCCCACATTTCTTCAAAACAGCCAGGCTGTTACATTTAGCGTTCGTAAAGTAGGATGGAACATCGGCCCCTGTGAGAGCAGGTCTGGCCTTAATGGAAGGGACCATGGATTCTCCACTGGCATATTTACGATTTCTGCATACCATGACCTTCTGCTACCAGAATTACTGGCTTTCTTTCCTTCTTTCCAGCTTGATCCTACAAAGTCGAGGCAGCAAATGAATGGGGGGGGGCATAGATCAGAGAGAACTGATCCCACAGGGTCACCAACGCATCTTCAGCAGACTCTGGGTTAGTAACCACCAACTGAGGCTTTGGGACACTCTTGGGAACAGCCGCATTGACAAGTCCAAAGCTTTGATCGTTTTGTTCCAAGCAGACAGAATACTGTTTTGCAACAGTCTCAAATGGAACTGGGCATAGGGGACTGCTTCGAATGAAGCCACCATCTTTCCTAGCAACCTCATGAAAAGGTGAATTGAGGGATTTCTTTTTCGACCTGACCATCCACACCAGCTCCCATATGGAGATGATCTTTGCCAGGGGCAAGAACACCTTTTTCTGGGCTGTGCCTACGATCAGGTCCAAATACTGCAGCTTTCTTAGCGGTTTTAATGAAGACTTCTCTAGGTTGAGAATCCAGACTTTCCAGGTAACTAGTTGTAATGCGTACACTTTGCTCCAAGCAGGCCACTGACTGGTCTATTAACAATAGATCGTCGAGGTACGCCAAGACTGTTATGCCCTGGGCCCTCAACCTGGCTAGAGGTGGGGCCAGTACTTCTGTGAACACCCGGGGTGCTGTAGCTAGCCTGAAGGGCAAGGCTACAAACTGAAAGTGCAGCTGTTCTACTTCGCAGAAACCTTTGGTGAGCAGGAAATATAGGGGACATACAGATATGCATCCCTGATGTCAATGGACGCCAGAAGTTCTCTTCCCTGTAGGATAGAAACTACTGACCTGATTGACTTCATGCGAAAGGAGTGAATTTTCAGGAATTGATTTAGAGTCCTTAGATCTAGAATGGGTCTGACATCTCCATTTGGTTTTGGTACCGTAACCAAACCTTGCTCCTCTGTGGCGATCTGTATGATCACCCCCTGAGCCAATAATCGGTCAATTGCTTTAAACAGAGATAGCCTTTTCACTGGATCTTTGGCAACATTTGATCTCAGAAACCGAGACGGTGGAAACTGCGGAAATTCTAATTTGTATCATAGAGACACCGTGGAGATGACCCATCTGTCCTGAATTTCCTTTTGCCAGACTTCTGAATATTTCAGAAGTCCCCCCCCCTCTAGTGAGGGGGGAGCCTGTTCGTGAATAGCATTTAGTATTCTGCTTTGCAGATTTGTGGCCCCAGGTCTTTTGTGCCTGGGTCTGACCCTGAGGTTTTCCTGTAGAGTCTGACGGCAGAAGCTGTCGCCACTGCCTAGAGGCGGATACCCCTGGCACAGGAGAAAAAAAAAGATTGGATTTTTGTAATCACTGTAAAATCCTTTTCTCCGAAGTTCATTGATGGACATAGCTCCTTTAATTCTTGACCTTAGGGTTATCACGCCACTTCAGGAGAGGACTAGGCAGAACATGAAAAAACAGCAAGACTGCATAGCACCACCCAGGGGCGATCCCTCGGGCTATAACCCCTCACCCTTCCTCCTGCAGCTCAGTTTGTCAAAAAGCAGTACAAACATAAATAGGAGGGGTGGGTGCTGTGTCCGTCAATGAACTTCAGAGAAAAGGATTTTAAAATCCCATTTTCTATCGTTCACTGACGGACACAGCTCCTTTAATTCTTGACCTTAGGGACGTCCCCAAGCAGTGTCAAAAAACAAGGCGTGGAAACAGCAAAACATAACTTCACCCACAACAAAGGGAACACCTCAACAGAGGAGTCACCATCTGAAATGGCTGCCATCAAAACCAGCGGCCAACTTGTGCATCAAAAGATGCATTTACTACAAACTAGTAAGGACCTTCCTGTCGGGATTGCTGGAGGCATTCCACCACAGACCCATCACCCGAGTAGTACAAGGTGGCTGCTGGCCCGGCACGCTGACACAGACAGCAGTAGCCCAGCCATACGTGTGCCCCAGAGTATATAGCTCACCGGCCGCCCCTGGAGCAGAAGGGGCATGTCATGGCCGACCCAGCATATAGCTAGGGACTGCTCACGCTCGATGGCCAGGCTGGGGAGACTACAAGGATCTATATTATCCAGCCTGTCACCCAGTCGGCTGTTGATAGTAGATCACAGGATCAAAAATTGTAGAAAAAATTTAAATCCCAGGACCAATGGTCCCCTCAGGGAGCCAGGTCCTTCTACACTAGGCAGAAAAAAACTGAGCTGCAGGAAGCAGGGTGAGGGGTTATAGCCAGAGGGACCGCCCCCTGGGCGGTGCTGTACAGTCTTGCTGTTTTTACATTAATTACATATTCTGCCTAGTCCTCTCCTGAAGTGGCATGATAACCCTAAGATCAAGAATTAAAGGAGGTATGTCCGTCAATGAATGAAAGTCAGTTTAAATGAAGGACATTTATAATTTATTGACTGGCAAAAGAGTACACCTCCCACTAGAAATCGTTTGGATGTATTTATCCAAATTACCACCAAATAGTTGCTCCCCATGAAAGGGGAAACTAGTCAGAAGCTTTTTGCAAGGTGCTTCGGCTGAGCAATTTTTTTAACCAAAGGGTCCTATGCATGTGTACTAGCACAAGCGCAAGGCGGGACACCTGGTGAATAGAATGCTTCATATCGTCTATGGCAAAACATAATGCCTTTGGTAGTTCGGCCAACTCACAAGGCTGTTGTGCAGGGAGTTCTTTAAGAGCCTCTGAACTGGTACTTTAGGGACTGGCAGATGCAGTTTTATCAGCAGAGTGTTAGGCTCCCTAATCTGCAGGATATATAATACTTGCTTAGTAAGGGCCGTTTATACAGAAAAGAAATATCAAAACTGCTGGTGTACCCCCACTTAGTTCCCTCAGAAGAGGAAACGCCAACTGTTCATTAAGAACCCACACTGACTGCTGGGACTACACATGCTGTTATAGCCAAGACACAGAGCTTCTGAGAAGCAATGTACCAAGGTATGTCTAATTTACTCCCTCTAGTGGAGATCTTAAGGCATACAATGTTTAATATATGGAAGAAAAGGCACAGGTGGACTTTACAGTTCCTAGTCTACTTCCCTTACCTTATCCTCGCTGCAGGATACTGCTGAAACAAACAGATCCAAACTTCACCCATCACGGCGGGCTGCGTTAGTAAACCTTCATAGACCGGGTCCCTTAATAGGGATTCCACTCCTTTAGACCTGTATTGCACCCCTCAGGAGCAACTTCAGGTAATGTAGCAAGACCAAAAAGTCCTGGTTGCTGGCTGTGAAGGTCATTTAAATCCAGCATGGATCCCTCCTGGAGCACATCTTCACTTGTGACACCTTATACACTGGCGAAAAAAAACGAGGTACTCCTGGAAGGAGTGGTTATATAGGGGAGTGAACTTCCTGTATTGGGTATATGAGTGTCCAATCACCTGAAAGTGGTCCATAACTCATTAAGTTATTACTTAGGCTCTGTGTCCCATGATGTACAAAAAAGAAAAAGCTATTTTTCAAACGGTGCAAAATAGGTGGATATTCGGACTTCCAGCCAAGGATAACCGACAGAGGTGTGTGCTATTCAGCAAGGAAACAATATTCAACATCAAAATGTGCAACCACCACCAGTGGAGGTCATAGGGTACTCTTACCAAATGGTGTGGGCTACCTGCCAGCAGCGGAGAGCCAAACAAGCAAAACTGATGGGGCCTTTATCATCACAGGAACCAGCATGTCGATTATACAGCAGTGCAGATTCGACAACCAAGCTTTCAAGGACCAACATCAGGAAAGCACAATGATCCAAGCTCAGCATATAGTGACTCAGCTCCACCAGTCAACAGGAAAAAAAAGATTGCCACATAAAATAAAATCCTTGGCTAAAATTTTTATAAAGTATTGCACTTACATCAATGTAGATAAAAACAGGCCTTTGTTTAATGTTATCACAAGAACGCAGCATTGTGGAGCCAGCGCAGTAAGTGCCCCAGATGATGTCTTGGTAGATGAAACCTTGGGAAATGTGCTGCCACCACCTTCACTGGTGGTGGTAGTACATTTGATGTTGAATATTGTTTCCTTGCTGAATTGAGCACACACCTGTCGGTTGTCCTTGGCTTAAAGTCCTAATATCCACCTATTTTTCACCATTTGAGAAAGTACTTTCTTTTTCACTTTGTCTCTTGATGCAGTTAATGGAAATTTAGGTTCTCAATATGTTTATGTTGCCTCACCATTTTGCATACTAGTCTTGCTTTGCAGGCAATGTCATTAATGTATGTTTAATTGTGCACTGTCACTTATATGTTTGCATTATTACATAGATCACTAGTTCCTGCACTTAAACCCTTACGAATGCACTTAAAGCATATCTAATTCCAAAAAGGTTTTTCCTTTTTTTTTTACGTTTTAGATAAAGTGTGGAATTTTTGCCCCCCTCGTTATTGCTATGCCCCAACTGGCAAGAATCTCTGGTACCCAATCTTACAAAGCACGTAGGGAGATGGGACAAATGACTACATATACTTTGTCCCCTTGGGGAAACCACAAAAAAAATTGGGAGGAGTACTTTAGGAGATTTTCTTTTTATTCACTTACTGTTCTGGATGATTTATATGCAAGTTTAAACCTCTGAAAAATAAAATGTAGCAATGTTAAACTCACAGCTAAAAGCTTGACTCACATGTATTCTATAGTCCCACAAAATGTATGAGTGACTGTGCCATCGTGAATGGATTCCTTACAAAGGCCAAAATCTGTTAATTTCACATGCCCTACAAAGAAGAAAAAAAAAAAAAAACAGTTGAAGAAACTACAAATAGCCCATGGACAGAAGACAGTAACTGCTTTGATTTTTTTAGTAATATTATATTAAAATCATTAAAAAAATTCCCAAAGTAATAAAAGTATTCACACATGTAAATGAGAGCCAGGCGTCACTTTCACCAGACATTAATGCTGTTGAACAACAGTTATTGCATACTTGTTTTATTCAAAACCCATTGTATTTTTTTTCTTTATGTGGAGCTGAAAAAAAAAAAAAAAAAAAAAAAAAAAAAACACACTACTCAAAAAAAAAAAATAAAAGTAAAAAAAATGTTTTAAATTGCAAAACAGAGTTAGGCCTCATGCATTGCTGGTAAACTGACATTCAACGGCAGTTAGCTGATTTTTCAGCTGCCCCTGAACTCCAATGTTATGTGTACATCATGTACACAGGTTTGTTTGTCGTTTTTTAGGCAGCTGAGTTTAGAGGCCTTTTTTGGAAAGCAAAAAAATGAGTTTAGACGCCGAGTTTAGAGGCATTTCAAGCACTAAACGCAGCTAAACACGGTAACTTGCATTTAGCCACATTTCATTTACGGCTTTTTTTTTTTTTTTTAACGCTTCTAAACACAAAATGCAGCTAAACGCGGCATGGACGGACGTTTTAAAACGTGGGTTACTATCTGTCAAATTAAATCGTTCAGGAGAAGTTGTAAAAATGTCCTGTGTACATTAAGCCTTAAACCCAAGCCCGTTCCCCACCTCCAAAAGTAAACACTTGCTTCAGGGTGTCTACTCCTGAAAATGTTGATTGCAATACACGTTGCGTATCGCCACACAAGCCGGAATGAGTGTATTCATTCTAAAACCAGAAGACCCTTATAACACTAAACTGATGACCTATATGGGCCTTTTAAAGCATTGGCTATAGAAAATATAGGGTACTGAAGTTAGTCACCATTTCGCAGGCGCATGCAAATTTAAGGTTTGACATGTTAAAGCGGAGGTCCACCCTAAAATGGACCTCCGCTCATCGGAATCCCCCCCCCTCCGGCGCCACAATTGGCACCTTTCAGGGGGGAGGGGGGTGCAGTTACCTGGATAATCCAGGTAACTGCACCCACTTCCGGGATAGCTGTCTGCGGAAAGGGGCGTAGATTACGCCCCTTTCCGCAACTGCCCGCCCCTTTGCGCAAGTGCCCCGCTGCCTGCTGGGAAACACACAGTTCCCAGAGGCAGCGGGGACCGTCCGGATTGCGCCGCGCGGCTCGCGCATGCGCAGTAGAGAACCGGGAAATGAAGCCGAAAAGGCTCCATTTCCTGATTCCCATACCCAAGATGGCGGCGGCAGGACCCGACAGACGACCTAGCGATCGGCTTCGGGTGCCAACATCGCGGGCGCGCTGGACAGGTAAGTGTCACTATTTTAAAAGTCAGCAGCTGCAGTATTTGTAGCTGCTGGCTTTTAAAAAAAAAAAAAAAACGCGGAGTCCCGGTGGACTCCCGCTTTAAGTATCTATTTACTCTAGTGCAACCTCGGCTTTTATATTTTACCAAAAAAAATTGGGTAATTTATTGCATTTTTGTGACTACCACAATTTTATTCTCTAGGGCAGAGGCCTCAAACTCAATTTCATTGTGGGCTGCATCAGCATTATGGTTGCCCTCAAAAGGGCCGGTTTTATCTGTAAAAATATATAAATATCTTTATCATATAAATATTTGCCTCTGCATTCGCTTACTGCTGTTTTTAGTCTGAAACTTAAAGAGGTTGTAAACCCTCTATATTAAAAAAACAAAAACATGTCATACTTACCTCCACTGTGCAGTTCGTTTTGCAAAAAGTGGCCCCGATCCTTAACTTCTGGGGTCCCCCGGCGGCGCTGGTAGCTCCTCACCGCATCGAGTGTCCACGTTGGAGTAGGGTCTTTTAAGATGGACACCCATGCGCGCGCGCTCCAAGGTCATACAACTGTGTACATTCACACAGAATGCAGGCCCCGGCCCCCCGTGTCACTGGATTTCATTGACAGCAGCGGGAGCCAATGGCTGCGCTATCAATTTGTCCAATCAAGAGCCAAGACAACAGGCAGAGAGGAGGAGCGCATCTCCGCCGAGAGAACAAACGGGCTCAGGTGAGTAAAACGGGGTGCAGTGCTCAGCGTCAGAAGTTTTTTTTCACCTTAATGCATAGGATGCATTAAGGGAAGAAAAGAAAAAAAAAAAAAAAAGAAGAGGGTTTACAACCCCCTTTAAGAATTAGGCAGTTAAGAGGCGACGCAGACCAGCATGCAGTGTTAAAATTTAGTTTTAGTCATAGTGCCTTCCTCCTCATACTTAACTAGGTGGATGCAGCATCGATCCAATCCGATGCTGCATCTGCCCCCCGGTGCCTATACACTGACAACCGAACGAATGAACATCGCCGATTGCTCGGTACTCACAGCTCCCCGAGTAGAGAGCACAGACAGTCAATCAGCAGGTCTCACACATGTGGTATCCATATGCTCAGGAGCCAAAGCAGAATGTGTTTTGGGGTGCAATTCTAAGAATGCCTATGCTGTGTGTGTGAGAAATAACTGAATTATTTGATTCCTTAAATTTTTTCAAAAATTGATACAAAAAATAAAAATAAAAATGAAAGCTTAAAAAAAAAAAATACATCATGCCTCTTCCTAAATACCTTGGACCGCCTGCTTTCCAAAAAGGGGCCACACTGATTTGGATTATATTTACCAAAGAAACATAGCAGAATACATTTTAACCTAAGTTTTCAAGATTATTTGCAAAATTGTATAACAAAAACTAAAAAGTGTTAATTAAATACCACCAAAAGAAATCTCTATCTCAAAAAGAAATTTGGGTATTTTCCTGCATTAACATTTTCAAACTTGTGAGTGCTGAGAGTTGAAAAAGTCCAGACTTGAAGTGGTTAAAAGTGTCACAGAAAGGCAAACCCCCCTCATTTTGAATAAAGGAAGGATTATAAAACCAGTGTTTTTTTTTTTTGGTTTTGCCATGTGCCTCCCCTGCACTTCCTGTACCAGCATCAAAAGTCGTCAGGGAAAATGCTTCCAAAGTGAAGGAATCCTGGGGTGTTGGCAGAACTAATGTCCCCATTAGAAAGCTTCCCCTCTATTATTCCTCTGCCATCAACCCAAAATTTGGGATTTTATTTTATTTTCACTTTCGATGATAAACATGACAAAAGAGGGTGAAAACAAAAAGAAGTCTGCCTTTGGTTACAATTTAATGAGGAAAAGCCAAAGATGTAATTTTATTGTTGTATAAGCAAACCTTGATGATTTAGCATGATGTTCTCCGGTTTCAGATCACGATATATTATTCCTTTTTGATGCAAATGTCCCAAAGCCATTGAGATCTCAGCCAAGTAAAAGCTGAAATGAAAATAAGACATTTAGAACGAAAAGTTGGGTAAAAATTGATCATACTTGATAAAACAAAAAACTAACCGTTAAAAAAAAAAAAAATGCATATATATATATATATATATATATATATACACACACACACACACACACACACACACACACACACAAACGCCATTACTTAAATGGCAGCCCTTTCAGCATTGAAACAAAGGATGCAAAACATTAACAGACCAGCAAGTATTTTTAGCATGTTTTGAGAAACCATGGGCATTTCTATGCACATTTGTCTAGGTCCCCACATTATATTTTAAACTGAAGCATTTTCCCACTTTTTCAGTCATTTGAAAAAAGCACTGTTATGGGTTCCCATCCAAAGTATACCTTAAAATAAAAATTACAGATACACACCTGCACTTTTTAGATCTTTCTTATGATAAATGTGTGGCATGACAACAAGCATTTCTAAACAGGTTTAGAGTAGGGATGCATTTAAATTTTGGTGGCCGAAAAAATAAAAAAACAATTAAAAAGACGACATGGAGCTGAATTGCACAGGCCGCAGTAAGAACGTCCTGTGACAGATAGCACACTGATCCAATGGTGAGACATTGAATCTGAATTATGCGATCACAGGAGGTGGGACATTGTTACTGCGGCTTGGGCAATTCCAATACAGCTCTGTGACACAAGGAGACCGCTGCATCTGACGGGCACTGCTGATCTCTTGTATCATGACTGGAGTCTCTGACTATCTCCTGTATGAGATGGTTAGAGACTGTGGACATGATACAAAAGATGATCAGAGACTGCATTTTTCTTGAGCTTTTCTTGCACTAAAGGTGCCAATAACAGGCAATAATAAACTTAATCAAAATCATTAAAAAGTCAAATATAAATAAAATTTATATAAAAATCTAAATATTTGTTAAAAAAATTTATTTTCGGTATCGTTTTTCAGCCTAGTGCATCCTTCATTTTTGGTTTCGACACAAATATTTCCCATGGTTTGAAAAAAAATATAACACTTTAAAAAGATCAAAACCTTAAGGCTAGGTTCACACGCTGTGATTTGATTTTGATCCAACATTCAGTATGGACTATGCAGCGCAACCAGGATGCGACTTTGAATTGGTTTGTATATTCTATGGGGCCAAAGTCATGCTGAATCGTACCAATGTAGTGCAGGAACTTTTTGCAAAGTTGCATCAATGTAAACAGGCACCAACACACGGCAATTTTCATTGTTATGGGATTCTGTGCAACTCAAGTCACATTTGAAATCACACTAGTGTGAACAGAGTGTTAAGGTCAGAATGTGGTTTTGTTAGTAACCTGTAACCTAGACAGCCATGTCCTTCTCTTTCACAGTCTCATATGTCTCAGTACTTTCAATCTTTATGATGTACCTGACCCTTAACATATTTCTTTGCCATGCATTTTAGAAACTTAAGTAAAACAAAACAAAAAACAAAAAAACGACATTTACAATACATTGTACTTTACTCACCAAGCGGTATCTTCCATAAATATCCCTTCTCTTTCCAGCTGCATGAAGAGCTCCCCACCTGAGTTCAACACAGTCATTTATTATAATATTCAGCATAAAAGTCTGAACTATTGTGGAGAAAGAGGGGGTAAACAATGCAATACACTGGCAATGTAAATACAAAATAATATCAACAGTAATCTATGATGTGGACTATTTGGAGAACTGACCACTAAGATACTCCAGAATGAGGTAGAGTTTTCCACCAGTTTGAAAGGCATAGATCAAGTCCACAATGAAAGGATGCTTTACTTCTTCTAAGATATTCCGCTCAGCCTTTGTGTGTGCCGTGTCTTTTGCATTTCTTACAATCATAGCCTGGAGAAAAAAAAATAAAATAAATAAATCCAAACCTCTGTATATACTGGGATACCTAAATAGGCTTTGATAGATATATCTATCTATCCATCTATCTTGTAAAGACAGGAGCTCCTGTCATTGGGGAGCAAGGGGGATTATGTAAGATTTTAATAGTTATGAGAGCAGCAGGAATTGCAGGGGTGGGCACTGTCACAGGAGCCGACAGGGAGGGGGAGAGAGGACAAAGGAGAGACAGGAGAGCTGCAGCTGACCACGGTGTCAGGGCTCAGCAGCCATGATATACCATGGTCAGCTTACAGGGGGAGGGCAGACCCCAGGCAAGATCAGCAAGATATTACAGGTGATGGGGGGGGGAAATGACACAGCACAAGCACTGTGCTGTATAACATGCTTTAAAAAAAGGGACAGGAACCATTTTTTTTTTTTAGGTTTAAGTAGATGAGGGCATTGTAAAAAGAATCCTGACACACAATTAGAAACCGAATAGCTTAGTGGTCCAATAGCTGTGAATGTGAGCCAAATCTGTTAGCAGAAGAGAGACGCATACGCTGGTCAATAGTCAACAATGGTGGTGACTTTGTAAACAAAGATATCAGCTGCCTTGCCAACAGTAAATAAGGACTTTGTAACTCCATCAGCACTTGCCTGCATGCATGCTCAGGAAGATAAACCAGTTTTGATTCAAAAAGTGTCTGGGTCAGGGTCAGTTTTTTTTTGTATCCAATGCATTAAGGTGAGAAACGCACAAGGGTTTTAACTCCTTTAAAGTGTGGGGGGGTGTCTACCAATATCAGTTTTTCATAGCCGGTACCGATATTTCGGCCACCTTTGAGGCCGATATAAGGTGCCAATACTCCGTACATCACCGTCACCTGCCACCCAGAGATGCAGCATGTCACTTGGCACCTAGATTGAGCATGTCACTTGCCGCGGTCACCTGCCACCCAGGTGCAGCATGTCACTTGCCGCGGTCACCTGCCACCCAGGTGCAGCATGTCACTTGCCGCGGTCACCTGCCACCCAGGTGCAGCATGTCACTTGCCGCGGTCACCTGCCACCCAGGTGCAGCATGTCACTTGCCGCGGTCACCTGCCACCCAGGTGCAGCATGTCACTTACCGCGGTCACCTGCCACCCAGGTGCAGCATGTCACTTGCCGCGGTCACCTGCCACCCAGAGGCAGCTTGTCACTAACACTTGTGGTAACCTCTCTCCAGCTGCGTCCGAGCGGGTTAACTCCCACATGCGGGCGGTGGAAGATGAGGTCAACTTGCGCCCTGCTTACTCGCAGCTAGAGCTCTGTCAAAAATCAGCCTTCATGGCCCTTCTGTAGGTGTGGAAAAGCGGTGATGTAAGGTAGGCAGTGAGAGGTCACCTCTCTGCCACCCGCCGCTGACAGAGACTGGCAGAGGCTGCAACAAGCGCTGAACTGGGACAAGGAGAGAAGGCCTGACCAATATCGGCACGTTTCTGACTGATAATTTGATAAACCCAGTGAAGTGACTGGCCTCAGGTGATACAGTCCTTCTACATAAGTTGTGTCCATCTGCTTTCTTCCCACCTCTACATCCATTCAAAAGTGCTGAATTATAAATCTTGTCTGAGTGTGCAGAAAAAACAGGGGGCAGAGAGCTGAAGTTACACTTTGCAGACCTCAATGAGGAGAGCTGATTGGAGGGGTGGGACCCGGGTGGGACCCGCCCCCATAGCCCTTCACACAGCACCCAGGAATAGAGCTGAGGCTGTCAATATACTAGAGGTCCCTCCCTCCCTTCACCAATATTCTCTTGGTGCCAGAAAAACTTGTCAGAAGTGATTCACGGTGACAGCAGAGGAAGAAAGCAGCAAAGAAAAGTAACACTTAGTGCTCTGTATTGAGACAAGTACACACTATAGGGGCATGTGCTTTGTTCATATTTCATGCCTAATGCCGCGTACACACGGGCGGACTGTATGGCGTACTTAGTTCGTCATACAATCCGACGGACAGTCCGTCATACTTTCGACTGAACGGACTTGACCACACACGGATACCCAAACAGTCCGTCGAAAGCGTGCACGATGACGTGTACAGCACGTACGACGGGACTAGAAATAGGAAGTCCAATACACAGCAAAGCACCCTTCCGCCGTGTAAATCCTTTCTGGGCATGCGCCATTCTTAGTCCGTCGAACTAGCCTACTGACGAGCGGATTGTCAGCTGAAACCAAAGTACGACGGACAGAATTTCGAAAAATCAGAAATACTTAGTACGCCAGACTGCACGCTAAAAAAGTCAGCTGAAGCCCACACACGAGCGGACTGTCCGCTGAAATGTGTTTCGATGGACTAAGTACGCCATACAGTCCGCCCGTGTGTACGCGGCATAAGGTGTACAACCACTTTAGGGAACTAGTAAATAAACAAACAAGGGAGTTGCTATTGACTTAGTTTTAAAGGTACAGGCCTCTATTTTATGATTAACTCTAACCGAGCACACTTGAAAAAAAAATAAAAAATCAGTGACACACTTGGTAGTGAAAACAAAATAAGGATAACCACTTCAGAGCCAGCAGCTTTAAAAAAAAAATCCCTGATTTTAATGATCCTAAGTTTTCTTTAAGCAGGAGTTTGTACAGTATATGTCATGAGATATTAAAAGCAAGGGTCTGCCGTTTCTCGATAAGGGACTGCAGACATTTCTGAGCAAATGAGAAAATGTCTACATTCTTGGAGGGTAAAGACCAAAGCAAGCTGACAAGAAAGGAGGATGACATTAAAGATTATCATTTTCATGAGACTACATAAACAAATGTAGGTAGCACTTAGCGGTTTGTTGAGTACAGTGGTATAGAGGCCACTGGACATCTGAAATTTTTCTGGTGTTATTAACTGAACACTGTCCCACATCACTTCAAAAGCTGGTAACCTGCAGTATCAGTAACAGTACTGATGGGCTGTTTGCTCAGCTGTGTATGGCTATTTATACAAAAACTTCCACTTGGTGAAGATGCTGTGTTTGGTCCCTAGTTATATTGTGGTACATGCACAGCCTTAACAATATCTTAGATTAGGTTTAATGAATGGAACAAAACTGCTGTTATTAACCAATTGACCTCCAGAAGATTTACCCCCTTCATGACCAGGCCATTTTCTTTTTACAAAAGGCACTGAGTTACTTTACGCTCTGGCCGTTTAAAAAAAAAAAAAAAAAAAAATCAGCAGCTACACTTTTTTTTTAAGTCAGCAGCTACAAACACTGTAGCTGCTGACTTTTAATAAGGACACTTACCTGTCCAGCGAGCCCATGATATCAGCCGCCCCAAGAGTAATCCGTCCATCGGATTGGCGGCCAGCACCGCCATCCTAACTAATGGAAACAGGCAGTGAAGCCTTGCGGCTTCACTGACAGTTTTCTACTGCATATGTACGAGCCGTACAGCGCTTTGTGGATGGCCCCCCCTTGTTTCCTGAGACACATACATGTCCCAGAAGACAACGGTGCCGCTCGCCGAAAAGGAAGAATTGAAGAAACAGTGCCTCAGAATAGGAAGAGGCAGATTAGGAAGACTGCCTAGCAACAGGGGTTTTTGGTGAGTAAAACATTTTTTTCAATTTTTTAAAATATATTTTTAAGAATATTAATGTATTTTTTTATTTTTAGGGTGGCCCACCACTAACAGGCAATTGCGTGGTCGTGTGACACTGTACCCAAATAAAATGTATGTATTTTTTTTCCCCAGAAATAGCTTTCTTTTGGTGGTATTTGATCACCTCAGATTTTTATTTTTTGCGCGATAAAGAAAAAGGACCAATTAAAAAAAAAAAAAAAAAAAAAAAAAAATATATATTTTTATTCTGCTATAAAACATCCAAGATAAAAAAAAATCTTATTTCTTCAAATTATTCTGCTACATATTTTTGGTAAAAAAAAAAAAAAAATCTCAATACGACTATATTGATTGGTTCGCACAAAAGTTTTTTTTAACTAGTAATGGCGGCGATCAGAGACTTAACGGGACTACGATATTGCAGCAGACAAATGGCACACTGACACTTTTTGGGGACCAGTGACATCAATACAGTGATCAGTGCCAAAAATATGCACAGTCACTGTACTGACGCTGGCTGGGAAGGGTATAACATCAGGGGCGATCAAAGGGTTAACTGTCTGCCCAGCCTGTGATTCAGTGTAGTGGGGGGGGGGGGGGGGGTGCTTTTACTAGTGGAAAACATCGATCGGTGTTTCCACTTTATAGGAACACAGGATCCATGCCTTCTGTACTCACTGGACAGCAATCTGCCTTGTTTACATAGGCAGACTGCCATTCTGCCCGAGTATCGCAGCATCGGCGGGAGTAGAAGGTGCGCGCCCCAGACCCGGAAGTGTCAGGTCACGCACTAGGTATGTGATCTGGCACAGAGTGGCCGCCCTGCCGAAGTAAATGTATGGTGAGAGGTCCACAAGTGGTTAATGTACCTGAAAAGTTCTTATTTGTAGGATTTGTTCATTTTACTTTTCTCTTCCTCTTTTTCATATGTCCAAATGTACACAATAAAAACATGTTTTTTTTTATAAACAAAAAAAAAGGGGGGGGGGGGGGGGTGGGTCATAATTCTCTAACTTTAAAGCGGAGGTCCACCCTAAAGTGGACCTCCGCTCATCGGAACCCTCCCCCCCTCCGGCGCCACAATTGGCACCTTTCAGGGGGGAGGGGGTGCAGATACCTGTACAGTACAGGTATTCTGCACCCACTTCCGGGATAGCTCTCTGCGGAAAGGGGCGTAGATTATGCCCCTTTCCGCAAGTGCCCCGCTGCCTGCTGGGAAACACACAGATCCCAGAGGCAGCGGGGACCATCCTTATTGCGCAGCACGATTCGCGCATGCGCAGTAGGGAACCGGGAAATGAAGCCGAAAGGCTCCATTTCCTGATTCCCATACCCAAGATGGCGGCGGCAGCACCCGACAAGACGATCTAGAGATCGGCTTCGGGTGTCGACATCGCGGGCGCGCTGGACAGGTAAGTGTCACTATTTTAAAAGTCAGCAGCTGCAGTATTTGTAGCTGCTGGCTTAAAAAAAAAAAAAAAAAAAAAAAAAACACGTGGAGTCCCGGCGGACTCCCGCTTTAAAGTAGTACTAAAGCTTCTACGTTGTTGTGCTAATTACATATGCTTGGCCCAGTTGAGCATAGGAAAACACAAATCTGTCATTTCTAAACAGCTAACTTCTGGTCAGGGAAATGCATCATTCTAAAGGACCCAGGCATGTGAGCCTCTTCACTTCACCTGGAAGAGGGACCAGAGGCCAGCCATCTTGTGCTTTTCTCCTTTTCTCAGATTACCTGTGGCAGCACAGGCAGCATGAGTACACCCCCCCCCCCCCCCCCCGATCATGGAAGGAAGTCTGCAGGGCAAACTTGCTAAGAAACTGAGCCACCCAAAACTGGATATCAGTGCTAGCATGCACAGGAACTGCTAATTTGAAAAAGGAAAGAAAAACTGGGCAGCATCCACTTAAAGAGGAACTGCAGTCTGCTCACATAATTTGTAATAAAAACATATTTGCCATTGTGAAGCTTCCCTCCAACCACTTTGCATATTATTCTATATATACTGCGATTCTGTACTTGCCAAATATGCTGCTGAAATCTCCCTCCACAAAGTGTGGGTGCATCCATTTTAACTGTGGGCAGCTGAAGCTGCCACCTGTTCACTTCCTGGATTTCTGTGCTGCTGGCTACCCAATATGCACTTCCTAGTCTTGTGACTGTGCAGGATGCAAACCGTAGGTGCACATTGCGATTTCTAAGTTGCCATAGGAATGACAGCATCTGTGGAAGTTTCATGACCTGTTATGGCAAAGTATCAACAGCATGGAACACAGAAACAGCCAAGGAAAGTGTACATACTATGCTTGTTCAAACAGGAAAGAAGAAACAAAATCATTTTCTATTTTGCCATGTAGTAACTGCATTTCTTATCCAAACTGCAAACAATGAGACAAACCTCAGCTGCTGCAGTCCTGTCACAGGATCTTTTCACTAGGGGTGCACCGAATGGGTGTTTTGGTGCCGAAATCGAAAACTAAAAATACACTAGGCCAAAAACCAAAACCAATACCAAAACTGAACGATACCGAAAATTAAAAAAAAATATTTTTAGACAGGAGATGGTCAGAGACTGCGGACATGGGCCAGGAGATGGTCAGAGACTGCGGACATGGGCCAGGAGATGGTCAGAGACTGCGGACATGGGCCAGGAGATGGTCAGAGACTGCGGACATGGGCCAGGAGATGGTCAGAGACTGCGGACATGGGCCAGGAGATGGTCAGAGACTGCGGACATGGGCCAGGAGATGGTCAGAGACTGCGGACATGGGCCAGGAGATGGTCAGAGACTGCGGACATGGGCCAGGAGATTTCAAAGTCACACTAACTTGTAGTGCCGATGCCCGTTATCAAGGTACGATTTTCAGTCTAATCGATACTTTATAAAAACAATCACAGCCGATGTCATCTTGCTTGTGGGCATTTGAAGCCCACAAGCAATCACTTCCATGTTGCAGTGCATTTGAAGTACCAGCATTCCTTGCTGGTTTCAATGCAGGCTCAGTGGCTACTGCTCTGAGCGGCGTATATGTTGCCATTATAACAGGTGGCATCTTGGCAAGTTGCCGCCCCCGTTGTGATGACCTTCGCACGGACTCCTGGGATGAATTACACGAGATCCCAGGAGACAGTGCGACGATCACCGGATATGATGCGGATTCCCGCAGAAACACCGCCCACCGCTGCAGGGACTGAAATTACATTTTAAACCTGAATAGGTACGGTAGAAAAAAAATAAATAAAAAAAAAATAAAAAAAAACAACGTCCATTGTGCACCCTTTCCTGCATGTAGATTAGACTGAGCCAAACTTATCAAAATGTCTGCAGAACTGCTTTAATCTATATACCGTAAACAATACACTCTCACAAAAGTGTTCCAACAAGGAGAATCATAATAGTGAAAAAAGGTGCTCAAAAAGTCCACGCTGTTCACAGTCTGTCGCACTACTTAGGGGGGCATAGGTGAATAACACATTTTTCTATGGATATTCAAAATATTTTGTAAGTGCATTATCAGGACAAAGTTCAAAGTTTAACCCATATTAAAAATTGTAATTTAAATGAAGTCAAAAATCCAAGTGGGACAAAAAGGTACTTGATACTTTGTATAGCAATAGAAAAAAACTGTAGTAAACCAAAGATTTACCTTTTTTAGAACTTTCATGGCAAATATATTTCCAGTATGAGCTCCAGCTACTTTTCTTACTTGAAAAACCTACACACAAAAGAAGACATTCAGAAATGTTCACAGAAGACAAGTTATATCACACAGATACAAGTTCAAATCACAAAATCATGCAATATATTACTTTGCGTTATGCGTTTAAAAAAAATAATAATTAACCTCACTAAACCATCAGCTGAACATGCACATTTAAAAAATGTGTGAGCTTAATTTTCAGTAAGAGGACACAGTACATATAGGTACAGGAATGCATAGACACCCTCAAAAAAAGGCTCCTTTAGCTTTTAACAGCTCTTATAAAACTGCTGGTCTGTGGGCGTGGCTTAGGACTGGAGAATAGTAGGCAAAGACGTGATGTCACACAAACCCCTCAAGCCTCCTCAGCTCAAGAACATGCACAGCTACCCGCCATCTGTGTGGAATACACAGGTGCCAGTGACCACGTCAGCTCTGCCAATGACAAGAGTGAGGGTTGTGGCAAATGGATACAAGTTAGTTTGCACCAGAACATTCCGAACAGGCAACAAATTTGGAAGAACGCATGAACACCATTAAAGTCTATGGGACACGAACATAAAATTAAAAGTGCTAATTTTAAAGGCTTATATGCAAGTTATTGTCATAAAAAGTTTGGGGACCTGGGTCCTGCCCCAGGGGACATCAATCCGTCAATGCCGTTTTTTCGGGAGCCGTGATTTTTTTTTTAATGCTTAAAGTGAAACAATAAAAATCAAATATTTCTTTAAATATCATGCCTGGGTGGGGTCTATAGTATGACTGCAAAGTGGCGCATTTTTCCAGTGTTTAGAACAGTACCATAGCAAAATGACATTGCTAAAGGAAAAATTGTCATTTAAAACTGATCGCGCCTGTAAGGAATTGTAGGGTCTTGGTAATATAGATGAAACTAACTAAAAACAGCATGGGGACCCCCCCCCCCCAATCCATTAACAGGCCCTTTGGGTCTGGTATGAATAGTAAGGGGAACCCAGAACCAAAATGATGAAAAAAACAATTGCGTGGGTGTCGCCTAAAATCCATACCAGACCCTACAGCACTAAAACCCTACATTTTTTTTTCAATTTGGCTCAGGGTTCCCCTTAATTTCCATATCAAACCTAAAACCGATATGGATTTTAGGGGGACTCCCACATTTTTTTTTTGATTCGGGGTTCCCCTTAATATTCATGCTCTTTTTTTTTTTTTAAAGAGTTTTATCTATATTGCTGAGACCTGACAATTCATTACAGCCGCGATCAGTTTTAAATGACAATTGTGTCCTTTAGAAATGTAATTTTGCTGTGCTACCGTTCTAAACACAGAAAAAATGTGCCGCATTTTAGGCATTCTATAGACACCCCGCAGGCATGATATTTAAAGGAATATTTCATTCTTATTGTTTCACTTTAAGCAGAAATAAAAATAAAATCACTGCTCCTGAAAAAATGGCAGTTTAAAAATATTTTTTGCATTAATACATGTCCCCTGGGGCCGGACCTGGGTCCCCAAACACTTTTTATGACAATAACTTGCATATAAGCCTTTAAAATGAGCACTTATGATTTTTCATGTTAGTGTCCCATAGACTTTATTGGTGTTCCGGCGGCTTTCGAATTTGCCACGAAAACTGCATATTGTTCATTGTTCGGCAAACATAGGGCTCATCCCTAGTGGAGACAAACAATTTACTACTGACAGCGTTGCTTACAGTGGCCAGCTCTTATGTAAAACCTTTATGCCAAAGGGAACAAATATTGTTTATTGTAACTGCTTATAAAGTGTGAGCTGGAGCTCAGATTCAATTAAAAAGGTATCTAAATCTGCTAGTACTTCCAACACGCCTTTTCCCCCTATACTGACAATGTTTCTGTCTAAAAGGCGTCTGTTGCTCCTTCATCCAGAGTGTGGGCACTCTAATACAGGAGGTGTGTCACCGTAGGGGGAGGGAAACAAAAATAAAATAAAAATCAGCCACCACATCTAATGATTGGTAAGCTGCAAAATATACAATTTTTGGCTTTAGGTTTCATAACTCTTTAAAATTTCTACATTTTTATTAAAAATATAGCAAACATTCACTTTTGCTTACTTTCCCTTTAAGGCTGGATTCACACCAATGCAGTTTTCATGCTTTTTGCATTTTGCAGATTTGCACTACAGTCCATATAACAAAGTTTCCTATGGAACACGTTCTGCAGTGCAAATCTGCAAAATGCAAAAAGCACTAAAACTGCATATTTGGGAATCAGGCCTAATGGAAACTTTTGCCCATGCAGGTCACAAAAGGCTTATTTTATGCACTCTCCAGTAGCAAACTTTACTCCCCTTTGCTCCCCTGGATGCAGGGAGCAAGAAAGAGCACCTTAATAAGCTCCAAGCCATGACTTGAAAAGAGGATTTAGACTTTCTCCCTACTCCCATATGAGGGTGCTGCTTGCCCAGACAATAACTAAGCACCAGTGCAGTTATGTGGAAGGAAGGGGAGCGAACGGAAGCCAAGTATATGCAGCCGGTGAGGGAGCAGTTAAGTGATCTTCCAAGAGTAAAGTACACACTGACATTAAAGTGCTACGTTTTGTAATAGGAATAGATAACAGGACAGAATAACAGGTTCTCTAGCTGGCTAGACATGTGTATTTGTTGCTAAAACATTTCCAACCTTTTATTTTTATCTTTTTCACACTTTTGGGGACATTGGAAAGTGCAAGAACTTTTTTTATTGTGGTTTCTGTCCCTGAAGATTTTGCCTTACTTCCAGTATGACATCAGAATGAACAAATCTCCTCACTTTCATTTTGATGGGTGTCAAAAAGAACAGGAAGTGAGGGGAAATTCCCAAAGGAGTGCAGACTGCAATAATAAAATTACTAGTACAGTGTATAAGGTTCAGAACCACTGTTAGTATATTATTGGTAAAAAGGATCTTTACCAGTACACCTTTTAACCACAAAAGAACGGGCATCAAGTTGGCTTTCATACACCTAAACGTTAATGCATTCATGCATGCATACGTCACAAATATCGCTGCCAACACTAGAGTGACAGTAAGAATTCTAAGGTTATTTATCACTTAAAAAGAGAAAAGAAGAATGTAGCTACGCTAACAATAATTATCCCTCATAGGCGGGAACCTCAATTAATGTGTGAATTTTCCTAATGATTAAACATTAGTAAAAGGTGAAGAAATAAATGCAAAACATTTTTTTTTTTTTTTTAATAAATTGATCAATATAAACAATTCATATAAATGTTCATAATAATAAATACAAATATGTGTACATATACTAGTGAAAATATAAATAAAAATAAATCATGATGAAAATGACCAAGAACCCAAAGTGAATGAATACAAATTATAGTCTAATCAATATTTGAAGCAAAGACGTGCAATCTTCCGTCATCAAAAAGTGCAAAACACCGCTAAGAATGCACGCGTTTAATAGCTCACACAAATTCCACAGCAGTGTCTCCAAGGTGGGTCTCAAATTGCCATTCAAGATCAGACTGGAGTCACACCCAGAAAGAAAGACTTTCACATGTGAAGCAATGATCTCTCAAAAAATATAAATATAATACACCCGACGTCATCGTCACGTGACAAAAACGCGCGTTGGCTGGCTAGGACGTGCTGACACAGTCAAGTAGGATCTGAGTGAACGGCGCTCGCCTGCCGGAATATACGCTGCTTTTTACTGTTTATGTTTGTGAGTATATCTACTTTTATTTTTAATAAAGCTGTATACCAGATTTACACTATGGGAAGTCCCTCTGCTTATATTTTTTGAGAGATCATTGCTTCACATGTGAAAGCCTTTCTGGGTGTGACTCCAGTCTGATCTTGAATGGCAATTTGAGACCCACCTTGGAGACCCTGCTGTGGAATTTGTGTGAGCTATTAAACGCTTGCCTTCTGGTAAGCGTGCATTCTTAGCGGTGTTTTGCTTTTTTCGGTGACGGAAGATTGCACGTTTTGCTTAAATATTGATTGGACTATAATTTGAATTCATTCACTTCCGGTTCTTGGTCATTTTCATCAGGATTTATTTTTATTTATATTTTCACTTCTATATGTACACATATTTATATTATGAACATTTATATGAATTATTGTTATTTACATTAAAGCGGGGTTCCACCCTAAAGTGGAACTTCCGCTGATCGGAAACCTTCCCCCCTCCGGTATCACAATTGGCACCTTTCAGGTGGGAGGGGGGTGCAGATACCTGTCAAAGACAGGTATTTACACCCACTTCTGGGCATAGACTCCCACGGGAGTCTATGCCTCTTCCTGTCCTGCCGTGCTGTCTGCTGGGACACACACGGGTCCCAGAGACAGCGCGGACAATTCCTATTGCGCTGCGCGACTCGCGCATGCGCAGTAGGGAACCGGGAAGTGAAGCCGCTTCGCTTCACTTCCTGATTCCCTCACCTAGAATGGTGGTGGCAGCAGCCGAGAGATCGATCAGCCTTGGCATCCCTGGACCCCGGGACAGGTGAGTGTCCATTTATTAAAAGTCAGCAGCTGCAGTATTTGTAGCTGCTGGCTTTTAATATTTTTTTCCGCAGTGCAGTCCCGCTTTAATTTATTGATCAATTTATTGTAAAAAAAAAAAAAATTTTATTTAATCATTTCTTTCTTCATCTTTACTAATGTTTAAGCATTAGAGAAATTCACACATTGAGGTTTCCGCCTATGGGGGGATAATCATTGTTAGCGCAGCTACATTCTTCTTTTCTCTTTTCACATTTTTGGTGTTTATCACACTTTAGTAGCAGCTGCTTGTGTAGTTTTTATTTTTTATTATTTTGTTGTTAGGAGCACAGTATCTTTTTCTTTTATTTATCACTTAACTTTAAAATCAATGAGCTGCAAAAGCTTTTAACCACTTCAGCCCCAGAAGTATTTACTCCCTTTATTGACCAGGCCATTTTGTACGGCACTGCGTCAATTTAACTGACAATTGCGTGACGCTATAAAAATGCACTGATCACTGTATAAATGGCACTGGCAGGGAAGGGGTTAACACTAGGGGTGAGCAAAGGGCCAAGTGTTCCCTAGGGAGGTGCTTTCTAATTGTCAGGGGGATGGACTGACGGAGTAGAGAGGTCGCAGTTGTTGATCACTAGCAACAGCTGATCTCTCTCCCTCTCCCGTCAGAAGGGGGATCTGCCTTGTTTACATAGGCAGATACCCATTCTGCCTCTCTTCGCCACGATCGTGGGTGTCAAGCTCCTGCGATACATGATGTATCGTATCTAGGGTTGCACCTATACCAGTATCGGTACCGATACCGAGTATTTGCACAGGTATTGGTACTCGTGCAAATGCACAGATACTTTCAGGCTCGGTTCTATGAGCCGTCAGTAGGGACGAACAACTGTCCTGTGTTTAACCCCTTATTAACCCTTAATTTACTCTAATCAGACTTAAGTAACTCTTTAGGCCCCTTTGACATGGATGATCCGTTCAGGTCCACCTGTCACTTTTTCAGGCGGACCTGAATGGATGCTTCATAGAGCTCTATGGGACATGTCCCCTGACATCCGAGCCGCTCCGATCCGAAAAAGTGTGACGGAGGAAAAAAGCTATTTTTCCATCCGTCATCGGATCGGGCGACGATGGTCCATCGTCACCCGATCTCCCATAGGGGAGAGCGGCGCTGTGACAGGTACGTCCCTGCGTAGTATGCAGAGACAGACCTGTCATCTTCCTGCTCAGCGGAGATCGTGCCGGCGATCCCCGCTGAGCAAGCGGATATCCACGAGGCGAATCAGCACTGAACCGCCCCGTGTGAAAGGCCCCTTATTCCCCTCCATTTAATTATTATTTTCCTGCTTTTTTTCTGTTCACGTCTATTTTTAAACTATAAACAATTCAAACTTTTCTTGTTTGTTTATATTAACATATATTTACACATTTTACATTAAAAAAGTGCAAAATTAAAAAACAAAATCAATTTAATTTGTAAATGACTTTTCAATGCTTTGTACCATTGCTGACAGCTTAAGTGTAAACAAAACAGTTGCGGTATACATCGGTAATACAAATCGGCAAGTACAGAAAAAAAAATAAAGTATCTGTATGCGTACTAAGAAAAAAATAAAAATAAATAAAAAGTATCGGTGCATCTGTGCGGTGGGCAATCCGGTAGTGGTTAAAGTGTTCCCCATGGACAATTTTGGGTAAAGGAGTTTTTTGCAGACTCGCACAATTTTTGACTCTTTATATACAGCATTTCATATTTAATTACTCAATGCAACCTCAAAAAAAAAAAAAAAAAAAAAAAAAAAAAAGGGGGGGGGGGATTTTAGTGCGCACAAACACAATTAAATCTGTACCAAAGTAATAAACTGGCATAATTAAATTTAGTTATTTCACTTACCTTGCCATAGCCACCTTTGCCAAGCACTCTGAGTAGCTCAAAACATTCTGGTCTGATCTTTTCTGGGCCTCTATTCACGCTGGTTTCTGAGATCTCAAACTTCTCGCAATGTTCCATATCACTAAATAAGGTACAAATTTGTGTTTATTTCCATGCAACAAATTAAAGTATTTAAAAGTCTTAGCATGCATTGATATAAACTTATCCAATCTTGTATCCTTAGAAACGATTCATGAAATATTCAAATGTTAACAATTAAAAGGACTAGAACAAGGGTAAAATAGGAATTTTGACTTGCATGTAAAATCAGTTTCTTAAAGCAGAACTTCACCTAAAAGGGGTACCTAGGTTTTGATAGGTACTTGCTCCCACTTACGGTCAGATCGTAGCAGCAATCTGAGGAAGTTTGCGCCCCCCTCCTCACAGCCTTCCGGGACAAAAGTCCCAGAAGACCGTGGGACAGCAGGGAACTGGCTTTACTGCCGGTTTCCCGTACCTAAGATGACGCCGCCTGCTCCCAAAGCCGATTGAAGAATCAGCTTGTGCAAAGACATCGCTGGATCCCTGGACAGGCAAGTCTCCTTACATTAAAAAGGCAGCTGCTACATTTGGAGTTCCTCTTTAAAAAACAAACACAAACTTTAGTCTTTACCACGGGTAATATGCAGCTATCTTCAGGTGAATGGATAATGAAAAAAGGTTGCAGGGATACTCCCTATATAAAACCTCCAACTCCCAGCTAGCCTCAGTTTTGTAGCAAGCAACAGGGAGATCATAACACAGTGGAGGGTCCAGTGTCCCATACAAAACTCCAAGAAATGGATTTTACTGGTAAATTGAGAATCCTACAGTATGAAACTTTAGTCTTTATCTTGGGATATCCAAAAGTAGTTAAATTAAAGGGGGGACAGGGCAAAACACCAACAGAACCATGTAAAAATGGGTTGAGAAAATTTAGACTGCAGCTCATAGCACCTTGTGCATGAAACTAGCATCAAAGACGCTCACAACATATCAACCTGATAGAAATTAAACATGTGAACTAGGGATGCACCAAGATTTCGGCTGCCGAAACATATCGGCCGAAAATTGTGTTTTCGGCAAATTGCCAAAACGGAAAATCTTGCAGATAATGGGGCCGGAAAAGGGGGTGGGGCCTGTGCGGGGCTCCGCCCCCCTGGTGCCGCCCATTGCACGGGTGTTTTCCTGGCTCCTCCTCCGTCCTCCCTCCTCCTTTCCTCCGTCCTACCTCCTCCTTTCCTCCCGCCCGACAGTGCGGTGATCTCCGTGTGTCACGGAGCTGTGCATTGAATTGCCTGGGCGGCTGCAGTAACAATGTCCCGCCTCCTGTGACAGACGGTAACACTGATCCAATGGCGGGACATTGAATCAGCGTGACGCGATTACAGGAGGCGGGACATTGTTACTGCAGCTGCCCGGGAAATTCAATGCACAGCTCCGTGACACACGGAGATCACCGCACTGATCCGGGCATAGGTAAGTGGAGATACATGTGTTACATTGGATCCTTAATACATATTTGGTGGCAGTGTACTTTAATCATCCCTTTTTAGGACAAAGTAATAGAACTAATCAAATTGATTACAGAGACCACATTGGTACTTGATGCAACATGCTGCTTACTGCATATATCAAACTGGCCCAAAAAAATTAAGTACAAGTCTGAAACTATCTACCTCTGGCCACTTGTGTGAATGTAGCCATGCTATATAAACCAGGTCACAGGACAAAGGCTGTACTCCCTTTATTGGCCATAAAAAAAATAATAATCTTGATTTTGACCCAGCTAGGTTTTTATCGCCATGTGAAAGAATGGGGAAGGGTTAAGTTATTGCTAGTAGAGGTAACGATATGAGCATTCCCAATAGAAGTCTGTTGGAACGGAACCAGGTAGCTTGCTTGGGGCCAGTTCACACCAGATGCAGTTCCGTGTGCTTTTTTTTTTTTGCACAAAATGCATGCACAGTGTTTTCCATGTATCCCAATGGCTCTAGTTCACACCATGCAGTCAGTTTCCGCACCGGAAATTGACTGCATGGTGTGAACTAAAGCCATTGGAATACATGGAAAACACTGTGCATGTATTTTTATCAGGCAGGTTGCATCTGAGGGGAACTGGTGAGGCTGCTTTGATCTCTCCTGTACCATGTCCGCAGTCTCTGACCATCTCCCGTACCATGCCCGCAGTCTCTGACCATCTCCCGTACCATGCCCGCAGTCTCTGACCATCTCAGGTGCACCCCTAATGTGAACAGAAGCCCAGGTGGCAGCCTTGCAAATCATAGCATTATATGCATATTAGAGTGTGCATAAGAGGGAAGGGAAAAACGTTATCCTTTAAGCTTAAGACTCGAATGATAACATATTTGATCCGCCTAGCAATGGTGGAATGAGAAACTAGGAAAACCCTTTAATACAAAGAGGGTACCACATCAAGACAGTTTACAGAAATCCCCCTTTCGAATCAGGACAGGAGGATGGACAATATCCTGGTTAAGGTGGAAGAAAGACCACCTTAGGAAGGAATGAGGTTTTATGCCATAAGACAAACTTTGTCTATGTGCAACACCAAGAAGGGCTCCTGAACTCATAATATTGCCCGAAACAGCTACTACCATTTGCATCACTCAACCTTCCCTTGTAGGAGCTCTGACCCTCTGGTCTTGAATTGTATTCTAACTGTATAGTCTCACTTCATTTTGGTAAAGTGCTGTGCAAACTGTTGGCAAACCGTGCCAAACTGAAAGTGGCTAATACCAGGCTGATCACTATTTTCTAGCGTCGAAAACAGGATTTTTTTTAAAACAGCTTACCTGTAAAAATACTTTTCTTTGATGTACATCAGGGGACACAGGGCCATAGTAGTTACTACGTGGGTTAATATGCCACCAATAGGTGATGGACACTGGCACACCCTCAGATCAGAAGTGCACACCCTATATAACCCCTCCCATTACCGGGAGTACCTCCGTTTTGTAGCCAAGCAATACAAGTGTATACTAAGAAGGGAGGGACCTGTGTCCCCTGAGGTACATCAAAGAAAAGGATTTTACAGGTAAGCAGTTTTAAAAATCCTGTTTTCATACATCAGGGGACACAGAGCCATAGTAGTTACTATGTGGGATGTCCCACAGCAATGGCAACTGAAGGGAGGGAGACAACAAAAAGTAGGGGGAAAAAAAAAAAAAGGCTAGAGGACTCATACTGCAGCCTGCAGTACACTGCGCCCAAAGGCAATATCCTCATGACCTTTAACATCGATTTGATAAAATCTGGTAAATGTATAACTGAAGACCAAGTTACGGCCTTACAGATCTGAGTCATAGAGGCCTGATGATGCACCGATCGCCCTGGTTGAGTGTGCTTGAACATGAAAAGGAGGAATTTTCTTCTTTAAGCCGTAAGCTTGAACAATCACTTGACAAATCCATTTAGAAATAGTAGATTTTGATGATGCCTGTCCCTTTTTGGACCTTCTGGCAGTACAAACAAAACATCTGTTTTGCGAACCTGAGCTGTCGCCTTTAAATAGACTCTGATTGCTCTTACTACATCAAGAATGTAGTGTCTTCTCCTCCCTAGATTGAGGCTCTGTGAAGAAAGAAGGAAGAATAATATCCTGGTTTAAATGAAAACATGTCACCACTTGTGGTAGAAATTGAGGATGCAAAACCACCTTATCCTTATGCATGATCAAATATGGCTCTTTACAAGACAGAGCCGCTAGTTCCGATACTCTTCTTGCAGAAGAAATGGCAACCAAAATAACCATTTTTCTTGTCAAAAGAACCAAGGGAATTTCCCATAAAGGCTCAAAAGGCCGATTCTGTAAAGCCAACAAGACCAAATTTAAATCTCAAGGATTTAAAAGGTGCCTTGATAGGGGGATTAATCCGTGTTACCCCCCGAATAAAACTAAGCACCAGAGAGTAATAAGCAAGAGGCCCTTGAAAAAACACTGACAAGGCTGAGATCTGGCCCTTGATAGTACTCAAGGCCAGCTTAGTTTCTAATCCCATTTGCAGAAAATCAAAGATCCTACCTATGACCTACTTCTTGGGGTGCCAACCCCTGGATCCATACCAAGAAACATACGCCTTCCAGATTCTATATTAAAATGATTCTGTAAGCCGGATTTCTGGCATTAACCAAACTAGACACTACTGAGGGAGATAACCCACGGTCTTTTAAAAAGTGGGTTTCAATAGCCAAACCGTTAAATTTAGTGTCCGTAAGGTAGGATGGAATACCGGACCTTGTGCAAGAAGGTCTGGCCATAATGGCAGAGTACAAGGGACTCCTACCGCCATCTTTATGATCTCCGCAAACCAAGATCTTCTGGACCACCAGAATCGCCTCCTTTCGTTCTTGCTTGATTCTGCAGAGAAGGCGCAGAAGTAGCAGAACTGGAAGAAACACATAGATCAGTGAAAACTGATCCCATGGGAAGACTAATGCGTCTGTTCCGCATGCTATCAGATCCCTCGCTTTCAACACAAAGTTGTCTACTTTGTTGTTGAATCTGGATGCGAACAAGTCCACGCCCGGAATACCCCATCTCTGACATATCCCTAGGAAAATGTCAGGGGTGAGGAGACCATTCCCCCTGGAAATAACTGTTGGTGGCTCAAGTAGTCTGCCTGCCAATTTTCTATTCCCAGAATGAAAATCGCCGATAGGCAAGGAATGTTGTTTTCTGCCCAAGCTAGAACATGATTCACCTCTTTTTGGGCTGCACGACTCGTGCCCCCCTGGTGATTGATGTACGCCACAGCCATGGCATTGTCGGATTGAATCCTGACAGGGCAATCAGGTAGCCTTAGCGTCCAGGACTTTAGGGCCAGACGTACTGACCGAATTTCTAGAATGTTGATGGCCAAGGTCCTTTCTGACTTGGACCATCTCCCCTGGACAGAATCTTCTTCCAGGATTGCTCCCTAGCCTAGAAGGCTGACATCCATTGCCACCACTTTCCAGGATACTGGCAGAAAGGATTTCCCTTTTGGAGGTTGCTGGTTATCAACCACCAATTTAGGCTCAGACGTACAATGGGGATAAGCGTATTGGGAAATCCAAAGCCTGAACCTTCTTGTTCCAGACCGAGAGGATGGTGTTTTTTGCAGCAGTCTTGAGTGAAACTCCGCGTAAGGGATGGCCTCGAAGGAGGCCACCATTTTCCCTAACAATCTCATGCACAGCAGAATGGAAGGATTTTCTTTGTTTTGACAAGTTGAATTTGTCCTATAATGGAACTGATTCTTGTCTGGGGTAAGAATATCTTCTCCTGTATGGTATCTATGACCAGCCCCAAGTAATGTAGTACTGTACTCTCCTTGATGGTTTTGAGGAGGATTTTTCTAGTTTGAGTATCCAACCCAGAGATTCCAGGTAGTTTACAGCTGTGACTAGACTTTGGTTTAGACCAGAGACAGAATGAGCTATTAAAAGTAGATTGTCTAAATAGGCTAGGACCGTTATGCCCTGAGCACTTAATCTGACTAAAGGAGGTGCCAGAATTTTTGGGAACACCAGCAATGCTGTGGCTAGACCGAATGGTAGGGCCACAAACTGAAAATTATGATTTTCTATCTCGAAGCGTAGAAATTTCTGGCGAGCCGGAAATATTGGCATGTGGAGATATGCATCCTTGATATCGATTGATGCCAAAAACTCCCCTCCTTGCAGGATGGAAACAACCAATCAGATTGATTCCATGAGAAAGGAACGGATATTTAAGTGCAGATTCAGATCTTTGAGATCTAGAATGGGTCTCACCTCTCCATTTGGTTTTGGAACCGTGAAAAGGTTTGAATAAAATCCTGTGCCCTGTCCCTCTAAGGGAACCTCTGATATCAGCTGGGATAAGAGATGATCCAGAGCTAGAAAGACTTTTTCTCTGGATCCCCGGGAACATTTGATCTTAGAAAACAAGGAGACGGAAACTCTCAGAGCTCTAGTTTGTAACCTAGAGAAACTGAGGAAGCCATCCATCTGCCTTGACATTGTTCCAGCCAGATCTTTGAAAATTGCAGTAGCCTTCCCCCACTCGAGCGAGCGGGGGCACTCCTTCATAAGGAGGCTTTAGCATTCTGCTTTGCAGGCTTTCTGCCCCAAGACCTCTTTTGACCCTGGTGCTGCCCTTGGGGTCTTCCCCATGAACCTGACGGTGGAGGCTGTAGAGACTGCCTGGAGGCCGATTCCCCTGGCACAGGTGCGGAAGACTGCTTAAAAGGAGAAATGTTTAAACTTTTTTACTGCTAAAAAGAGAGCTTTTCCCATTAGAGATCCTTTGAATGTATTTATCCAGATCGTCCCCAAATAGCTGTTCACCATGAAAGGGGAAACCGGCCAAGAGTTTTTTTTTTTTTTTTTTTTTTTTTTACACGGTGCTTTGGCTGACCAATCTTTCAGCCACAGAATTCTGAAAGAATGCACTAGTCCTAGCATAAGCCGTGAGGCTTGAATGATAAAATCTTTCATAGCATCTACTGTGAAACAGTGCGTCCGATACGCCAGCCCATTGCTAGGCCTGCTGATCAGGCAGTATCGCCACAAACTGTTCCTTAATGGACTGAGATACACCAATTGCTGCGCTACTGAACTTGCTAAAGACATTACTTTTAGAAAGAAGTTACAACTTTTTATTTGTTGGATCCTTTAACATTAGCGCATTATCCACCGGACATGTGAGACTCTTGTTCACTGAGGCGATTGCAGCACCAATTGCTTATAGAAATCCTCCTCTATAGGATAAAAGGTGTGGAAAAAATTTTGGGAGGATAATTTTGTTTATCCGGATGTTCTCATTCAGAATATATAAGCTTTTTAAGCCATGAATGAATAGGAAAGGCACCCGCAGATGGGGGAGGTTTTAGTGATCAAAACCAGAGGTGGGTTCATCAAGAGCCTGCAGGCAGCAAAAAGGTTGAACAAACCAATTTAGTAAGAGTGTACAAGCAACCTGTCCTGTGATGTTACTCCCTCCTCAGAAGAGGATATATATCAGTATCTTGTTGATCCCCTGCCCCTTGCACCCCAATAAGAGGGTCCTGAGCACTAGATGGGGATCTGCTATGTTTAGACCCACTATGGAGAGTGATCATAGCATCAATCTTTTACAAATTAGAAATGGTAGAAGAGAAAACCTCCTGTGTGATATAAATAGGACTGAAGTGTCCAGCGCAGCTGCAACAAGTCTCCCCTGATGGCTCAATCTGAGAGGAGGATGACATTCTTTTGGAAATGGATTTAGTTTGTTGTGAAACCATTGACCCTTTAGAACCCTTAGGAGTTCCTGGTCCCTCTTCCAGTCATAGCCTGAAAGCACAAAGCAGAGGCACTTAAAAAAAAAAAAAAAAAAAAAAAAAAAAAAAAAAAGAGTACACTGGTAGGTTATAGTCCGGCGCTATAAGCTGCTATGAATACCTAGCCTGGTAAAGTAATGTGTCAAAGGGAAATGCCTGTCACCAAACCTGAAGTAAGCCACCTCCTGCTCATGTTTCCCTCCATAGCCAGCAGCAGCCACACACATAGTGCTTTAAAAAACTCCCTCCACGTGCAAACCCCCCCCCCCCCCGTTTTCATAAGAAAGCATTTTACCATGCAAGCGGCGGATTTCAGGCGCCCAGCAAACAGCTGACATGGAACAAAAAAAAAAAAGAAAAACAAAAAAAGAATGCTTTCGGTATAGAATTCCCCCGAAGGGGTTAATTTCAACATGGGGGACGCAGGAGGAGAGACCAGTCCCCCCCCCCCCCCCCTTCTTATCGGAGGATCTGCCTGCTTTTTGCCAGAGGAGAAGAAAATGATGGCTCCTGACACAGCGCTGTTTCCAGCATAAGGCAGTGAGTGCTCAATACAGCCCCCAGTGGTGACACATAGGCATGACAACATTATAGACTTAAAAGGAGAAATGCATAAGAAAACCAAAGATATTTCTTAGAAATCTCCACTTACCTTACTTACGCAGGGTTATCTGAACTAAATCCAATCTTCACCCTTCACGGTAGGCTCTGAAACCTTCAGGAACTGGGGAACCTAGAGGTTACTCACAATCCTGGACCTGCAACAGTACCCTGCCAGTAAAAACTCTATGGCCTTACCACCAAAAAGTACTGGATACGTCATAGTATGCATAGTAGTCCATTTTGCTTTGCCTTTGCAGGGAATGAAAGAGGAAGTAAACCCACCAGGGTTTACTTCCTCTTTAACACGATCAAGAACGTTGAGGGACTACTGGCTTTGTGGGCTGGCCATCCCAACCAGAATCAGCAGGAAGATCAAGGGACCCTGGATTAAAGTAGGCATTAATTTGTGTAATCCCTTCTCCTACAGAAACAATCATGGGACTTTTTGTCTCCAGTGGGGGTGGGTGGTGGTAAGAGATTTTTTAATTTTTACCTGCCTGGTGTTGGGGTTAAATCAGTAGCAGTAATTGAATTATGATACACACAAGATCAGTAATGACAGGTCAAAATATCCACAAGTTCAATATGAGGTAGGCTCTGCAAACACAATATTCTCAAATGCCTACAATGATAACATTGCCTTTGCCATCTTGGTCCACCTTTCCAGACCTTCAATGGACACCAGACGTGACGTGCCAACTGTCATTTTGGAGGTGTCCCGGGGAGATAGGCACATGGACACAATATTCTCAAACACCTAGAATGCAACCATCGCCATCTTGGTCCACCTTTCTGGACCATCAATGGGCGCCACAAGTGACGTCACAACCGCCATTTTGGAGGAGTCCTGGGGGGAGAAGCGCATGGACTTTTCTCTCCCCGGGAAGACAGCAGAGGACTTAGGCAGGAAGCCCCATTAATGCGGCTAGGTGAAAGACCCGGGCATGCCGAATTTGCCGATACCCGCCAAACAGAGAAGTGTGGGAACATAAATTGCACTGTGGAGTATCTCACTGTTGGATAGCTGGATCTAAGCAGACACTCCTCAGGAACAACAAGGGACCCAAGAGGATCTTCTGGGGTTGATTCATCCTCTCCTGGTGGAACGAGGTCCAGGTAAAAAAAACTTTCAAAGGGAAATAACTTTCACAGGAAACCAGAAAACCTCAAGGCATACTCACAGGTATCCCAGGAGAAAAGAGAAAGATAGCAAGTAACTACAATCACCCACTTAGGAAAAAAGTAAACACAGCAATGTGCTCACCTGTAGGGTCAGAAACAATAAAATGTGGATGGGGGGGGGGGGGGCTTTTTAACGGTTTCTGCATTGTGTTTCCTGTAGTGGGCGGAGCCAGTATCTCACATAGCCATCCTGGAGACTGCTTTGGAAAAGTAGGCTTTAATTTGTGACTGGCTTGTGGTCTGGCCATCCCAACCAGAATCAGCAGGAAGATTAAGGGGCCCTGGATTAAAGTAGGTATCATTTTTGTTATCCCATCCTCTACACAAAGCACTAGGCTTTTTGTCTGCTTGGGGGGTGCAAGACATTTTGTAAATTCTTTTTACCTGCCTGGAGTTGAGCTTTAATCAGTATTAACAATCATACAAACAAAATCAGTAATAAAACAGGGGAAAAGATCCACAACTTCAATAACAGGCAGGCTCTGCAAACATTCTGTTTTAATGCAATTATAAATGAAAACTTACAGTTCAAATGATATGTTTCCATGGTCCATAAATTCACTTATGATGCCCTGAAGAAAAAAAAAGAAAAACAATAAAATACTACACTGCAAAAAAACTCAGAATTTGATTACAACAGCCAACATAATCATTTTCCCCTACAGGAGACTAACATCAAGCAACTTTCAAAAAAAAAAAAACTAGGCCGAGAAAGCCTTTGGTAAGTATGTGAAAGTGGATCTTGCAAAAGAGTTCTATTTACAGAAGTCCTCACTGGACTAAACCCATAGTAATCTGGCACTTTTTAGAAAGTGACTATTCCTGGAGTACAGCTAGTTAATAGTGAATCACTGACGGTGAAAACAAGTTTTCAAATGGGGTCTAATAGTGTGCGTGTTCCTCTGTGGCACCACAAAGTACACAGGTGAATTGGCAAACTTGCCCAATATTTACATTTAAAGGTTTCTACACTTCTTTCTATATAATAAAAGTACATTTTATTAAATTACTAATTTATAATAAAACACTAATATGAAAATGGTGCTTAATAGGTTTAATTATTTTCCACACCTCAAATAGATCACTGTAATTAAAAAGGGACCGAAGTCTTGTATACATGATCGGATTGTTGGCAAACAAAGCGCCAGACTTGTCTGAAGGATGTGTTCCAAGAACTTGTCTTGCATACAAAACGGTACACAATTTTTGGCCAATAAACACAAACGTAGTGACGTACTATGTGGAATTTCAGCTCGAGCGCCACCCTTTGGGCAACTTCTGCTAATGTCGGGTTTGCCGAGCATTGATTCCGAACATGCACGTTTGTACTTTGGACTTATGTGACAAACTTGTGTACACACGATAGAAAAATCTGACAACAGACTGTTGTCTGCCAAAAATTTACTAGCCTGTCATCCAACATTTGTTGGCGGAAAGCTGGACAACAACTGTCTGATGGAGCGTACCAACGGTCAGTCTGTCATCACACAATTTCCTGCTGAAAATCTGATCGTGTGTACGATGCTTGAGTCATCAAGAAAACACAGGGGCTGCCAATGCTGGCCTTGTCTGACAAACTAGAACTAAAGTCTCAATTTTAAATACTGCAAGAAGACAGGCAATTTATTGCAGTTCTGCAATAAAATAAACCTGATGGCAGTCTTCTTTAGAATGTACACTGACCTGTGCAAGTGTAGCCAAGTTTAAAGAGGAAGTAAACCCTGATGGGTTTACTTCCTCTTTTTTTCCCTGCAAAGGTAAAGCATAATGGACTACTATGCATCGCATAGTAGCTCATTATGTGTCACTTACCTGACACAGGAGCCAGCGAAGTCGCCGCTGATCCCTGTAGTCCGCCGCATCCATCTTGCTGGTGGCGTCTCGCAGCTCCGACCAATGACAGCGGCGAAGCCGTCACTCCCGCGCATGCGCACGGGAGTCGCGTCTCGCAGCTCCGACGCTGCCATTCGGCGAAGCCGCGATGACGTCACTCCCGCGCATGCGCACGGGAGTCGACAAATTAGGCAAATCCATTCTTGGATTTGCCGCATTTAGTGCGCCTGCGCGCCGCTGTCTACGGCGCATGCGCCGTAGACAGCGGTGCCCATTTTCGGGCAAATATCTCCTAAACCATATAGGTTTAGGAGATATTGCGTGGACCTACAGGTAAGCCTTAATCTAGGCTTACCTGTAGGTCAAAGTAGTTTGAAGGGGTTTACTTCCTCTTTAAATTCCAGCACAGCATTCAGTTTTGGCCAATGAAGATGTCCGCAGCCCAGCACCCGGGAAGTTTATGCTAACTGGCAAAGGACGAGTACTCCTACTCCGCTATTGTGTTCCGACAGTGGGAAGACTTCCCCCACCATCAGAATACACTGAGCAGTGCTGTCAGCTATAGCTGGTGACACCGATGTACAATAGTAGAAACACTGTCCCCCCCCCATACATGGATCAAAATTCGCCCAGTTCCTGCTGAACAGGCTGAATTTCAATCCTTTTATGGCTGGCTTAAAACTACCGCAGGCAATTTTCAGTTTAATGTCATTAACTGATAAAAACCTACCACTGCCTCTAAAACTAATCTTAAACAAAATTGGCTGAACAGAATTTTAGGTATGTATAAAGCACAGTAATAATATATTAGCAGTCAATACTGCAGACATAATGTTTAGCGGAGCATCAATTGATGTACTTTTTTATATGCAAAATTACTTCAACAGATGAAGTTTCTATCCAGAAATAATCAGGTCTTCAAATTCTACTACAAACTGTATAGTACTTTGGAAAGTTACTAAAGGATCGCTAGGCTGTTATATTTAAAGCGGTAGTAAACCCGCAATTTTTTATTTTATTTTTTTAAACCTGCAAAGCAAAATGCATAATGAGCTAGTATGCACCGCATACTAGCTCATTATGAAATACTTACCTTAGAACGAGGCCCCGACATCTGGCCCGATCCACGCCGAGGGAGCCGACATGCTCCCTCGGCGTCTCTTCCGGGTATCGCGGCTCCGGCGCTGTGAGTGGCCGGAGCCGCGATATCGTCACTCCCGCGCATGCGCGCGGGAGATTTCAGTCCGGCCGCACGAGCGCTGCCGGATTTTCACGGAGAACCCCCTTGTGCGCATGCGCCGCTGCAGTCAGCCGCGCATACCGAGGGGAATATCTCCTAAACCGTACAGGTTTAGGAGATATTATTTTTACCTACAGGTAAGCCTTATTATAGGCTTTCCTGTAGGTAAAAGTTAAAAAATTGACCATACTACCACTTTAAACATCAAGGTGCCATGGTACCAGACCAGCTATACCTGCTTATGTATTAAAACTTTTTGGAAACAGAATTGAAAGAATTCATGTAAAACAGCCTTTAGGAACAGAAGAAATCAAGGCTGGACAAAATGAGAAACCTGATATCTTTACAACACTATCAAAGGAGATACAGCAGTAGGCCCCCTTCACATAGGTCCACCTGTTATTTTTTCAGGTGGACTGGATCAGAAGGGACATGGAGCCCTATAGACAGGCAGGTCTAAATGGACTTGTGTCCTTTTATGCCCATCTACCACTGGGTCCATCCAGGTCTAGTAAAAGGACCAACTGAAAATAACTTTTCAGTTTATGCAGACAGATCAGAGGTAGCCTAATGTAAACAAAGACAGCCGAGTCCATTAACACCTGACAGGGGGTCCACCCAGTAGAAACTGAAACTAACGGCACAGATGTGACATCCATCCCACATGGTTCCGACTCTGCTCCATGTGAAAGAAGCCTTATGGTGGTCATACACTAGATGATAAAATCGTTTGAAAAACTCATTTAAACAGTTTGTTAGTTTATCGTCCAGTTAATGAGCACATACTGAAAAATCGGTTGTAACGTTTTTGAGCCGCAAAGGAAAAGTTTGGAAAACTTCGGGCGAATGGACGATAAATTGAAAGGTAATGTGTTTCTCGCCTGAACATTGTGCACTAGCCGTATGTGACAAAACACAAAACAGATTAATTTATGTCAGTTGAACGATTTATCAATCTAATTTCGGTCATTACATGACAGCAAAATAGTTCTCTCACGACCATGTAGAGTTTGGCTTAGAATAAAAAGATCACGATTCTCGCAGCGTAAAATCTTTCACATTATACAAAAAAAAAAAAAAAAAAAGGGCTAACTTTACTGGTTAGTGTTATTATTATTTTTTTTTTAATTCATTAAAGTAATTTTTTCCACAAAAAAAAAAATTGCATTTGAAAGACCGCTGCGCAAATACAGTGTGACATAAAAAATTGCAACAACCACCATTTTATTCTCTAGGGTGTCTACTATAAAAAAAAAGTATGTGTCTAATATTATATATATATATATATATATATATATATATATATATATATATATATATATTGTGCGGGGGTTCTAAGTAATTTTCTAGCAAAAAAAAAAAAGATTTTAACTTGAAACTAACAAATGTCAGAAAAAGGTTTAGTGTTTAAGTGGTTAAACTTTTTTCACTTACACACAAAGTCTTTGACAAATTGTTACAATGTTTATACTTAAATTCAACAGATTAAGAATGTTTTGATTCTTGGGAGATTGCCCAGTCTTTTCTCTTCCTTTCTTTTGAGGCTGTGGCTTCAGAAGAGCAGAAAGAATTCCTTTCTTTGCATAGAAAGAATTGTGAAACACTTTAGTCAAGATCGCGATAACGATTCTTGACGATTAATTGTGCAGCTCTACGACCATGTGTTTGTTTTTTCGAAAACTCGTTCATACGATTTCGACAGGTGTATGGCTATCATTAACCGGTTCCCGACCGACACAGGCCAATGTATATCAGCAGAATGGCATGGCTGGGCAAATGGGCGTACTTGTACGTCCTTTTAAATTTGAATGGGCTCATACTGATTAACCACTTGACCTCCAGAAAATTTACCCCCCCCTTCATGACGAGGCCATTTTTGCAATACGGCACTGAAAATTTTTAACTCACAATTGCGCGTTCATGCAACGCAGTACGCACATTAAATTGATGTATTTTTTCCCCCCATAGAGCTTTCTTTTGGTGGTATTTGATCACCACTGCATTTATTTTTTGCACTATAAAAAAAAAGGCTATAAAAACATATCCAAATAAAAAAAAATGTAAAAATAAAAATGTCTTAATAAATTTAGTCCACTATGTATTCTGCTACATATTTTTGGTAATAAAAATCCCAATAAGATTATATGGATTGGTTTGCACAAAAGTTATAGCTTCTACAAACTATTTATATATATATATTTTATACCAGTAATGGCAGAGATCCGCGACTTATAGCGATATTGCCACAGATAACACTGATGCTTTTGCAGGAACCAGGGAGACTAATACAGTGATCAGTGCTAAAATGATGCAGTCATTGTACTGACACTGGTCAGGAAGGGGTTAAACATCTTGGGCAATCAAATGGTTTACTGTGTGCCTGTCCAGTTATTGATGTATTGTATGTGCTAGTTTTAATAAAGGGAAGAGATGGATTTTTATTTGGAGGGACACAAAAAATGTATCTCTTCCCCGCCAGAACAGAGATCTCCTTACCAAGTCTCTACCTGACGATAAGTGGGTGTGGAAGTGCGATTCTGCACAGGAGAGCCGCCCTGTAAAAGTACATCTGCTATGGGGCGGTCAGTAAGTGGTTATTCAGCAATTCTAATTAAAACTTTTCCTTAGGTTTTTAGAATAGCAACAATAACTATGAAAACCATAAAAGACCGGCACCGCTCCAAGTCTGCAATGGCGTGACTGACGATGAATCTATATTGGGGGACATTATTTTTTTATTTTTAATAAAGGAATTGTCAAAAACCGTATGTTTTCATTTCTTTTTGACACCATACTCATTCTTATGGGTGGGGGGGGATTTTGTTAAATAAAGTGGACTACCAAATTCTGATAAGCCCCCTGCCCACAGACTCCCACAACCACTGCCCAGGGTTGTGGGCAAGAGGCCATTGTCCCCATCCACATCGGGACATGGTTCTTTGGGGTGGGGCTGCCAGGCTGCATGCCCAGCTAAGGGTCTGTTATAGATTTTGGGGGGCATCCCACGCCATTTTTAAAATAAAAATTGGGGGTAGGGGTTCCCCTCCAAATCCATACTAGACCCAAAGTGCCTGGTGTGGATTTTTGGGGGGAGCCACGCCATTTTGTTCCCAATTTTTCTATTTGGCTGTCGGCAGGGAACATTTGGCTGTCCCACTGACAACTCATCCATTGTTAAGGACACAGCGGCCGAACTCCTGGCCCGCGCCTTAGCAACCAGCTATACGCAGTGTGTTTAACCACTTGCTGACCAGGCCTTTTTCTGACATTTGTTGCTTACAAGTTAAAATCTGTAATTTTTTCCTAGAAAATTACTTTGAATACCAGGGTTATGGCATCTAGCTGCAGCCATATCCCTGGTATTCAAAGTAGAACTATAGGCAAAACTTTTTTTCTTTCAATAATAATGGTAAACAGGACAAATAGAAAGGATGAATCTCCTTACCAGGGTCATACACAGCAATAAAAACTGACAGGTGTTCTAATCCCTCTGCACTCAAAAAAAAATTGCCTTTATTTATACTTTAACTGTAATGACATAAAAAAAATTGCAAAATGCATTAAAGCTGCATGCAAAATACAGGTTTAAAAATGCAAAACACGTCTGAAAGCTGCATCAAAGCATCAACCGCACAGATATGAATTTAGACTCAAAGCATCTTGTTGGAAAATTTCTGGCTGAACAGCACCTGCATCCAATCAGATGGAAGCTGTCAAAACAATAGCCCTATCAGCAATGTTAGCAGGGATGGAGATACCTGCGATTTCTTTTGTTCAGCTTGTTTTTTATGCTCTGAACTGTCAACATGAAATGAACACAACAGCTGTACTATTGACCCTGTTTATTCCAGATAAATCTGAAGTTAAAGCGGTTCTCCGCCCTAAAGTGGAAGTTCCGCTCATCTGATCCCTCCCCCCTCTGGTGCCACAATCGTCACCTTTCAGGGGGGTGCAGTTACCTGGATAATCCAGGTATCTGCAACCACTTCCGGGATAGACCACCGCAGATGCCCCCCCCCCCCCCGTTGTGTTCTGGGAAACACACAGTTCCCAGGACACAGCGGGGACCAGCAGAGACGCGCAGCGCAAATCGCGCAGTAGGGAACCGGGCAGCGAAGCCGCAACGCTTCACTTCCCAATTCCCTGACAAAGGATGGCAACGGGGGCAGCAGAGAGACGAGCGATCACTCGTCATCTGCCGCCGACATCGCTGGACCCATGGAACAGGCAAGTATCAATTTATTAAAAGTCAGCAGCTGCAATATTTGTAGCTGCTGGCTTTTAATATTTTTTTTTTTTTTTTTTTAAGGTGCAGAACCGCTTTAAGGCAAGACAGTTTTTACGTTGATCCAACTTACGTGCTGTACATATGGGAGCTGGTAGCAGTGGCTACCACAGTGATATCCAGTAGCTTCCAGGTCCCTTGCCGAGTGGCTGCCCTGCTGTCTTTTGAATACAGAAGATCACTTGCTTGGAATGGGCACCATTCAGAAAACACTTTGCCATTTCTCAATGAATTCAAGGTATTCTGAGTGGACGAGGTGGACATCATGACATTAGTTCCCCACTTTTGTATCTTTGTACTCTGAAATATTTTCAAACTGTTGGAAAAGAAAATGTTCTCCAAGTGAAGCCTGTGCTGAGCAAGCGACTTCCTGTGTTCAAAATGCAGCAGGGCAGTCACTCAGCACAGGGCATGGAAATGACTGGAGTAGCGAAAGTCTACTACTGCGATTTCCAGTTTCCATGGGGATACCACAGGAATGGCACATACATTCTTCCACTGGTCCAAGCTGGGTAATGCAATTATGTAAAAATTGCCCTACCTAAAAAAAATTCAGCTTTAGTCCTCATGCACACAGGGCGTTAGAAAAACTTAGCTGCAAAGCCACTACCAACAGCAGGAAAAAGGCTTAAAAAATTGGCTTTTAGCAGCTTTTTGCATTTAGTCGCGCTAGCTTTTAGCGGCGCTTCTTTGCCTCTACACAAAATCAATGCGTCCCTTTGAGAGCCCATTGATTTGACTAGAAGTACACATCCAAGTCCGATCATGATCTGACTTGTGCTCTAAGGATCTTGAAGGGGAACCCCTTACCATGATGAAAAATAAAAATAAACCGGCGTGGAGTTCCCCCAAGTTGATGGGGACAAGGGCCTCTTCCCCACAACCCTGGGTGGTGGTTGTGGGAGTCTGCGGACAGGGGGCTTACCGGAATCTGGAAGCCGCCTTAAATGAGGGGGGTCCCCAGATGCTGGCTCCCCACCATATGTGAATAAGGGGTACATTGTTAAAAAAAAAAAAAAAGCTGTCAAAAACAAAAACTAGTAGACAGGTTTTTGACATATTCCATTATTAAAGCAGCTCCAACGTGTCTTCTCTCAACACTAGCTCCTACTGTTGTGTTAGGTCTGGTGTGCATGATGGAGCGGTGATGTCACAAGGGGGCAGGGTCTCAGGATGACATCACTGGATGGCCATATCCCATGGCTATTTAAGGGACAGCACACACCAGACCTAACAACAGTGGGGAGCTAGCGTCAGGAGAAGACAGAGGAAGAAGGAAAAGGAAACAGCAGAAGAACCAGCGGAAGACCTGTCCTGGAGTCCCGCGATGTCGGTATCGCAGCTGATGTTTCCATCAGCTGTCAGGTGCTGCCGCCGCCATTGCGGGTAAGGGTACCCAGCAGTGTAGCCTTACGGCTTCCCGCCAGTAACCCTACTGCGCATGCGCGAGGCCCCGCTCCCCTCTCCTACTGGCCCGGCAACAGGTGCCAATTGTGGCACTGGAGGGGGAAAGGAAACAAATGAGCAGAAGGTCCACTTTTGGGTGGAACTCCGCTTTAAGCTGCGTTTTGCAGCCTCAGATGTTTTTACAGCAACGCCGGTCCTGGGGGTTTTTTTTAAGCTTGAAAACGCCTATGCCACCTACAACTCCTAAAAGCCTGGGTGTGCATGAGACCATAGAATATGGAGAGGTGGTTTTAAGCTGCAAAATAAAATAAAAGTCTGACACTGGTAAAAGCAGCTGTAAAAACACCCTGTGACTTAACTATAAGTAGGCCTAGAATAAAGCTTATCTATAGGTAGTGGAAATGTCTCCTAAACGTGCGCCTTTTAGGAGATATTTCACTTATATAGTGTGCCAATGATGTAATCGGTGCATGTGCTGTGAAGAAACAGACCTCTGTGCCGTTTCTTTACCAGAGTGTGTCGTTACTGACGGCTCACGCATTCACCGGAGGGACGAAGATGGAAGCGGTCTGCACAGGGGACAGTGATGGATTCGTTTGCAGGTGTCACATAATGGGCTAGTATGCAATGCATACCAGCCCATTATGCTTATAATTTGCAGACTTTGCAGGGAGCACAAGAGGAAGTAAAACCCATTGGGGTTTTCACAAAATTTACGGTCTTTTTTTTTTTATTTATAGCACAAAAAATAAACCCACTAGTGATTAAATACCACCAAAAGAAAAAGGATGCAAGTTTCATATGGGTACAGTGTACCCAGAGTAATTGTCATTCAAACTGTGAGAGCGCTGAAAATTGGTCTGGGCAGGAAGGGGGTGTAAGCGCATTGTATTGAGGTGGTTAAGGGGGCCCGTGACCCAAAAAATAAAAAATAAATTAAGAACTACTGCGCTACACAGTCAAAGGCAGATGTAAAGGGGATTGTAATGTGTATTGGGAGCCCAAGGCTCTGTTCACATCTGTGCGTTCTGGGAATGCACTAAAAACACGTTGCCTTTACAGTACCATTGTTAATGACACCCTAAACATGGCAAGCAGACACGTTTTGCTGCATACAAAAACGTGCAACACACAGGAAGAAGCGTACAATCAGGAAGGAAGCATAAAACTCCATGAGCTACTTCGCCATCCCTGTTGTAAACCCTTACAATCCACGTATGTGTACAGGTAAACCTATAAGGCTTACCCTGTAGCTACCCCGGATATCTCCTAAACTTGCACCATTTAGGACAGTCATTCTCAACTCCTGTCCTCAGAGCCCACTAACAGGCCAGGTTTGAATTATTACTGAAATACATCCAAGGTGATATCATTTGCTGTTCAGTGATTGCAGTAATCTAGTCTGCATCTCCCCAAAGTAATACCTAAAATCCAGCCTGTTAGTGGGTCCTGAGGACAGGACCAGAACCACTGGGTTAGGAGATATCCCCCGTATCTGCATGTGCCATCATCGACACATGCACACTGAAGCAATAGCACGTTTACGGCAGCTCCTGTGCGCATGTGACATCATCGCGGCTTTGGCTAATCACAGCACCAGAGCCTACGATACCCGAAAGTAACTCCAGGAGTGATGTCGCTGGCCAGAGCAGTGTGTGGGGGATCATTGCGGAGGGCTTCAATCTAAGGTGAGTATTTCATAAAAAACGCATGCATACTAGCTCATTATGCCTTTGTTTGCAGTTTTTTTTGTGGGTTTACAGCCACTTTTTTTTTTTTGCACAGTGCAGCTCCGATCCTCTCCGGCACTCCTGCTCCTTGAGCTGGATCACATGGTACTGCAGTACCATGCGCTCCTGTGCAGGTACGTGCACTGCATTTGTGATCTGTATTTGGGGTAAGATTAGGAATACACTGACACTCACAGCAGATTGTAACCTAGTGTGTTTTGAACATGTTTCCGGTGTTCTATCGAATAGTGCCCCCCCCCCCTTTGAAAAATGGCTCTGATGGGTCTGCGCATGCGCAGTACAGAATGTCACTCCAGCCGATATGTTGATCAGCTGGCAGCACCTGAACATGGCGCATGCACAGACCGTCCGTGGCATTATCTGATGCTATGCAAAGAGCGGAGGTATAACGTAATTGTAAGATTAAGCCCCGCTACTGCAGAGCATGTTTTGTGTGTTGCAGGGCGGCTTCTGTGTGTTGAACAGGTTTTGCCTTGTCTAAATCCGTATTGTAACACACACAAAACCCGCCGTTCACACTGAAGCCGCCCTGCGACACACACAAAACATGCCCCGCAGTAGCGGGGCATAATCAAACAATGATGTTCTCCCTCCGCATCGGATAATGCCACGAATGATCTGTGCATGTGCTAAGTTCAGGTCCTGTCAGCTGATCAACATATCAGCTGGAGTGTCGTTCCGTACGGCACATGCGCAGATCCATGAGGCATTTTTTCCAGCGGGGGGCACTATTCAAAAGAACACCAGACATGCAGGTTTCTCGCACAGTGTTGCAGTGTAAACGCTCAACACATTACAATCTGACCAAAGACAATGTAGTGCAAGAACTTGCTTGCCTGGATCCAGCTTGACTGGTTAGACACTGATAGGAGATAGCTTTGGCATATCTTTTAATGGCTGTAGAAAGATTGTATGGTCGGATTGTAGCGTGTATGGTGACCGTCCCACTTCCTGCAGCAGACCCGCACACAGCCCTACACCGTACTTCCATCCTAAGCGATAAACTTGTGTAACTAGTACAGAGGGGACGTACATTTGCTGACGTTCCTCATTACGGCCCCGAAGCAAACCCCACGAAGACAATGTGTAAGTACCCAGTACTCACTGCTCCCCTCCCCCTCCTGGCTCAAGGCCTGTTTCCCTTTCTATAGGCCCCTACTCACCCCGTCCTCCAACTCGTCATCCGAAATGACGTCCTCTGGCTGGTCCAGGTCTATGTCAAACACGCCCGCCATGGCCTCGGACGTTCTCGGTTTCCCCCCACCGCGATACGGTGCTCCGTTTCCCCGCCTCATGGAGTCCTACACACGGGCCGCCATCACCGGACGTTGTAACGCGGCGGCGCCTCCGCACGTCGCTACTTCCCAGGTCCTCTGCGTACACGTTCCCTTCACAGGACGCGCGTGCACGGATCAGGGAAGGCCACGATAGAGAGGCGATGGAGGCAGATGAAGCGCATGCGCAGCTTACGGACTTCCACGCTAACTTTACTAGCTGTTCTCACAAGAAGAGCGACACCGTGTGGCAATTCCACCGCTGGAATACCTCGTAAGCACAAGGTGGCGCCTAGCGAATTCACATTTTCCCAAATATTACAAATAAAACGGTGCGGCGGAACAGGTGAATACAGAGCAGTTCTCCTGTTGCGTTTAGCGTTACATTTCAAATAGTAAGGACTAAAATTTCTATAGCAAGTATACTTTATTGTGTCATTTCGTGCTGCGTTGGCTCCACCAAAATGGCACCTGGAAATGGAGACATACACGGAGACAAAGCTTCCCCCTAGTGCTGAGTATGGGGGGCGGGCCGTTTAAACGTCTGTTCTCCGAAGCAGGAAGTACTAGGTGTTTTTACTTATGAGAGGTTGGGGAAAGAGAAGAATACACATCTGAGGGATCTCATTATTGGAGGGTCGGACGTCATGACTGTTTTATTCATCTGGGGGCACTGGTGAGGAAACAAGGGAGGCTTTTGTTTTAAGTAGAATTAAAGGCAAAACATTGTATTTTTATGTTGTATGGAAGGGTTAGAACTCCCATAGCTCATAACTGTCACTGATTTGGAGCAATGTCCCTAATTTCTTCTCATTTGTCCCTTATTTTGGTCTGATCTATATAGAGGTCTATAAAATGCACTTTTTGTCTTTCAAAAAGTGTTTCCCAGTGCTAAACCTTTCATCCAATTTCTAAATTGCTGCATTTGTACATTTTAAAAGCCAATATAAAAGGAATAGTAGTGATAAAATAAAGTCCTTGTGGATTTAATTAACTTTTTTTTTTGGGTCAATTCTCTTTTAAGTGGGTGTGACAGGGGGCGTGTCCTATGCATCCACATGTTTTGCTAGTACCCTGTTTCCCCCAACAATAAGACCTAGCGTGATTGTCGGTGATGGCTGCAATATAAGCCCTACCATGTTTCTCAGAAAATAAGCCCTACCCTGAAAATAAGACCCACAATGACTTTAGGGCTTATTTGGGGGTAGGGCTTATATTGCAGCCATCACTGACAATCACGCTAGGTCTTATTTCCGGGGGAAACAGAGTAGGTGTCCCTCATTCCCATCTCAAAATGTTGGGAGGTATGAACTCTTGCCAGGTGGTGCCATTTGTGTCCCATGGAGGAGATTTCACTTCCTGCCTTGTAGTCTAAACAAATAGTGAGAGAAGGATCTGGGCATGGCACATGAGACAGAGGACTGGCATAAATGGAGCATGCCAATCAATAAAGGCATTTTAAATGTTGCTTTGATTGAAGCTGGATATAAAGTGGTGTTTGGTCCCAGAGCGCCTCTCTGAAATGTATCTAGGCTCCTCGGGCTCCTGTTTCAGGGGTTATGGCCAGATAGGTACCTTCCAGCACGGTTGGTGGACCTGCCCTAAAGTTTGGCTCTTTTTGAATGGGGGTGCACTCCTTTTTATATTTACATTCACGATGGTTAATATCATGAAAGATGTAAGCATCACCCAATATAAAGCGGAGTTCCACCCTAAGGAAAAAAATATATAAAAATTGCATAAAAATCAGGGAAAAAAAATGTTTTACTTACCAGAAATGGCTGTTGCTAGGCAGATTGTCCTAATCTGCCACTTCCTACTCCACAGTGATCTTCATTCTTCTCGTTTGCCTTCTGGGGAATGGGGTGTGCTGTGTTCTGGGAACTGTGTGGCCAGTTGGCCATTCACAAAGCGCTGTGCGACTCGCACATGTGCAGTAGGAAACGGGCAGTGAAGCCACAAGGCTCCACTGCCTGTTTCCCTTAGTTCGAATGGTAGCCCTTTTTTTCAGCTGGACCTCCTCTTTAATATACCAGTGGGCAATGTCCCACGACACACACGACACATGCAACCACACACACACACACACACACACACACACACACACACACACACACACACACACACACACACACACACACACACACACCTTAACCAAACTGAATACCAGGCACTAGGGGTGCACTGAATGGGTTTTTTGGTGCCAAAAATTAAAAATGCACTAGGCTGAAAACCGATACCAGAAATGACCGCTACCGAAACCTATTTAAAAAAATATTTTTATACAGGAGATAGTCGGAGACTGGGGTCATGGTACAGGAGATCAGTGCAGCCATCCAGTGTCCTCATTGCAGCCAGCCTGTGCAGTGGAAGAGAAAGGAGAGCCGCCACCTGGTTGATTAGAGCGCCGGGAACATCGCAGCTTTCATTTCAATAGCTGTGTGTTCCCTGCTGCATGTCATCACATACAGCCCTCCTCTTTGTCCGGGCACTTTGATAGACAGATCACCTGTCCAATCCTGGGACGAGTGATCTGTCTGTCAAAGTTCCTCGGTCGGAGGGGGGGCCTTGTATGTGACGGCGCATGGCGGGAACACAGCTATTGAAATGAAAGCTGCAATGTTCCCAGTGCTCTAGTCAAGCAGCCGGCGGCTCTCCTCTCTCTTCTGCGTTATAGGACACCCCCATGATGGGTGGCACCAGGGCCTTCCCTATTTTCGGCTCCATTATCGGCTGTTTTTCTCAAATTGCCCGAAAAGGCAATTTTCAGCCGATATGCTTCGGCGGCCGAAATTTCGGTGCATCCCTGCTGGCGGGCACTTTCATCCCTTTCCTTCCCAGACCAATTTTCAGCTTTCCGTGCTCTCGCACTTTGAGCCTAGGTTCACATATGTGCGTTGTATGCATCGCACCCCCCCCCCCGCAGGCAGTTCACACTACCCTCTGCAAACCGCTGCGGGTCTTAATACAATGTTAATGACACCTGCAGATCGGTTCACAGATCGCAGCGCGAACTGTGAACTCGCACAGGAATCGGATCACATGGGTGAGAACATCCAATGCGATCCATGCAGTATTTTTCTGCAAATCCAATGCGAGTTCAGCCATACAACTGTATGGCTAAACTCGCATTGCACAGACCAAATGCGATCGGTAACGCAGTTATGCTACACTGTACCCAAATAAAATTTTTATCATTTTGTTCACACAAATAGAGCTTTCTTTTGGTGGTATTTGTTCACTACAGGATTTCTTATTTTTTGCGATATAAGCAAAAATTTAAATAAAAAAATATATATATATTTTCAGTTTTTAAAAGAAATCCAATAAAATCAAATTTCTTCATAAATTTAAGCTAGAATGTATTCTGCTACATGTCTATGGTAACGGGTACATCATACTCCTACCCGCTCACCAAAAAAGTGTCAAAAGGTAATAAAAACAAACCGTTTTTGACAAATCTTTTATTAAAAGACTTCACCGACGGTGAATTAATTTCCCTTTTTATTAATTTTGTTTTCTTTTTTTTGGGGGGGGGGGGGGTTGCGGCAGGTGGCGTGATTGACTGTATTTATATCGTAGGACACTATTGTTGTTTGTTTTTTTTTTTTTAATAAAAGAATTGTCAAAAATAGTCTGTTTTTATCACCTTGTGACGCTTTTTGGTGAATAGGTACCCAATAGTCATTCACATGGGGTGGGATCTGGGGGCTTCCAGATTCCGATCAGACCCCCACAACCAGCGGTGGGGATGAGGTCCTTTTCCCCATAAAATGAGCACAAGGTGCTTTGGGGGTGGGGGCTTACCCCCACCCAAACACCCACCCCCCTATGTTGAGGGTATGTGGCCTGGTATGGTTCAGGAGGAGGAGGGAGACCTGGTATGGATTCTGGGGGTGACCCCACACCATATTTTTATTTTTCCATAGTTTTTAATTGTCCTGCTTTTTTTTTTTTTTTTTTTTTTTTAACAATTAGCTGCAAGTAGGGAAGCAGCGGCCGGTTTCCTGCAGCTATTTTGTAATAAAAAAAATAAATAAAAAAAATAAAAAGGCCTGAAGGCCCCCTGACCCCAAGGCTGTTTTTTGACAAATACTACCAGAAAGACTCTGGTGGTGATTTTCGCATGCCTTTTAACGCTCTGGTCCATTTGTGAATTGGACTTGGGAGCTTTTTTTTTTTTTTTTTCAGAAAATATCACATAATCGTTTTTTTTTTCTTTTGTGAATCGGACTTAGTTTACCGCATGCAATTATTTATGCAAATTAGTAACATGATACTTTTATCGCATGCGGTAAACGTTAGTGAATTGACCCCTTATGAGCGAAGTCCAGCGAAGTGCATGACACCTCCTGGGCTTAGCTCTGTTATTTATATCTGATAGCTGTCTTCTGGGAGTACTATAAAGCTATCGCTGTAGTTCCAGGAGAGCGACACTGATCCTTCTAAACTATGCATTTTGAACAGGAGAGTCGTTACAGTTGTATGTCTGCCCCTCCCCTTTACAGGAGCCTTGGAAGTAGTTGAAAAACATTCACAAAATGCAAAGGCTTCTCTGAATGGGCAAGAGGAGGGGTGTGGCAGGCATTGCTGCTCTGTGTGTCTTTCTCTTCCCTCACAGCCCCAAGTATCTCAAGTGTAATTCCCGGCAGAGCAATAAAACCTGTCTGATATAAATAATAGAGAAGGCACATTTTGAAAAAGGAGGCTACACCTTCAAGACCTGTTATGTGATCAGGCACATTGCATACTCCACTCCCCAGATTCCTGTTACCATACATAGATTATCCCGACCGTCTTCCCTTTCTGATCTCGGCACAATTCGCTTGATGGCAGCCGGTTAAGGTGGTAGTGGGGGTCGTGTTCCCATGTCTCTGCCTCTCTAGGTTTTCATGCTTCATCGGATCATCTGTAAGCATGGACGGCAGGTGGTGACAGTTTTTCACTGAGTCCAACAGTGACAGGTAGATCTTACACTGAACATTAGTGTTTCCTGCTGAACACTCAGATGAAGCTGTTCCAGAGATGGGCTGCCATATCCTTAGTGGTTGTAGAAGACATTTTGTTTCCTTTTAACCTTGTAGGATCAATCCTGTGTGTGTTTGTGTGTGTTTTACTCCAATAAAAAGTTATTGAGCTAGGCTGCACTTCTATTTCTTTTGTGTTTTAGATACAGTTTGTTTGGAAGCCCTTGTTGGACAGTTCAAGGAATAGCTGCATACATCTTGACACATCCTTATTGTTTCCTGTTTGGAGTCTATGCTGTACACTACCTCAATGCGCACCATGAATATATTGGAATTCAAAATGTCATACATCCCAGGAGTCTTCACAGGCATTTCTTTTTTTTCTTTCAACTGGAGGAAGGTTTTCTCAGCTAAGCACACTTTCCTGCCTACATATCTGAGCTAAGGGCGGATGGATTTTAGGCAGTAAATGCTACATGAATCATCTGCCCTTACTCAAGATGGCTACAGTTAGAAATGCCAGGGAGTTTCGAAGTAATTACCTAACTAAAAGCATGGGGACATGGCTTGATGGGTGACTTTGCTTTGAATATTAAAAATAATGAAACCATGTATTTACTGTAGCTTGTGGGGCTCAGTTCCACTTTAAGAGAACCTTACCTAGACTTTAAGGGCAATTTTCAAATGCCATTACTTCTGTGGGCAATATTCCTCTAGCATTTGACGGTTGTCAGGGGTGGCTGTTAGTTTAAAGGGGTGCCTGGTGGATGATGATAGAGCTTTCCTCATTTCTAGGCTGGAGGACATCCATCTGACTTGCTGCAGCTGTTTTAATGCGGAATGTGAGATGCTCGCAGTATGCTTTGGGACCCATTTACACTATTGTGTTGCAGTAAAACTTGTTACGTGCTTTTTTTATTTTTTTTTATTTTGAATGACACCCTGAAACTTTAAGGCAACTCTGTTTCAGGCAGTGCGATGCAGGTGCATTACATTTAAAGCTAGTTGGCATGCCAATTTTCAGGTCATCTTGGTGCATGAGCTAATGAATAGGTGAACGTAGCCTTTAATGCAAAACAAGGTCTTATGCCCCATACACGCAATCAGAAATTCCGTCAGAAAAAACTTGGATGGTTTTTCCGAGGGAATTCCGCTCAAGCTTGCCCTGCATACACGCAGTCACGCAAAAGTTCTCTGAACTTTTGACCATCAAGAACGCGGTGACGTACCACACTACGACGAGCCGAGAAAAGTTCAATGCTTCTGAGCATGCGTCAAATCGTTTCCGAGCATGCATGATTTTTTTGCATATAGACAAACTCATTTTTGGATAGGAACTTTTTTTGACCGAAGAATAGAGAATCTGCTCTCAATCTTTTGCTGGCTGGACTTCTGCCAGCAAAAGTCCGATGGAGCATACACACGGTCGGAATTTCTGACCAAAAGCTCTCATCAGACTTTTGCTGGCAGAATTTCTGATTGTGTGTGTGTGTGTGTGTGTGTGTGTGTGTGTGTGTGTGTGTATGGGGCATTATACACACAAAATATGGTCTAGTGCAGGGTTCACAAAATGCCGGACCTCTGTACAAACCTGTACAGAGTGACAGTCCTGTCGGGACCGAGGCCATGCCACTAATCAACCTGGGTGTTCTCTCTATTGGTTCTTCTGCCTGCCCCTCACTATTATCTTCACAGAGGGCAGGGGCGAGGTGGTGCTGCATATCAGGACAGAAGGCGGGAGTCTTTTCATATGAACAAGCCACTCCTTGAAGACGTCACACAGCGAAGCGTACATAGGGTGAAGCGAGGACACAGATGACATTGAGTATGCCGGTTTACACTCAGTCTATGGTCTGTCTGGAGGGGAATGGCCAGTAAAGCTGAGTGTGTGTGTGTATTTTTTTTTTTCTTTTTTTTTCCCTAGTGCCAGGTAGGTGCTTTTTACATGTGAGAGAAATACATTTATTTTTAAATAAAGCCCGTTATACAGTTTTATGCTATGGGTGCTTCCTTCCTTCTCTTTGTTTTCCGCATTGAATGCTGTGATCTTTGAGATGGGAGCCTGACCAAAAACCTGTGAGGAGAAGGGAGTTGCAGTCAATGATCGCTGGGATTGTTTGCTGGTTTATATTCTTACCAGCATATTCATCTGGTGAGTCCATATTACTGAGAGTGGTGAAGGATTCACACATTGGTGGAGCACTTGAGAGCTTTCATACAGAGGAGTTTGGACTTCATATTACAAGTTTGAAATAATCATTTTTGGAACAAATTATTTTTTTTGCTTCATATTGCTTATATATATATATTTTTTTTTGGAAATTTCTATTTATTATATAAGCACTTTAGCGATATTTTTGCACTATTTGATACGTTAGCACTTTATTCATAGTTTGCACAAAGTTTGTTAGGTAGAATTTTGTGTATGCATTGTTATATATTTTCAATGAGTATTAACACTGAGGAGATTGGGGTGCGAACCAGCACTACTCTTACCACATTACAAAAGAAAATATTGCCAACTGGACCCCCGTGAATTTTAATTTTAAGACCCCCTGGCCTAGTGTAAAATCCAGGCGTTTCCTTGCCTGGGAAGCCAAAGGTGGTACGTACAGCCAGCCATAGAAGTCAGTGGCTGTACTCTGGTATACACCAATGCTTTCATACACCAGCGTGCACGTATGACATACTCGTAGAAACGCAGAATGTCAAGGACATGCATACCTGCATGTCATTCACTTCTCCCAAATCCCAAAACTGGGATTTTGCATCTCAAATAGTCTGTATGAATGAGGCCCAGTGCAAGTGCATTATGCACCACAAATGTAAATGGGCCCTTAGGCCTCATGGACACTGGGTGTTTAGCCCCTGTGCATGAGATCCCAGCATTTTGGTGCAGGCAGAAGGTACAAGCACACCATTGATCCCCAATGCTAGCAGCCACTAAAACTCTGGCGTTTATTTACTAAAGCTGGCAAGTGCAGCAAAAATCTAAAATTCTGCATAGAAACCAATGAGCTTCCAGGTTTTATTGCCAAAGTGTGTGTGTGTGTGTGTGTGTGTGTGTGTGTGTGTGTGTGTGTGATGTACTAACCTTGTTTTTCATTTCATGTTTGTTTTCCTTTTTGTTTCACTTTTCTGCTGCAGATAAGTGAAAGATATGGCATTTATTACACTGCAATTAGGTCAGTGTGGAAACCAAATTGGTTATGAATTGTTTGACGTCATCTGCAATGATTTCTGTAGCAATGGACTGTGCTCCAAGAAAGAAAATGACTATTACCAGACCGTTTCCAAGGATAGATTCTTTGAAGAAACTGAATCTGGAGGTATGTTTTCCATTTTATGGATTTTTAATGCTATTAAACTTCTTGCTTTTACAACACCTCCATTTTGATTTGTATTGCAGAACTTGTAAGTCGAGCAGTTCTTCTTGACATGGAGCCCAAAGTCATTACTCAGACTTTAGCATTGGCAGCCCGGTCTGGTAAATGGTCATATGATGACAAATCACAGTTTTCCCAGAAACAAGGATCTGGGAACAACTGGGCTCACGGGTATGGTAAATTTCATGTAATGTCTTTTCCAATTCATGCTGTACATGACCACCACAAATAAAGCTGAATTCCAGTCAGCTTATTTAACCAACAATGTATTGGGGTGCCCTAATGAAGCATTTGACAAGAATATCAGTGAACATAAGCTCTAAGGCTTGATTCACATCTATGCATGTTGCTTTTTTCAACGTTTTTCGTTGCTTGCTGCGTTTTTACTGCGATTTTGCAGCTTTTTTCCCCCCACTGTATATAATCGGGCTGAAAGAACTAATCGATTATGAAAATAGTTGGCAACCATTTTCATCGATTAATCAGCCAGCCGATTAGTTGGCCTGCATAGAGAATGCACTATTTGTTTTACATATCAGGAAATACAGTGCAGCACACATACTGAGATGTAAGTGCCTGAGAACTTGTGAATGTGTGAGGAGCAATGCCTCATGGAGCATGTAGTCCTGGGCAGGAAGTGAGTGGGTCTAAAGGTAGAAGTTTCACCTTGCTATAGGGCAGTGATGGCGAACCCATGGCACGCGTGCCGCTGCCGGCACGCTGAGCCGTCTCTGTGGGCACGCCGTGACAATTACACTGTCATCGTTAGTCCGCTCCCGTGAACTACATTTCCCACAGTCCTCTTGGGATAGCGGTGACGTGTCCGAGTGGGCATGGTGCATGCTCCGAACGCTGAAGCCACGCCCCCCGTTCTCAAACATCTGACACACCTGTTGACGTGCCTGCGTGGGAAATCTGACATACGGACACCACCGGAGCGACTGGAGCCTGACCCCGCACTGATTTCAACAACTCAAATGTGAGTGTTATAACCAATTGCCGACCGGGCCATAGGCAAAAGATGGCTTATTCTGGTAGAGCGTCCATGGACGCCCTCCCAGAATCTTTCTCCCGCGCGCCCTACAGTGCGAGGGGAGAGGGGAAGAGGGAGTGAGATGCAATGCTATGCCCATACCCTGCCCATACTCTGCAGTACCCTGCCCATACTCTGCAGTACCCTGCCAATACTATGCAATACTCTGCAGTACCCTGCCAATACTATGCAATACTCTGCAGTACTCTGCCAATACTATGCAATACTCTGCAGTACCCTGCCCTTACTCTGCAGTACCCTGCCCTTACTCTGCCAATACTATGCAATGCTCTGCAGTGCTCTGCCAATACTATGCAGTACTCTGCCAATACTATACAATACTCAGCAGTACCCTGCCCATACTATGCAATACTCTGCAGTACCCTGCCCATACTATGACAATACTATGCAATACTCTGTAATACTCTGCCCATACTCTGCAATACCCTGCCCATACTATGCAATACTCTACAGTACTCTGCCCATACTATGCAATACTCTGCAGTACTCTGCCCATAAACTGAATAAAGCCTTTTTTAACTAACTTACTACTCTTAGAGCGGCACTGCTCTATCTAAAAAAAAAAAAAGGGGGGGGGGTCATTATTAGTGTCATTGTGAAACGACTGTACGAATAGTTTTTTCTAAACTAAAACCTCGTTAGTCAGGTTTAATTGCAGTGTTGGCACTTTGAAAAAAATAAGTCGTTTTGGTTTGCAGTTTGGGCACTCGGGCTCAAAAAGGTTCGCCATCACTGCTATAGGGGCACGCTATACTATAATTTGGAGCACTCTGTAGGCAGGAGGAGCCAGAAGCATTGGTGGGGAACCCCAGAAGAGAAGAATCGGGGCTGCTCTGTGCAAAACCATTACACAGAGTAGGTAAGTATAAGATGTTTGTTGCTTTAAAAATTGACTTTAAAGACTGTGCAGGGAAGATCAGCATCTTAATTCAGAGAGGGTGGAGGCTGATAGACTGGAGGTAATGGAAGGCATTACAATAACATTTAAAGAAAACTTTTTTTGCATGGAAGCAAGCCGCATTACGCAAGGGCAGGGCACATTACGCAGGAGCAGGGCACATTACAAGGGGGCATGGCACATTATGTGGAGCAGGGCACATTACATGAGGGCAGGCCACATTACATGCACCCCAGTGTGAAATGGGTCTAAATAAAAAATTGACACCTGAGTCTGATGATATTGACCAGCTTCAACCTCCAATAGTATATACAGTATATCTCTTCTGTCTGTTATTCTCAGAGTGGAATAGAGATTTTGCTCCTTAACCATATAGTTGTTGTTTATATTTACCACTGCATATAGATTTTTAAGAATAAATTGCCTTTTTTTCATATTTTACATATTAAATTATACACCACGCTTTTATTTTTATTTTTATTTCTTTTATGTTATTTGATTACTCGAAACGATAATTGGCCAACTAATTGATTCTGAAAATAATCGTTAGTTGCAGCTCTAGTATACAGCTGGTTGCTAAGGAGAGGGTCAGGAAGCCGGCTGCCGCATCCTTAACAACCGATGAGTCATCAGCTGAATGTAAAAAAAAAAATTGGCAGCTAAAAAAAAAAAAAAATCGTCCATACCAGGCCCATGTGTCTAGTATAGATTCGGATGGGACCCTCCCCCCCATGCCAAAAAAAAAAAAAAAAAAAAAAAAAAAAAAAAAAAAAAAAATGCCATGCCACCCCCCCAATCCAGCCCGGCAGGTCAGGAAAGGGAGGGGACAAGTGATGGGCCCCCCCCCCCCCCCAAACCCAAATATCCTGAACCATACCGCATACCCTCAACATGGGGGGTGGGTGCTTTGGGGCAAGGGGGCTCTGCGTCCCCACCCCAAAGCACTTTGCCCCCATTTTGATGAGGACAAGGGCCTCTTCCTGACATCCCTTGTCCGGTGGTTGTTGGGGTCCGCTGACGGGAGGTTTATCGGAATCTGGAAGCCCAGATCCTGCCCCGCCCCCATGTGAATGGGTATCGGGTAGCCATTTACCCCAAAAAAAAGTAGTGTATTAAGACGATGGAGAGTTTGACAAGTCCTTTTATTAAAAATGTATTCTTCTTTCTTCTTCCTCCTCCTCTCTACTTTGTCAGGTGTTCTTCCTCCGCCGCCGCTCCCGCCAACGAGGACCCTCCTCCGATGCTGCATCCCGCTGATCTGTCCAAGCCGATGTCAAGCATTTCTTAGATAACTAAGGGGCATGGCCATCGGATGACGTCCCTTGCAACGTCATGGACCCATCATTCCCCAGTTGGTGAAGTCACAAGGGGACAGGGCCTCCAGATTACGTCATTTGATGGCCTTATCTAAAATGCTTGGCATCGGCGTGGACAGATCAGCAGGATGCAGCATCGGAGGAGGGTTGTCGTTGGTGGGAACAGCGCCAGACAAAGAAGAAAGGAGAATGAAGAAGCGTGAGAAGAAGACTGGAGGAAGAAGCGGTGGAAGAAAACATTTTTAATAAAGGACTTGTCAAAAACTGTCTTTTGTCACACTACACTACTTTTGGTGAATGGGTAGGGGTACAATGTACCCGATACCCATTTGCATGGGGGGGACGGGATCTGGGGGTCCCCTTGTTAACGCGGGCTTCCAAAGTTCGATAAACTCCCCCCCACCCGCAGAGACCCCGGCAACCACCCGGCAAAGGTTGTCGAAGTCTCCAGCGCTGATGCACTTTGAATGACAATTGCGCGGTCATACAACACCGTACCCAAATTAAATTTTTATAATTTTTTTCACATAAATAGAGCTTTCTTTTGGTGGTATTTAATTCCAGCTGGGAGTTTTATTTTTTGCTAAACAAACAAAAAAAGATGCAAAAAAAATAAAAAAATCATGTTTAATAGTTTGTTATAAAATTTTGCAAACAGGTCATTTTTCTCCTTCATTGAAATGCGCTGATGAGGCGACGCTGGTGGGCACTGATAGGCACAGATAAGGTGGCACCGATGGCCACAGATAAGGCAGTACTGATGGGCACAGATAAGATGGCACGGATGGGTGGCATGGATGGGCACTGGTAGATGACACTGATGGGCACGGATATGTGGCACTGAGGTGCAGCACTGTTTTTGCGGCAGATTGTGAGCACTAATAGGTGGCACTGTGGACACTGATAGGTGGCACTATGGGCACTAATGGGTGGCACTGTGGGCACTAATGGGTGGCACTGATGTGTTTCCCTTTTTCCCCTACTTAGGGGGCACTGGCAGGGAACAGGTGGGCACTGATGATGTGGCCGTGATCCTTTTTTTTTCTATTTGCGCTGTCAACGCGAGGAGGAAAAATAGCCGATTACCGGCTCTGTTGCGATCACATGATCAGCTGTCATTGGCTGACAGCAGATCACGTGGTAAGGGGTCGGGATCGACCCCTTGCTCCGATCTATGATCAGGCAAGTCTCATAGACTCACTGATCACAGAGCGCGCCGCGCATGCCGCTCATGCATGGGACGACGTCAATAGACATAGTCCCAGGAAAGCAGGTCCACGCTGTATCCATCATTCGGCTATAGCGTGGATCTCTAGAGGTTAAGGACGTGGCGGCTGGCTTCACGGCTCTCTCCTTACTAACCAGCTAAATACAGTGTAAAAAAGCAAATCGCGGAAAAATCACAATAAAAAGTCTACTACATGCAAAACTCTGCATTTTGCAGGGAAAAAAGGTCCTGACACTTTCCAAAAATGCAGAGACACAAAAATGCATTGATGTGAATGTGTTCCATAGGAACCCATGTTAAAAAATTACCCATAACGAAATATATTTAGAACAGTAAATGTTTTACCAACTCTTTTTTTATGTTTTTTATGCTTTTTGCTTTTTATACAGCTTACATTTGTGTGTTTCTTCCATTTGTTTTTGTAGCTACTGTGTACATGGCCCTAAACATCAAGATCTTGTTATGGACTTGGTTAGAAAGCAAGTAGAAAAATGTGATCGATTGGGTGGTTTCATCAACATAATGAGTATGGCTGGTGGCACTGGGTCAGGCATGGGAACGTTCGTCACAAAATGTTTACGGGATATCTACCCTAATTCACTTCTACTCAATGAAGTTATTTGGCCTTATGGTACTGGAGAGGTAGGTATATGCAGTCATAAAGTACAGTAGTGCTTGAATTGGATAGCAAATCTATTCACTTGTAGTGGACATTTGGAGGACTTTTTTTTATTTTATTTTATTTTTCACCAATTTATTTTATATCCTGTATTTGGTGGTGGGGTTGTGTGTGGTGTTTTTTTTTATTTTTTTATTTTTTATTTTTTTGTGTTTTTTTTATTTATTTATTTTTCCCCCGGATGAAGCAATATATAAACAATTAGGTGGAATATACAATTGTACTCAAAAGTTTGCATACCCTGGCAGAAATAGTGAAATTTTGGCAAAAATATTGAAAATATGACTGATCATGCTAAAAAAAAAAGTTATTTACGGATAGTGATCATACAAAGCCATTTATTATCACATGTTATTATAACATGTTGTTTGGCTTTTTTTCAAATCAGATTTATAACAGAAATCACCCAAAGTCCCCTGATCAAAAGTTTCCATACCCTGGAATGTTTGGCCTTGGTACAGACACACAAGCTGACACGGCAATTTAAGTAATACTAAAAGTCTTGTTTGTTGTACTTAGCTGCTCTGTGCAGTTGGTTTTGCACAGAGCAGCCCAGAGCCTCCTTTTCTCGGGTCCCTAACCAGTGCTCCTGGCCCCTCCCTCCTCTCAAGTGCCCCCAGAGCAAGCATCTTGCTATGGGGACATCAGAGCCGCAGCTCTGTGTGTCCATTCAGACACGGAGCTGTGGTTCGGCCCCACCCCCTCTCCCCATTGGTCAACTGACTTTGACAGCAGCAGGAGTCAATGGCGCCGCTGCTTTGTCTGAGCCAATCAGGAGAGAGAGTCCCTGCACATTGCTGGATCGAGATGTGGCTTAGTATTGGGGGGGGGGGGGCTGCTACACACAACACAATTTAATCTTAATGCAACCTTCTGCCCTAACAATTTTAAAAGTAAATTTCACACATTTTGTAACTTTTTAAATTGCAGTTAATGTCTGTGTATAAATTGTCAATGAGTTTGTTAGCTCTCACATGAATGCACTAAGCAGGCTAGATACTGAGTAATGAAGAGCAGAAAAGAACTGTAACAAGTTAATGGAACTTTATAAAGCTGGAGAAGGATATAAAATAAAATAATATCTAAAGCTTTAAATTTGCCGGTAATTACTGTTCAATCACTTATTAATAATTGGAAAATTTCGGAAAAAATTGCCAAACTAGGTTCAGGTAGACCAAGAAAGATTGCAGCCATAACTGTGAAAGGAGTTGTTCAGAATACAAAGAAAAACCCATTGGTAACCTCAGGAGAAATGCAAGCTGCTGTGGAAAAAGAGAATGTGGTTGTTTTTTAACCACTTCCCTCTAAAACGACATACATGTACCTTTTTTTTTTTTTTTTTTTTTTAAGGGACAGTGTAAAAATCTAAAAATAAATAACAGAAAAAAAAAAAAGATTTTTACAGCAACCCGCGTGCTCATGCACCAAAGAAAACGCATGCGTACGTCGCCCCCGCAAATTTAAACTGTTCAAATCACACGTGTGAGGTATCACCACGATCGTCGGAGCGAGAGCAATAATTCTTGCAAAAGACCTCCTCTGTAACTCTAAACAGAAAACCATTAATCATTTTTGAAGCGTCACCATGGAGATTAAGTACCATAGTTTGTCGCCATTCCACCAGAGTGCGCAATTTTAAACCATGACATGTTTGGTATCTATTTACTCGGCATAACATCATCTTTCACAATATACAAAAAACTGGGCTAACTTTCCTGTTTAGTTTTTTATTCTTATTTTAGTGAAGTGATTTTTTATTTTTTTTTCCAAAAAATTTTGCGTTTTGAAAGACCGCTGCGCAAATACTGTGTGACATAAAATATTGCAACGGCCACCATTTTATTCTCCACAGGCTTTGATAAAATATATATAATATTATAATTTTGGGGATTCTAAGTAATTTTCTAGCAAAAAATACAGATTTTAACTTGTAAACAACAAATGGCAGAAATAGGCATGGTCCTTGAGTGGTTAATGCACACAATACGATGATCTTTGAACACAAATGATCTGCGTGATCAAGTTGCCAGAAAGAAACCTTTACTGTGGCAATGCTACAAAAAAAGCCTGGTGAGGGATGTCAAGGTGTTGCCAGGCATATTCTGCCCTCGCTCTCGAAACGCACTACAATCGCGATTGTTTCATTGACATAGGCGTTAATTGGAGGAGGAATGCCACTGCGTTCCCCAACGTATGAATATTTGTTCGTGTATCCACTGCTTAACCTGTATCCAGAAAGCTATGATACGTGGATAGGATCAAAAAATGTGCAACAGGGATCCCCCCTACGCAGCCAGCAGAGCTGGGAACACTGTGGGAATGTTTTTGTAGGGTTGTAAATACTTTACTCCATTCAGATAGACTGGAAACCACAGACGTCGTCATTACAGTAACCCAGCATTATTACAGCCATTTCCAAGAACGTGTGATTAGGGAATATTGTGATTGGATTTGGTATCATATTGCCCCAGGTGTGGGTCAAGAAGTGTCTTACTTGCATTGATTACCTTAGAGGGAGGGGTGGTTCACACATGGTCTGAATATTCAACAGAGAGCCTCAATGTCCCGCTGTATGAAAGAGTTGTGTCTAAAGTGAGCTTGTCTCAGTGCAGAGAGAAATTACCTAACTTGAAGGCTCTAAAGGAAACCGTGAATGACCTATCACCTGAGTCAAACCAGACGGACTAGATTCCAATAAAGCTGAGTGTTTGTTACTCTTAAACAGGTTAATGTCGTACCAGTGGTTGGGTGATTGTATAAATGATAGGCTACATCTTGGTGTAGCCAAGGTAGACCCCCTAAAATGCAGTCCGAAAAATGATTGTTCCAGTTGGACTACATAGACTTGTGTCTCTCCCCCCCCCCCTTTTTTTTTTTTTTCTTCTTCAACCAGACTATGTAACTATGGGGTTTGTTTAGTAAAGCTAGAGAGTGCATCATCAGGCTCACTTCTGCATAGAAACCAATCGGCTTCCAGGTTTTATTGCCAAAGCTTAATTAAACAAGCTAAGGTTAGAAGCCAAGTTTCTATGCAGAAGTGAGCCTGATTTTGCACTCTCCAGCTTTAATAAATAAGCCCCCATGTATGTAACTATGTTTACCCACATCAGGATGATGGCAATTAAGGATCCTAGCTATGTGTTGCCCTAAGATATTTATGATCATCAGGCAGCCCTATGCCTCCTGAGGACTTGGATCTAGATAGAAAACGCTGAGAGATATGTTGTGCTTTGCTCACCCATAGAAAGTTTCCAAACTCACTCCTGTGCTGTTTTTAGTAAATGTTCCTGGGTTTCTTATTGGCAGTGTTTGAAAAAGATACAGGAGGCAGGGAAGGATGTCCATTTTAGACCCCTTTCACACTTGTGCGACTTGTCCTGCGACTTGGGACTACAAAGTGACAAGTTGTACCCCATGATTTCCAATGAGTACCATTCATATCTGCAACTTTAGAGTGGTTCCTGCACTACTTTAGTCCAACTTTGATACAACTGGAGGTCCATAGACCTCAGGATTACCCAAGCTTTGCTTCAAGTCGCAGCAAAATTAGTGCGACTTTCAGGTCACACAAGTGAGAAAGGGGCCTTTATCACATTGCATCTGCCAAACCAGGACAACAGGATTACGTACCACCTACAAAAGTCCCTTCTTCACTGTGTAAAAAATGGGGGGTGGTAGTTAGTCACGAATATATCTACCATGTTGGACGTAAGAGACTTCAAAGTACTTAAGGCTTTGAGGTATCTACTTAAATGAAAATTGAGCTTGTAAATTAGTGAGGTTTTCTGGGGTTAATATTAGGTACTTAAGACTCTTGAAGATTTTAAAGTTGGAGATCTGGTTGTACTATTAAAATTCCACCAGAAGACTGGGGAGAGAAGTTAACTAGGTAAAAAAGACTGACTGACTCGTTTGACCCACATTGGGCTTAATCGTAGAGGGTAACATGTCCTGTGGCAAAGGGATTACACACACACACCAAATCTCAGGTCTTATGTACAACCCCTACCCTTAACAACAACATTGTGCAGGATACAGGAACAAGCTCTCAGCTCTCTGAAAAGCCTCTCTGAGAGTATTTGCCAGCTTTTGTTGAACCCTGGTAAGCTTAGTTTTGATTTTGTGAAGAAGTTCATTCAGCCGTCTAAGTATATGGAGTTCGCTGAGAGTAGACTGCTATGTATTGTTTGTGGAGATTTTCTAATTTATATGAATTTGGTTTACTAGAAAGTCAATTTTTGTCAGGATCTCTCTTGAGGTGAGAGCCCTGAGAAATAAGAATCCCTCTAATTGCACATTTATGTGTTTCCCAGGTCATCATTGGACAGGAGGTGGACTCCTTGTGGGTGAGAAAAAAGGGCCCAAGTTCCAACCCTGATCTGTGTATCCTGTAGCAGGGATTCGTTCAGATTCCACTGCCCTATAGTCTGGTGTAGCATGACATCTAAACAAACCCGGTGAGTGGACAGAGTACGGGTAGCTATAGAGCCCGCAGTGACCTCGTGCAAGGCGGAATGTAGGATCAGGAAGTAGTTGATTCTTGAGTAGGGCACATAAGATTGGGAATACGAAGAATAGTTCCTGTACTGGCTATGTAGCAATCGCCAGATGTCATTGGTAAACGTTTAAATGAAAGAACTTAATTAACCTGTTTTGGTTTGTTCATTAACCACTTCCCGACCGGTGTGTGTAATGTAATATAAAAAAATATATATATATATTAGAGCTGCCACGACGCGTCGACGTAATATATACACGCTCTCTTTTATATGTCGATATCTCCTCATTTGAAATTGGTTATACCAGGATCATGGCTGCAGCTGTAACCATGATCCTGGTATAAATATTTCCTAACAATGATTATTTTTTATTTTTCCTCTTGCAAAAGTGATTCAAGCAGCTCAACAACTTCCCGATCAATTTTGCAGCGTACAGAAGGATGCCTCCTCCCACCACATTTACTGGACTCTCCAGTTCCACTGGGGAGCGGGGAACTGAATCCACCTGTCACAGTGGAAGCACACTGATGAGTATAGTGGAGAGCAGAGATGAGATCTCTTGATAAATAGCACTGACCACTATCCATGCTATCACAAGAGATTTTTTTCATCCCTTGTAACAGCAATAAAGTTGAATTGGGGGAAAAAAAAAAAATTAGTGTGTAAAATGAAATGTAAAGTACAAATGTGCTTACGTGCAAATAGTAATCACACCACACATTTGAGGTATCAACACACATGTCAGTGATGGCAATAATTCTAGAACCAGAGCTCCTGTTTACCTGTAAACTGGTATCTTGTTTAAGGCTTTTAAAGTGCCTATGGATTATTTAATGCACCATAGTTTTTCACCTTTCCACAGGCGTGTGCAATTTTAAAGCATGACATGTTGGGTATCTATTTACTTGGCACAATAACTTTTATATTTTACAAAAAAAAACTTATGTTGGTGTAAACTAAAATTCAATAAAGTTTATTTTTATCTAAAAGTTTGTGTTTTGACAAACTGCTTAAATATTGCATGACCTAAAAAAAAAAAAATGCAACAGCCACCATTTAATTCTTCAGTGCCTTTTGCTTTCAAAGTAATTTGGGACTTGCCGAAGAACGGGCAGTGAAGGTTCTGAATCAGAGTAATAGGAAGCCTCAGGTGACCTAAGGATACATTTGCAAGGGTGACTAGCTCCATTGTAAATGACAGGAGCAAGAATGCTGCAGCTGTTTCAGACACCTGTGAGTGGCTAGCTGTGTCCACCTAGCCCTGTACATTTCAATGACAGGTTGGTGGCAGCAGCAACTATCCATGGCTGTCTGGAGGGCCAGCGATTACCTACGATGACTGCTGTTGGATCCACAAAGTGCATTCTGTAGCAATCGTAAGCTTACCCTTGAAGTGAGTCTTCAGCCTGGCTCATACCAGAGGGTGTATCACAGCTCTGAACATGGATAGGACTGTTTAGCTAGAAAAAGTGCCACAGGCAGAGCGCTGTGCCTAAGGATCACATTAAAGGATATCTCCACAATCTTTGGTCCAGCAGTGTCCTGGTACAGCCTCAAAAGCTTCTACCTAGGATATACAGATCCAATTAGCTGTTATGAAGTGAGAAGAAAAAAAACTAACTAAAATTTTCCACAGTGTAACAAATATCCTGACTGAAGAGAAAAAAAAATTGGGCTTTCCACAGCAGAGTTGAGGAAAAATGTGCCGCCCTCCTAGGACACTAGCAGAAAACTGAGGCATGGTGGTGGTTGGAGGCAGGGTTTTACAGGGGATGGATTAATGTTATTTTTGTTTTTTGTTTTGCCTGTAGGTAGCAGTATAACACGCCACAGACTATTCTACAACTCTGTGTTGCTCAAACAATTGATTTTTGTACTTGCTATAAAAGCCTTTTCTTGGAGTCCATTGAAGGGCACAGGTCCCACCCTTCTGTGTTTTTTATAAGCCATGCTTTCATTATTGCCTTGCTATAACATTGAGGCATTATTGTAGTAGAAGGGGTTATCCTGGGCTGGCCTACAGGTGTGTGTGTGTGTGTGTGTGTGTGTGTGTGTGTGTGTGTGTGGGTTTTTTTTTTATTTTTTATTTTTTGCCAGTGCCAATCCTCCTATAGGGGACAGTATAACCCAAAGGTTGAAGGCTTCATGTGTCCATCAATGGACTTAAGTGATATTAGGGCAGATTTTTTAAAATAACAAATGTGCTATACTTACCTGCTTTGTGCAGTGGCTTTGCACAGAGCAGCCCTGGTCCTCCTCTTCTTGGGTCCGCTGCCGGTGCTCCTGGCCACTCCCTCATGCCCCCCATAGCAAGCTGCTTGCTATAGGGGCTCCCAAGCCACTGATCTGTCTGTACATTCACACATGGAGCATGGCTCCGCCCTGCCCCTCCTCATTTGCTCACTGGCTGTGATTGACAGTAGCAAGAGCCAATGGATCTTGCTGCTGTCTCAGCCAATGAGAAGGAAGAGACCTGGGAGAGCTGCTATTTTCATGCAAGTCGCTGGATCGAGATGGGAGTCGGGTAAGTATGGGGGGGGGGGGGGGGGCGCTGCACACAGGTTTTTTTACCTTCATGCATAGAATGCATGAAGGTAAAACACCTTGAGCCTTTACAACCACTTTCAAGAAAAGGATTTACTGTTTTTACAAAACCCTATTATTTTATACTGTTAATTTACTGCTCAATAAGTTAAGAATATATATGTGATTGTATGCTCTCCTAAAGACTGCACACCAACACTTTTTATAATGAATCTAACGGTTGTTCCTATGTAACATATCTTTAGCCCATCTTTGAGTACCTTGATAACTAAAAAAGTATTATTATACAGGATTTATATAGCGCCAACAGTTTGCACCACGCTTTAAAACATGAGGGTAGACAGTACAAATACAATACAATTCAATAAATTTTCAGCCATTGAATTGTATGTAAATTTACAAAAGATATCCATGGCCATGGTTGTTGTGTGTTTTTTTTTTTTTTTTTATTTTTATTTTTTTTTAAAGAGTCTTTGTAGTTAAACCTCAACTAAACTAACAGCTAAAGCCTTTTCAGAGGGAATGAAAACAAAGGTATTCAAAGTCCTACAGTTAATATTTGTGCACATACAGTATGCTACTTTTTGTTCCGTTTCCACATATATTTATTTTAATGGTACATTTTTTTTCCTTACACTTGTTGAAAATATTGATTTTTTTTTGTGCTCCTTCTACTTTTTTTTTTTTTTTTTTTTATTAGGTGATTGTTCAAAATTACAACTCCATCTTGACCCTTTCTCACCTTTATCAAACCTCTGATGCTCTGCTAGTTCATGAAAATGACATTGTTCACAAAATCTGCTCCCAGCTGATGAATATTAAACAAATCACCTTTAAGGATGTTAATAAAGTAATTGCACACCAACTTGGCAGTGTGTTTCAGCCTGCATATACGTCAGAGAGTTCATATTACAGCAAGAATCATCTTGGTATGTAATGATCTAAATTGCTTTCCATCTGTTTTTACTAAATGTCATTAGCTGTGTTCTTACAATCCCAGGTCGTTTAGTGCTTTGATGTATGTATCATAGACGTACACAAATGCAGAAATTCGTGTATGACCAACAATAAGTAAATTCTCTTTTTAACAAAAACTGTTGATTTTATGTACAGGTTCTAGATTCGGAATACCAATTTATCTTGCTAATCTTGATGTTCTTATTTATTTACAATCGGTTTACTGTGTAGTAAGATGACAGTGTGGCAGGGAAATAGGAGTTAAATGAAACCCCATCCTGGTTCAGGGCGCATTGCCCAGATGCTAGTACATTTATAAATATACTATATGTGGTTTATATGTACAGAAGCCTGGTCTGGAATTTCAACCTGAAACATCTGTATGCCATAGTCGGAGTCTGAGGCTTAGTGTGTGTATAGCTCTGACTGAATATGTTTCAGGAAATTGAATGCTATTTTTGAGGCATACATTAAGATGTGTGCTTCAAATGCCGCGTACACACGATCGAATTGTATGACGTACTTAGTCCGTTGAAACGCATTTCAACGGACAATCCGATCGTGTGTGGGCTTCAGCTGACTTTTTCAGCGTGAAGTCCAGAGTACTAAGAAGGCCTGTTTGCACACCAATCTTCCCATCGTACTTTGGTTTCAGCGGACAATACGTTCGTCAGTATGCTAGTCCGACGGACTAAGAATGGCGCATGCCCAGAAAGGATTTACAGGGCGGAAGCGTTCGGTCTTGTAAAACTAGTGTTCGTATTGAAGCTAGCATATTCGTCATGCTGCTAATTTTGTGATCTTTTAATATAGCACATTCTTTTCTTCTTCATAATGCGAGAAAAGTGAAGTTGCTTTGCTGCTTATATTCGAATTAAGCTGAAGTCTGAAAAGCGCGAATCGTCTCTAACCAAACTTCCACTAACGCAAAGTCAGCAGAAGGAGCCCAAAGGGTGCTTTGCTGTGTCTTGGACTTAGTCCCGTCGTACGTGCTGTACGTCATCGCGCAAGCTTTCGTCTGACTGTTTGTGTATCCGTGTGTGGCCAAGTCCGTTCAGTAGAAAGTCCGCCGGATTGTATGACGGACTAAGTACGTCATACAATTCGATCGTGTGTACGCGGCAAAAGAGATATGTGTTATGTTGCAAGTATGCTTCATCATGTATGTACCCATACAACCAAGTTACAATCTTCAAAGTGCCTCTACTGCCTCTTCTTCTTTTTTGGGAATATCAAGTAAAACTTGGAATCACACAAGCACTCCTCTGTCACATCCCACAATGCAATGTGAACACCTCTTAAAGCTGGGACGCCATTCAGAAAAATTCTGAAGTTCTTGGGTGCAGTAAAAGCATTTTGGAGATTCAAACTTTTTAAGCTTTAAGTGCTATTGCCTGCACCCATGTATTGACTATGCACTTTCCAAATCTCTGCAAAAGCTGACCAATGACTTCCACCCCCCTCCAATTGGAACCTGACTTAGTAGATTTAACTACTCAAATACTGGGCACTTTCACCCAGCTTTCAGTGCTGTCACATTTTGAATGACAATTCTGCGATCATGTACTCAAACTATACCCAGTACCACATTTTTATTATGTTTTTTCCCACAAAGCTTTTTTTGCTAAACAAATAAAAAAATAAAAAAAAGACACAAAAAAACTTTTTGTAAATAAGTAATCCTTTTTATCCTTCATTGAGTACTGATGAGGCTGCAGTGATAGGTGGCAATGGGTGGCACTGATATCTTCATCAGTGCTGCCTGACCGGCATTACCAAAGGGCACCGGGGTTGGCATCCCTGATGGGCACTGGGTTGGTATCCCTGATGAGCTCTAGTGAGCATCCTTGATAGGTCTGCACTGATGATCGGTGCGCTGATTACCTGTTTCCACCAGTGCAGTCTCTTCTACCGCCGTGGGATCTGAACTTGGTGATTTCGGTTCTCCATAAGCCTCTCTCAAAATATTCTGGAGATTCCACTGCTTGCTGTGTCTTGAAAGATGGCTTCTTGGTTCCTATGATCTCTGCTCGCAGAGTGTCGGAAATGGTGATGTTATCTTGTTGTACACCTTACCTAGGGTTCTTCGCCCTTCTCCATTGTTCCTTCCTCGGATTTCCATTTGAATAAGGACATTGTGTTGCCTTCCTTGTGTCCCTGGTCAACACATCCTAAGGAATTTGTCTTATCTGCCCTGTATGTGGTTTGGAGGATTCGAGTGTATTTGGCAGCCAATTAGTCTTTTTTGAGGTCAGACTCATTGTGATCACGGACGGGCCAAGATTGGGGGGGGTTGTGCTCACATGAGACTAAAATTTACTTATTTGGCATCAATACCACATGATATGTCTGCCGGATATCCAATACAGCTCACCATCCAAATAACACCATTCCTACGCAAGCAGCAAAAATGTCCACACAGTAGTTGAAGGAGAAAAAGGTGAATGTCCTTGCATGACCTGGTTAGAGTACAGGAATCTTTGGACTGCAGTGTTCAAGATCATTCCACAAACGGTCACCTTCAAATTTAACTGAACTTGAGCAATTCTGCAAAGAAGAATGGGCAAATATTGCAAAGTCTAGATGTGCAAAGTTAGTAGAGACATGTCCCAACAAACTAAAGGCTGTCATTTTAAGCAAAAGGTGGTTAAACAAAATACTGACATAAGGATCATTCCCCTTTTTCCAACCCAGTGATTCTGTTCTGGTTTTTTTTTTTTTTTTTTTTTTTTTTTTTCTCTCTGACATGTTGATGTTAAAATATCCAAGTGAAAGAGAGAAGTTGCAATTGTAAATACAGCTGTATAAAACAAACTGAGTTTGTCTTCATTTCAGGCTGCAAAGCAACAAAATGTGATTATTTTAATGGGGGTGATACTTTTCTATACACACTGTATTAGATCTAAACTGAACTGATCCAAGCAAAAAAAGCAGTAACGCTATCTTGGGTTGTACTCAGGCTGGTTTAACTAAACAATGCCTGATATATAACTTTTTTTTTTTTTTTTTTTATTTTTTTTTTTGTGCAAGGTACTAACCCACTGCGAGTACTGTACATAGATCAGAAAAGTGATTTCAAGTATTGAATCAAGCAGGCCAGGAAAATTTCAGAAGGAGTGGCAAGTAATGTTGGTATCCATGAATCATTTAAAGTGACCCTGTCACTATACAAAATGTTCTCAGTGAAGGTAAAAGAACAGTGTACATACTCTCCTGTACTGCGCCTATGCTGCTGAATGCACCTCTGATCCCGTGAAAAAGTCCCCGGAAGTCTGCAGTGATATTGAGACCTGTAGTTTCGCCTGCTGGTCTCCTGTAATGACATAGAAATCAGCTGGAGGAACCAGTGAAAGCTGCATGGCACCCTGAAGATTGACAGTACCAGAAGTGTCAATTTATCTGTGGACTTAGGGGGACAATTTTTCAGGGCTGGAGCAGCATAGGCAGTGGCAAGGTCAGGTTTCACAAGGATGCTTTATATAACTTTTGAATTTATTTAATATTATTAGCTTATGGTGCAGTCCTTAACAGATGGTGACAGTTGCACAGACTATAGTTTGTCTAAGAACATTCAGTGTTTGCAGGAATGATTTTAAATATAGCCTTCGATTCATAGTGGCCTTAAAACACTTCTTGCCATGCCTAGTCAGCATGCACTTCTTCCCCCCCCCCCCATGTTGTTTTAAACAGTAGACACTTGACAGCTGTACAACGGCGGTCTCAGAGAATTCCTGGCCTGCTAAATGCAGTCCATAAGTGACTTGGGAAGTTGATGAAGTTTAATAGACTGGAACAAACAGTTCACCACTGCATTTTCTTTATAAATTAAAATCTCATACTAATAAAAACATAAAATCACATTTAATTCAGGTTTGTTTAATATACTTTTTTTTTCCCTTCTATTCCCAGGGGAATTAATGGAGTGCTTGGTTCCACACCCTGAATTTAAGATGCTAGGTCTCCGTAACATTCCTCAGATGTCTGAACACTCCCTGGCATACAGCACATTTGCTTGGCATGGGCTCATCAAGCATTTGAGACAAATGCTCATTGCTAATGCAAAAATGGAAGAAGGTAGGAATAGTCGTATAGCACAGCCCAAAATAAATGTAAATAACTGTGCAGTTTGAAAATAACTGTTCTTGTAAGTTGCATGAGTTTATTTGTCTTGGATGTTCCTCTGGTGACTTTGGCCAGGTCATTGGAAAAACATCTCCTTCCCCTCACACTAAAGAAGCATCTTTACTGGCATATAGTGTGGTTACAGCACCCACAGTCTGAACTCCACCAAACTGGAGACCAGTGACTCCCATACTTGAACAGACCTCTCTTAGTATTTGTCTCTTGAACCAGACATGCACTTGGCAGTTTTCAAAAATTCTTTCGTGTTTGGGGTCATCCTGAATTCTGTAGCTCTAAGTTCTGCCCAATGGAAAAAAAATATTCAGATATAGTTTATAAATGGGAGATCATTTTGCCTTTAACATTCCTATGATTAACTATTTTTATGTTCCTCTATAAAAAAATATATAAAGGAATTTCATTTAGTTTATTAAAAAACATTTCACATTTTGGAGTCTTGTGAAAACTGAAGGAAAGCTATGTTTTTGCGATAGGTTTTAGCTAACGACCTGTAGATTCTAATTGTCCTAGTACCTGAGGGACAGCTTGTTTACATTTTTCATTATATATTTTTTAGTTGTATCTGTTCAGTCTGAATTTCTTATATTTGCAACAGGTTTTCTTTAAGACACATCATTCATTCTCAATAAAATAAATAATAAAAAATTCATTCTCACTTGTCAAAGGTGTGTGTATATATGTATGTATGTATGTATGTGTGTGTATATGTGTATATGTGTGTGTGTGTGTGTATGTATGTATATGTGTGTGTGTGTGTGTGTATATGTATGTGTGTGTATATATATATATATATATATATATATATATATATATATATATATATATATATATATATATATATATATAAATATATAAATTTCTATCATAATCCTTTTATATTTTTTCTGTTGTTAAAAGGTATAAACTGGCAAATCCACCCATCATCACACCCAAAAACAGAGAAGATTTCCTTGAAAACCTGTATGCAGTTTAATAGATCGTTGGCTAACCTTGCTATATTTCGGGGAAAGGATGTTGAGTCTGCATCTCCTGGTGAGCAGAATTCAGTAAATTGGTGTTTAATGCAGTATTCTGTATGTATGCATTTAACATAATCACTTCTTTTTTTTATAAAAAAAAATCCTCCCAAGATTAATTATGTTCATTCCCAGGATTTCATCAAATTTAATTGTGGGTGCCCACTTTTGTTCTTGAGATGCTGAGAGAGACTTTTGGAATATCTTCCTCAAATTGAAGGTGGTGGTAGAGGAAAGTGAGAGGACTTGTCTGCTAGAATCGCATGATCACTTCATGTGTTCTATTTAAACAAAAACCGTGAGCTTGCTGAAGCAATTTTAAATTCAAACACTATGCAGAATGTCGGTGTTGTGCTGGTTGTGAGAAAATGACACTGGAATTTCTGTAAATCAGAGCACTATGTGGGCCAAGCCATCACTTCTAGAACTAGTTTTTTAGGCTGAAGATGGTTCTTAACCACTTAAGCCCCGGGCCATTTTGCAGCTAAAGGACCAAGCCCCTTTTTGCGATTCCGCACTGCGTCGCTTTAACTGACAATTGCGCGGTCGTGCGACATGGCTCCCCAAAAAATTGGCATCCTTTTTTTCCCACAAATAGAGCTTTCTTTTGGTGGTATTTGATCACCTCTGCAGTTTTTATTTTTTGCGCTATAAACAAAAATAGAGCCACAATTTTGAAAAAAAATCAATATTTTTTTACTTTTTGCTATATTAAATATCCCCCAAAAATATATTTAAAAAAAAAACATTTTTTTTCCTCAGTTTAGGCGGATACATATTCTTCTACATATTTTTGGTAAAAAAAATCACAATAAGCGTCTTATTGATTGGTTTGCGCAAAAGTTATAGCGTCTACAAACTAGGGGATAGTTTTATGGCATTTTTAATAATATATATATTTTTTTACTAGTAATGGCGGCGATCAGCGTGTTTTTTTTTTTTTTTTTTTTTTTTTTTTTTTTTTTTGTGACTGCGACATTATGGCGCACACGACGGACAATTTTGACACATTTTTGGGACCATTGGCATTAATACAGCAATCAGTGCGATTAAAAATGCACTGATTACTGTAAAAATTTCACTGGCAGTGAAGAGGTTAACCACTAGGGGCAGTGTAGGGGTTAAGTGTGTGTGTGTGTGTGTGTGTGTGTGTGGTGTATTTTTTTACTGTAGGGGGCGTGGCTCGGCATGCGATGTCACTGATCGTCTTTCCGTATAACATGGAACAGGCGATCTGTGACAGCCTCACTAGGAAGCACGAGGAGGGGTTTGTTTACACTTATGACCCAATTGCTGGACACCGGCGGCGATCAGGTCCCGCAGCCATGGTCACGGATCTCAGGACCGGGTCAGAGTGCACCATTTCTCAGCATTGAGGACACTGTTGATCCTGACCAAATCTCCAACTCCATTTGCACTAACGCAGCCCCAAACTTGCAAGGAGCCTCCACCATGATTCACTGTTGCCTGCAGTCACTCATTATTGTACCGTTCTCCAGCCAAATATTTAAAATTTTGTCTCCGAATCGGTCCAGTGCACCTGATGCCATTTTTCTGCACCCCAATTCCTCTGTTTTTATGCATAGTTGAGTCACTTTGGCTTGTTGACTGCAATTCTTCCACGAAGATCACTTTTGTCCAGACTTCTCCTGACAGTAGATGGGTGTACCTGGGTCCCACTGGTTTCCGCCAGTTCTGTGCTAACAGCACTGCTGGACAGGATGTATCTTTCCTCTGCTGCATTAACATTCCTTGGCCAACCACTGCATCTGTGGTCCTCAATGTTGCCCATTTCTTTGTGCTTTTTCTAAAAAGTTTGAACAGCACATCTTGAAACCCCAGTCTGCTTTAAAATTTTTGCATGGGAGAGACATTGCTGATGCAGTATAACTACCTTGTGTCTTGTTGCTGCGCTCAGTCTTGCCATGGTGTATGACCTGTGACCTGAAATGGTCTTCCAAAGCCACAAATTAATAGCAGAGTTTGGATTTTCCTCACTATTGTTGGATGAACCGTTCGGGCTGAGCGAAAGTCCGGCCTGAACATCGCCTGTTTGGCGAAACACCCAAATTTGCGGTGTGCCGCAGAACACCCCACAATGCACTGCACAGTGCATTCTAGGTCCCTAATAGGATGAAGCCTTTGTATCTGACCTCTGGTTAGGTGCAAGGCTTTGCTTGTTAGGGCACAGAACACTGTCAGAGCCCTGATTGGAGAAAGTCATCATCACTTTCCAATCGCATCTCAGTGCTCCATAGTCGCACCCCACACTATAAAAGGTTCCTTCCCATAGTTTGCTACTAGTGAGATATTGTGACTGAGTGTAGAGTGGTGCACTTTTTCTGCATTGATACATGTCCCACAGGGCACTAACCAGGCCCCCATACACTTTTTATGGCCAATAACTTGCATATACAGTATCTCACAAAAGTGAGTACACCCCTCACATTTGTGTAAATATCTTTTTATACCTTTTCATCTGACAACACTGAAGAAATTACATTTTGCTACAATGTTAAGTACAGCTTGTATAACAGTGTAAAATTTGATGTGCCCACATAACTCAACACAAACCGCTGGCAACAAAAGTGAGTACACCCCAAGTGAAAATGTCCAAATTTCGCCCAATTTCCCCTCCCCGGTGTCATGTGGCTCATTAGTGTTACAAGGTCTTAGGTGTGAATGGGGAGCAGGTGTGTTAAATTTGGTGTCATCACTCTCACGCTCTCATACTGGTGACTGGAAGTTCAACATGGCACCTCATGGCAAAGAACTCTCTGAGGATCTGAAAAAAAAGAATTGTTACTCTACATAAAGATGGTCTAGGCTATAAGATTACCAAGGTCCTGAAACTGAGCTGCAGCATGGTGGCCAAAACCATACAGCGGTTTAACAGAACAGGTTCCACTCATAACAGGCCTCGCCTGGTCGATCAAAGAAGTTGAGTGGATGTGCTCAGCGTCATATCAAGAGGTTGTCTTTGGGAAATATACATATGAGTGCTGCCAGCATTGCTGCAGAGGTTGAAGGGGTGGGGGGGTCAGCCTGTCAGTGCTCAGACCATACGCTGCACACTGCATCAAATTAGTTTGTATGGCTGTCGTCCCATAAGGAAGCCTCTTCTAAAGATGATGCACATGAAAGCCTGCAACCAGTTTGCTGAAGACAAACAAAGGACATGGAATACTGGAACCATGTCCTGTCATCTTATGAGACCAAGATGAACGTATTTGGTTCAGATGGTGTCAAGGGTGTGTGGCAGCAACCAGGTGAGGAGTGTCATGGCCTGGGGCTGCATGAGTGCTGCCAGCACTGGGGAACTACAGTTCATTAATGGAGGAGGGGGGGTGGAAGAGGACTCCAGTGGCAACCTGTGAAGCTCTGCTGAACTCCATGCCCAAGAGGGTTAAGGCAGGGCTGGAAAATAATGGTGTCACACAAAATATTGACACTTTGGGCCCAGTTTGGACATTTTTCACTTAGGGGTGTACTCGCTTTTGTTGCTAGCTGTTTAGACATTAATGGCTGTGTGTTGTTGTTATGAGGGGACAGCAAATTTTACACTGGTGTACAAGCTGTACGATCACTACTTTACATTGTAGCAAAGTGTCATTTCTTCAGTGTTGTCACATGAAAAGTTATAATAAAATATTTACAAAACTGTGAGGGGTGCACCCACTTTTGTCAGATACTTTAAGCCTTCAAAATGGGCACTTTTGATTTTTCAAGTCCGAGTCCCATAGACTTCAATGGGGTTCAGAGTTCAGGTCCGAACTTTTACGATGGTCGAGAGTTCTGCCCCAAACCGAATGTGGGTGGGGTGTTCAACCCAACTCTATTCCTTATCCAGTTTTAAGTCTCCTACACAGCTGTTTCAGTTAATGAGTGTTTCATTCTACAAATAAAATTGAGAATTATTAGCACCTGCTTGGTATTGTTGGTCATAGGGATGCACCGAAATTTCGGCTGCCGAAACATATCGTCCAAAAATGACCTCCTCTGCAATTTGCCGAAAGAGAATTCTTGCCAATGGCACAGAAAATCGTACCGTAGCAGTGAGAAACCCAGTGGGTGACATCACTCATTTGTGTGGGGGCGGCGTGCATGTTCCTTGTGGTTAAGACGCCGCACTTGTAAGCACGTTCCCTGCTGAGACGCTGGCACCTTCCCTGCGGATGCTCCTCATACTTGTGAGACGCTGCTGGGACCCGAGAGAAGGCTTCATAGAGGGCTGCACATAGCATACTCAAGTACAAGAGTGGGCACTGTCCTGGATGCCTACCATTGCTACTATTCGCTTGTGAGCATTGCATGAACTTTTGCCTTACTTAAACTGACAGAAACGATCCAACTAGTAGTATTATTTATTTTACTATAGTACTGAAACTGAAATGATGATCTTTCTGTCTATAGCAGTCAAACAACATGTATTACTTACTACTTGGCCTTTGTTAAACAACAAGCCAGCACTCTTGCTATGCAATACTAGTATTTAAATGTCTGTCTGCACTGCAGTACATCTGACTTGTAGCAAAATGATTTTATATAATTGAACTGATTAAATATGATCTGAAATGGAATGGCATGCTATTTATTTTTAGAGCTATTCTGTAGTATACTATAAAATGTATGCGCTTATTGTCATTGAATTTGTCACTTTGTCAGCGTAGTATAGTTATATTACACTGACATGACAGCAAGCACATTAATTTTTTAAACATGACAGTACACAATAAATATATATTTAATATATATTTTATTGCGTACTGTCATGTTTAAAAAATGAATGCGCTTGCTGTCATGTCAGTGTAGTATAACACTACGCTGACAAAGTGACAAATTCAATGACCACAAGCGAATGAAGTTTATATTCTAGTATACTACAGAATAGCTCAAAAAAATAAAATGGCATGCAATTGCAATGTGCAAGCAATCCATTCCATTTGAAATAAAAAATGTAATCAGTTCAATTATCTTTTTGGTACATGTCAAATATACTGCACTGCAGACATCACTATCTTGCATGGCAAGAGCTGCACCATAAAAAAATTAAATAAAAAAATGTGTTAGTTTTATATTTTTTTAAAGCTGCCTCCTGGGGTTTAGCTTTTAAAGTGGTTGTATAGCCCTTTTTGGGACTTTTTTTGGGACTTACCTATAATAAGACTTACCTGTAGGTAAAAAAAAAATCTCCTAAACCTGTATGGTTTAGGAGATATTCCCCTCACAATGCGGCGCTGACTGCAGCGGCGCATGCGCACAGGGGATTCCCTGCAGACTGCGGGAAGAAATCTGCCGCGTGCATGCGTGGGAGTGACGATATCGCGGCTCCGGCCACTCACAGCGCCACAGCTGCGATACCTAGAAGAAACGCAGAGGGAGCATGTCAGCTCCCTCGGCGTGGATCGGACTAGCTCATTATGCCTTTTCCTTTGCAGGTAGAAAAAAAAAACCACATCAGCGGGTTTACTCCCACTTTAAAGTGATTTTCGTTTTCCACCCCCCACCCCCTCCCGATTTCACTCCCACTATAGATCGTTCTATGCTATTATTCTGCGCTACCAGCAAAGGTGGACCATGTCTGCAGTGTGGAAATATTTTAACGTTTCTGTTAAAGACCCCAAATTTTGCAAATCTGTACTCTTTGCTCAGCAGACATTTCAAGAGGGGGTACAGTGCCAAGGCATTTTTCAACAACAGATTTCATATACCACCTGAAAAATACATCATCCAGTTCAGCATTCAGATTACAAGAAAACAGTGCCACTTCCAAAAAGTGCCTCAGGCTTAACATCATCTGTGGCCACAGTCTTTGAAAAGGTTAAAACATTTAGCAAGTGACAATCCCAAAGCTTGTGCCATTACAGATACAATTATGAAATTTTATTGCATTAGACAACCAGCCATTCTCTGTTGTGGAAGACTTTGGATTCCCTAGGCTCATGCAACATATTGAGCCGCATTACTCACTACCAAGCAGACGCTACTTTGCAGATACCTGAATTGTTTTGCAGTGTTAGAAAACACGTTCATGAGCTCATGACTACCGACATCAAAGCAATCAGTTTTACTACCGACATTTGGAGTTCAGACGTCAGTCCAACAAGCATGCTTAGCCTGAGAGCGTAGTGGATAGATGACAAATTTCAATTGCAAAACATCCTACTTAACGCATGTGAGTTTATTGGATCACATACTGCAGCAGCAATATCTGATGCTTTAAAAACCATGCTTGATACTTGGCACATTGAGAAGTCTAAAGTGCATTTGATTGTCTGAGATAATGCGTGGATCGTGGCAAAGGCAATGGAGGACAGTGAACTTAAAAGCATACCGTGTATGGCACACACGCTGCAATTGGCTGTGAATGAAGGATTGCTGAGTCAGCGCACCTTATCTGATATCGTATCAAAAGGAAGAAAAATAATTGTCGCTTTAAGCATTCTCTGCTTGCTTATTCCAGATTAAAAGCTTTGCAGATGCAGTTTGGAATGCCACTGAAACAACTGCAGCAAGATGTAGCCACTCGTTGGAACAGCACCTACTATGCTGCAAAGTCTTTTTGAACAAAAGCGTGTTTTAGCTGCATACATTGCAGATTACGAGCATCCAGCAACACTGAGCGCACATCAGTGGATGTTAGTTGAAAATAGTTTGTCTCTTCTATCTCCATTTGAACAGTTAACAAAAGAAATAAGCTCAACTAATGCTTCCATTTCTGAAGTTATTTCCTTGATTGCTGCACTGAAGCGTCTGCTAGGAAAAGAGATAGAAACAGACCATGGTGTAAAAAAAAAACAGCTAAAACCACTCTACTAGAGGCAGTTACCAACCGGTTTCAAGACACCGAGTCCAACCCTACTGCATTGCAACAGTTCTAGATTCTCGTTTTTAAAGATCATTATTTTAATGTAGAGAAAAGGCAACGTGCACGGGAAATGATACAGGCACAAATAGAGGTGGTGGAAGCATCTGGTAAAGTAGTTTCGAGGTATAGCACACCAGAAGGTAAGAAGAAATGGTTGCATAAAAGTGAAGAGGAACACGCTCCCGACATATCTGATATGTTTGAAATTTTTTTACATGAATGGACCCCAGTCCATAGGAGTGCCACAACAAGTGCCGCTCCCTAACAGCTGGACATTTATTTAGCTGAACAGCCTATCGCCAGATGTGACAATCCTCTTGAGTACTGGCACATCAACAAACAACGTTTTCCTTTGCTTGCACATATTGCACGCAGATATTTATCTGCCACAAGCACCTACACAGAGAGTGAGAGACTATTCAGTCTGGCATCTCATATTCTTGATGAGAAGAGAAACCGTCTCTCCTGTTAAAAAGCTGAACAGCTTTTTTGTTCTTAAACGAAATTCGGACACTTATTGAAATAGATTTATAAATCCGTAGCGTAGACCAATTAATTTACTATGTTGAACATAGTAAATGAATTGGTATTGGACTGTACTATTGGACAATTGCAACATACAACATAGTATGACTGACTAGTATGTTCCAATTGTTAGTTGTGCCATTTGTTGGTTGTTCATTGTAGTTCTTCTACAGTTTTTTGCACTTCTTCAATTTAAGAGAACTCCAGCTTTTGTACTACTGTACATACATAGTTTGTTGCTGTTGGGTCAAACTAATGTCTCTCCATAAGCTGTCAGCCCACTGCATGTTCAAATGCAAAACCTGTATGTTCTGTATCTGTGGCTGTCTACATACACCAGTACTATACACTATGTGGGTATGGGCGGAGACTTCCAGAAACACAGACTAGTCTACATTGCTGGCTGTGATTGGCTGAGCACTGCTGTAGAATAGTCTGTGTTCCAGGAAGTCTCTGCTCTTACCCGGGGGCGGCCAGAACACAGTGCGGTCTAATGTATGACTATGTATGTAACTTGCAGCTACATAAATACACTTTTAATCACACATGCAGCTGCTGACACTTTAGGGAGAGAACTTGGGGAAAAAATTACTAGTTCTTAAGTTGAAAATAAAAATGTTATTATAGCATTAGCATATGTTAAACTTATATTTACAGAAACTGAAACAGAATAACGGCCTTATTTGTTATGGTTAGTTGTTCTTTATACTTAGTTTGGCTCAACAACAAACTATGTCAGTCATTGCCTTTTCCTAAGCTGTCAGCCCGCTACATGTGCAAAACAATATGCTCTGTATCTGTGGCTGTCTACATACTCCAGTACTATACATTATACCGCACTGTATTCTGGGTATGGAGACCTCCAGAAACACAGACTAGTCTACATTGCTTGCTGTGATTGGCTGAGCACCGCTACTGTAGACCAGACTGTAGACTAGTATGTGTTCCGGGAAGTCTCCGCTCATAACCGGGGGCTGGAACACAGTATGGTCTACTGTATGACCTATGTATGTAACCCGCAGCTACATACATACACTTTTATCGCACATGCAGCCGCTTACACCTTAGGGAGAGAAAACTTAATTACTAGTTCCGATTTAAGTTGAAAATTAATAAAATAAAATAAAGTCTTCTTAGACTTAGGCATTTTTATATTTATTGTTTTTTTTTTTTTTTTTATGCCTGTTTTTTTATTTTATATATTTTATTTTTTGTTATGGTGCAATGTGCACTGACTGCAGTCTGCACTGCAGGATATGCTGTAGTTACTTTCATTTATTATAATTTTGTATTTTATTTGATTTTATCTTCTATGTCCAGTGTCCAATTTATTTTGGTTGCTTTTTATTAAAGTATTTATTCACATTTTATTTAATATAGAAAAAAAATACATTTTCGGTATCTGTTTCGGTTTTCGGTCTAGTGTATTTTTCATTTTCGGTATCGGTTTCAGTGCACCCCTAGTTGGTCATTCTTACATCTGACTCATCAATATGCCGGGTTCACACTGGTATGACAAACGCTTTGACATTGGGAGCTCATGACGTGTGGAAAAACCCCATGAGAGCTGTCTTAACTGGTCCAACACAAGTCGGTCTGACATGTTGAAAATGCTCCCTACTCTACTTTGGTCTGACTTTGATCCTACTTCAGCCCATTGAGTATCGTTGAAGTCTGATCAAAGTCAGATCGTGGCCTTAACTGATCCGACTTTGGTATGTGACTTTTGCTCTGATGATCTTGTAGGGGAACTCCACACCAAATTTAAAACAAATAAAACTGCATGGGTTAAGGGGAACCACCATGCCAAAAATATATACCAGATCGTTATCCGAGCATGCAGGTCAGGAAAGTGGGTGGGGACGAGCGAGCATGCCACCCCCCCCCCCCCCCCCCGAAACCGTACCAGGTTGCATATCCTCCACATGGGGGTGGGTGCTCTGGGGCAGGGAGGCCCTGCGCCCCCCACCCCAAAGCACCTTGTCCCCATGTTGATGTACATTGTACCCCTACCCATTCACCTAAAACAAGTGTCAAAAATGAAACACATTACACATGTTTTTAAATTATTAAGGCAGCTCGGGCGTCTCTTCCAATCACTTCTCCCTCCTACAGATCTTCTGCCTCCTCTGCTGATGTCTTCTACCTCCTGCCGGTTCTTCTGCCCTCTCTGGGTCTTCTAGCCCTCTCCAGTTCTTCTCCCGCTGTCTACTGCCTCTGCTGGGTCTTCTCCACTATCTTCTCGCTCTTTTGCCAGGTCTTTTCCGCTGTCTTCTCCCTCTTTTCTTCTTTTGATGTTGAATCAATGCTCTCCGGTCACCGGTAGATGTCATCCGGAGGCATTTCCCCTTATGACATCACCGCCCATCATGCCCCACGCAGTGATGTCATAGGGGCGGGGCCTCCAGATGACATCAGTCGGTATTTGTAATTCTCCGTGAACTGCAAGGGCGATGGCAAGCAATCTCATAGTTCATTTATCTTCCTGCTCTCTAGTAACTGTATGCCTGTTTGTAAAGTACAGGCATACAGCTATACTGAGATTCTGTGGGAATCTGACATTGCACCAGTGATTTGCTTCTTACAGTTGCAATGCTCTGCAGGCTCCAGAAAAAAAACAAATGCACATTTTTTTTACCTGCAAAAAATGTGTATTTGCTTTTTGTTTTTTTTAAAAGGTGAACTTAGTCTTTTAAGGTTGCTTTTTATTATAAATTAGAGGTTCCATGTTAAAACAGAATTCCCTTTTTGTTTAATTTAGCTTCATAGGCATTCATTCAGTGCTAGTAAAACATACATACTGAAATATACAGGAAAGTTTGCTTTACTTGTGCGAGAAAAAAATGTAGTGTCCTCTATTGCAGCAATAGGAAAAGTTTCTAATTTATCCTTTCTTATTCATCAGTGAGTTTCTTTAATTAAGGGTGCGATGAACATAAATGTTTTCAATAGTATTTGAATTCTTTGCTGTGTCCTTTTTTGATTGCAGATGGCTTTCAAGATTCAGCATTGTATACGTCCTGGTTATCACCAGCCGATGCATTCACAATTTGGAAATCGCCAAGAGCTTTCAACAAATATGAGAAGTCAGCTACTCTAGTGAGCAATAGTCAGTGCCTGCTAAAGCCTTTGGATACTATTGTAGAAAAGGCCTGGAATATGTTTGCATCAAAGTAAGCATTGTTTTTCTTTGTGCCTTTGGGTGGGCCGTTGTAACAGGAATTCTGGAAGGATATATTTTAATTGGGTAGAGGAGCAGTATTCTAGTTTGTAGTTGGGGGGTTGAGAACATGGTATCTAGGCTGCCGGATTTGAAGGAATTTTTCATGGATGTCAAATTCATATTTGTTCTATGGGGGGGACACAATTTTTTGCATATCAGAATGATAACATTTAAGCAGCAGTTACCTGGGTTTGGTTGTGGAACACACCTAGGCAACTTTACATTCTAAAGCAAAAAAAATTTAAAAAGGGAAATCTAATTGTACAATACTCAGAGATACAGTCTGTATATACCTGAAACTAGTAGGTATTTGACCAAGAAACGTGCAAGCTTCGGGTGCCGTTCCAAGCAGTCCTCCTATAATGCTCTAGTTACTCACATTGGATGCAAGTGCTGGTTTTGAGTGAGCCAGGCCTGGTTCTAAATAAACACACGCCCCTGTGATGAAGCCCTGGAGGCGGGGTGAAACAAATCAGTGGTGTGTCCTGGGAGGAGTCGGGCTGAAGCCGCTTTCATGTTTTCTTACTTGGGTTGTTTTTGCAGAGTGCGGCGTTCCATCTTTTCCTCTCCATGGTATTTGAGACGCAGTGATAAAAAAACTGGAATTACAGTGCGTTGAAAAAGTATTCACACCCCCACATTTTGTCGTGTTACAACCAAAAACGTAAATGGATTTTATGTGATAGATCAACACAAAGTGGCACATAATTGTGAAGTGGAAGTAAAATGATAAATTGTTTTCGCATTTTTTTTTTACAAATAAATATGTGAAAAGTGTGGCGTGCATTTGTATTCAGCCCCCCCGAGTCAATATTTTGTAGAACCGCCTTTCCCTGCAATTACAGCTGCAAGTCTTTTTGGGGATGTCTCTACCAGCTTTACACATCTAGAGTGACATTTTTGCCCATTCTCCTTTGCAAAATAGCTCAAGCTCAGTCAGATTGGATGGAGAGTGTCTGTGAACAGCAATTTTCAAGTCTTGCCACAGAATCTCAATTGGATTCAGGTCTGGACTTTGACTGGGTCATTCTAAAACACATGAATATTCTTTGCTCTATACCAATCCATTGTAGCTTTGGCTGTATGTTTAGGGTTGTTGTCCTGCTGGCAGGTGCACCTCCACCCCAGTCTCAAGTCTTTTGCAGACTCGGGTTTTCTTCTAAGATTGTCCTGTATTTGGCTCCTTCCATCTTCTCATCAACTCTGACCAGCTTCCCTGACCCTGCTGAAGAAAAGAATCCCCACAACATGATGCTGCCAACGCCCATGTTTCACGGTGGGGATGGTGTGTTCAGGGTGATGTGCAGTGTTAGCTTTCCACCACACAACATTTTGCTTCTAGGCCAAAAAGTTCAATTTTGGTTTCATCTGGCCAAAGCACCTTATTCCACATGTTTGAGTCATGGCTTCTTGCAAGCTGCCAATAGAGCTTCTTATGGCTTTTATTTTTTATTTTTTCAACAATTGCTTTTTTCTTGCTACTCTTCCTCTCCCATGATGTTGTTTGCTCACAAAGGTTCTCTAACAAACCTCTAAAGTAGTTCACGGAACAGTTGTATTTATACTGAGATTAAATTACACACAGGTGGACTCTTTACTAATTAGGTGACTTCTAAAGGCAATTGGTTTCACTAGATTGTAGTTAGGATTATCAGAGTAAAGGGGCCAGAATACAAATGCATGCCACACTTTTCACATATTTTATTTGTAAAAAAAAAATTGGGAAAACCATTTTTTTTCTTTTTTTTTTTTTTTTTTCCCACTTCACAAATACGTGCTACTCTGTGTTGGTTTATCACATAAAATCCCAATAAACTAAATTTACGTTTTTGGTTGTAACATGACAAAATATGGAAAATTTCAAGGGATATAAATACTTTTTCAAGGCACTGTGGATGGTTTTATTATTGAATGGTTCATTCAATGTAAGAAGTTAATGATTTCCCACCTTTTATTCACTGTTTACCTATGCTTTTCAGGAGGGTCTGTTTACCCCCAACACTAACAAAATCCTCCTATTTTGTGATTGCTTTGACCCATCTCCCTTATTAATTCAGATATTTAAAATCTTAGCTACAATTCTTTATATGAACTTTGTAATAATTTAAAACTGTTTCTTTTTGTTTACTTACAGAGCATATGTTCATCAATACACAAAATATGGCATTGATGAAGAAGAATTCCTGCAGTGTTTTACAACACTTGAACAAGTTATTTCCAGCTATTCAAATTTATAAATGTTGATTTTATGAAAATGTATTCTAAAAGAAAACCTGCTAAATTCCAAAATGATTTCTTGCTACATTTCACAATATTTGAACGTGTAAATATCTTATTTATTGTTTAAAAAAAAAATAATTGTAACTTTTCATTGTTGACTTTCATTTTTTATTTTTTTTGGTAGAACATTTAATTAATATTTTCCACTAGGGTCATTGAAACCAAATTCCTATCCCTTTCTATGAGGACCCAGGTAATTGATGGTAAGATGGGTCACTTTGTAGTGCAATTCATATTGGTGACACCCCTAAGTCTGTTTTGGGTTTTTTTCCTGGTGAAAATGGCATATCTAAGTTGAGGTCTCCTCCTCCCCAAATATATTTTCCATAGAGCTGATTTTAAGCAAGGAAAATAAAGTATTAGGGAGAGGTCCTCCAATTTCTTCTATTTTTTTTTTTCTTTCCCCCAAGTACATAAAGCAGTAATATTACCAATTTTTATATGTGATGGCTTTAGTATCCTTTTTTAGTCTTTCTTCTATTTTCATCTGACGATCCAGCCAGCAAGTCCTGTTTTTCACAGCACAAATTCCCCAACAGAATCAGTTTACATGGTGGAAATAAACCACTGAACACTGGCAAAAGTGATTAAAAAGATCAGATATTTATTCATACAAAACCTTCATCCCAAAAGCAGTTTGCTTTAACTGCTTATAAAGTGTAAGCTAGAGTTTGGCTTCAATTTGTAATTTGTTAGTGGTTCTAAATCTGCAAATACATTCATCGCCCCCCTGCAGAGTGACAATGCTGCTGTCTGATGAGCCTCTTATGCTCATTCCTCCAGTGTTGCGTATGAATAATACAGGAGGTGTGTTACTAGCCAGATCATCGTGTGAAAGCGCGCGTGGGGGGGGGAGCAAAGAAAAGAAAGTTGATGCAGCCACCACATCTAAGGATTACATTTTTGGCAAAATGAAGTAAAAAGAAAATAAAAAGGCATTTTTTTTTTTTTTTAGGCACAGCATTTTACGTAAAACACAATATATTTATTATTCACATATAAAAATGTTGTCCCTTTGTTCTATAACATAGAAAAAAATTTGTCAACCGTACATTTATTCCAACAAATTTATAACCTAACAATACATCATATTTTGAAATTAATGATTGATTGTGGCAGACATTGTTTAATGGACATGATCCGCTTCTTCAGGAGCCATCAGTATACAGTTAGGTCCATGTATATTTGGACACAGGCACAGTTTTCATACTTTTGGCTCTGTATTATTTTGAAGTGCAGACTTTCAGCTTTAATTCAAAGGGTTGAACATAAATATCAAGTACAAATTTTAGGAACTGCAACCATTTTTATATACAGTCCCATTTTCAGGGGCTCAAATGTAATTGGACAAATTAATAATATAAGCATAAATAAAATGTTAATTTTTTATATTTTGTTGAGAATCCTTTACTGGCAATGACTGCCTGAAGTCTGGAACCCATGGACATTACCAAAGACTGTTTCCTCTTTTCTGATGCTTTGCCAGGCTCTAACTGCAGCTGTCTTCAGTTGTTGTTTGTGGATCATTTTGCCCTTAGTTTTGCCTTTAGCAAGTGAAATGCATGCTCAATTGGGTTGAGATCAGGTGTTTGACTCGGCCATTGCAGAATATTCCACTTCTTTTCCTTCAAAAGCTCCTGGGTTGCTTTTGCAGTGTGTTTTGGATCATTGTCCATCTGTACTGCACTCCATCCAATCAACTTTGCTGCATTTGGCTTTATCTAGGCTGGCAGTATATCTCTAAACACTGCAGAATTCATCCGGTGGCTTGTGGCTTTTGTCTTCTGTCATATGATCAATAAACACCAATGACCCAGTGCCACTGGAAGCCATGCATGCCCATGCTATTACACTGCCTCCACCATGTTTTACATATGATGTTGTGTGTGTTGGATCGTGGGCTGATCCAAGTCCTCTCCACACTTTTTTTTTCTTCCTATCATTCTGGTACAGATTAATCTTAGTTTCATCCATACAAAGAATGCTTTATCCAGAACTGGTCTGCTTTTTTTAGGTGTTTTTTTGGCAAAGTCTAATCTGGCTTTTTATTTTAATTTTTATTTTATTTTTTTTATTCTTCAGTCTTATGAATGGTTTGAACTTTGTGGTGAACCCTCTGTATTTGCTCTTGTGAAGTTTTCTCTTAATTGTAGACTTTGGCAATTATACGCCCACCACTTGGAGAGTGTCCTTTACTTGTCTGGATGTTATGAATGGGTTTTTCTTTACCATAGAGAGGATCATGCGATCATTAACCACTGTTGTCTTCCGTGGATGTCCAGGCCTTTTTTATGTTGCTGAGCTCACCAGTGCATTCTTACTTCATCAGACTGTACCAAACGTTTGATTTGGCCACTTCTAATGTTGCTGCTATTAAGAAATTATTTAATTTTTGAAGCCTTACAATGGCCTGTTTCACTTGCATGGACAGCTCCTTTGAATGCACGATGTAGGTTCACAGCAATAGATTCCAAATGCAAATACCACACTTAGAATCAACTCCAGACCTTTTACCTGCTTAATTGATGAAGAAATAACAAAGGACTAGCTCACACCTGGCCATGAAACAGCTTTTGATTCAGTTGTCCAATGGCTATTCAGTTGTCCAGTGTCTATGCTTATAGCTTTATTACCTAAACCCATTCTCTGATTTGGATATACATACCCTCAAATTAAACCTGAGAGTGTGCACTTTCAGCCCATATCCATTATATAACTATAGCTTGAATATGTTTTGGTAAATACCTGAAAAAATCTAAAATTAGGCTTGTGTCCAACTATATATGGATCGAGCTGTGGTTGTGCACAAAATAATCTAGACTGAAAATGTATCAAAATTATTAAAGAGTCCCGATATAAGTTAGAAAATATAGCGCCCTTTAGCATACCAATGGAGGAGCGGGCCACGGGTAGGCACCTATTTGGGGGCCCACCAGTATATGGATCATATCCCACCCACTTTCCTGGGACAGCACCCCAATGTCACATAAGACATACAGTCGAGTAAGAAAAGCAATACAACATGTCTACCTAAATGGGAGCAGTAGCTTTTCTTCCAACAATCATCAAGACGGGAAGAAAACCTTATTCACAGCATTGTAAGGGGTCCTCATGAATGTACTACTTAGAAAATAACTAAGGGCGCACAAGGAAATCTATATGAACTCAGTTATATATGTGGAGTGTTTTAAAGAGCTATATATCAAAACTAACATATACTGGATGTTCAGTGGAAAAGGCTAACATCCTCCAGTATAGGTAGGCATGTAGAGGGAAAGGAGAGAGGAAGAGGCCCAGTAGATTCTATTGAAGGATTGTCTGGGCTGGGCCCAGCCCTTCCTTCTCTGAGCTGGCCCCTCAGCTGTTGGCTAATTGCCAGCTGCTATCTCTCCACAGTGACTCACCTGTTAATGATATCCTGCTTGTCAGTCCTGCCTACTTAAGCCGTCCAACCCAGATGATCTCTGCCTTCGGTCACATCTCTAGAGATACTCTCCTGTGTTCCTGTTAAAGACTTGCTTGGCTGACATTCCTTCTGGCTCCAGATCCTGCTTGCTGTTCTACTATGCTGTTCTCTGGCTGCCTGGTGTTTTGACTTTTCTGACTATCCGTTCTGGTTTCTGAACTCTGGCTATGTTTTTTGACTACGTTTATTCTGTTTACCTTTTTTTTTATTATTATTGAACAAGTGCGATTTAACTGTACTTCTGTCTTAGCCCGATTCATGGTTTCTGACAAGGACATTGCTGTGCTTCCCTAAGACCACCTCCAATGACCTGCAAAATATAAACTATCCCAGGGGCCACAAACAGGCCTCAAAATTCAAAGCCAAAGGTCCCTATATAAACATACCTTCTAAATACACTCGAATCCAATGTGCAGCAGCACCATCTCCAATGTAGTTGAGGGCCTGGGAACTCCATTGGACCAGATGGATCCCGTGCTAGTAAAGCCCCCACAATGGGGCACAGGTGGCAAATCACCTGGAATGCCCAATGGTGTCCGGGTGTTTTCAAGATGGCTGTGGCAGTCCCAAAGGTTTTGTGTTTAATGCTGTTCTGATGCAGTATTCTCTGCATTTTTATGAATGTGTATCAGGCAAAAGTTGAACATATTTTTTATTTTTTTTTCTAATCACTTGGGCCAATTAAAACCTTTATCCTCATAGGTCTAGCCCAAAGTTCCTCTATCTGTGTCTGCTTATTTGGCACATGTCTTAAATGTAACCTAGCATCT
>NW_027507748.1:368599763-368832263 GCF_037356315.1 Lithobates pipiens | reverse complement strand
GCAGAGACAGTGCATCAGTTATACTGTTCCTCTTGTCTTCCTATTGGAGCACACGCTACATGGAATAATGGAAAGGGCACTTGAGGCAGAACAGAGGGAGGAAGAGGAGGATTTCCTTACCTCTCAAAGCCCCCTTTATCCAGACAGTATTCCTGCAGGCTTGCCTATCACACAGGAGGAGGATTGTGTCAGCATGAACGTGGAGCCTGGCACTCAGCATCAGCAGCAGTCTTAGCCCTTGTACACACGGTCGGAGAATCTGTCAGATCTGAGTCTTATCGGACCGTGTCGTCAGATAATCCGACTGTGTGTGGTATGCATCGGACTGATTCCGTCCGACCCAATTTTCCAACATGTTGGAAATATTTCCCGACCAACTGGGCCGGACGGACCTAATCCGATCATGTGTAGAGCATTTTCATCGGACCAAGTGCCACGCATGCTCAGATCAAATTCCTACATCAAAGCTATTGGCTACTAGCCTGAATGTAGTCCCATCGTAACTAAATTACGTCATCACGTTCTGAAAGATCGGATTTTTCGCCAACTTGGCCCGACCGTGTGTATGCAACAGTTTCGGACACAATCCGTCGGACTAAATCCGACGGGCAAAATCCGACGCATTTGGTTGGCAAAATCTCCGACCGTGTGTACGTGGGCTTAAAGGGATCATTTTCAGTCCCCAGAAACCCATGGACTTGTACGTGGCTGGGAGGAGGTGGCTACGGATCATGTCGTCCTTAGTGACTCCGCACCAAATACCTCAGCAAACCTATCCTGCATGGCCTCCCTTGCAAAGCCAGCGAAAGGACCCTTGGATTCGTGGTATCAAGGAGAGGGATCAGTGCTGGCTGGCAACCCTTCTTGATCCACGTTACAAGGGTAAGATTGTGGAACTTATCCAGCCTTCGCAGAGGGAGCAGAGCATGAAACATCTTTAGGAGGCCTTGCAGAAGTTTGTGCAATGCGTTTCCAGAGCCTGAGAGGTTGCAATTTCCTGGTCCTCCTGGACAACGCATTGCTGAGGCTTCGGTCAGTCACAGGAGTGGTGGAGAAGGTGGCCGTCTGACTGATGCATTCAGACAATTTTTTATTCCGCAGTCCCAAGGTCTGATCGGTTCCAGCAACCATGTAAATCGCCAGCGTCTGATTTACATGCTGCAGGAATACCTTGGGGCAAGATCAGACTTGGAGACCTTTCCAAACGGAAATCCACTGGGTTACTGGGTCTTGAGGATGGATCAGGATGGATTTTTTATGAATGTGATCCCTTGAAGACTGCCTATGCTGATGCTGAGTGACAATCCTGTTATGTTGAGTGACTATCATATTCCTCCTCAATGTTCATGTTGATAGCTAAGAACATTTTTGGTTCTGGGCACCAGTACCAGTGCCTAAAGCTAATTTTTTCTGCCCCTGTTTAACAGGGGAATGTAATTACAATTTTTGCTGTAATATTTTGCAGCTGGGCTCATTCCTGCGCTCAAGTAGAGTATCTGTGAGGGATTGCAGTGTTTTGGCACCAACAACATTGTCTAAAGCCCAACTTTTCTGCCCCTGTTTAACAGGGGCGTGTAAGTAAACTTTTTGCTGTAATATTTTGCAGCAGGGCTCGTTCCTGCGCTCAACTAGAGTATCTGTGAGGGGTTGTAGTGTTGTGGCATCAGTGTCTAATGCCCAATTTTTCTGCCCCTGTTTAACAGGGGCGTGTAAGTAAACTTTTTGCTGTAATATTTTGCAGCAGGGCTCGTTCCTGTGCTCAACTAGAGTATCTGTGAGGGGTTGTAGTGTTGTGGCACCAGTGTCTAATGCCCAATTTTTCTGCCCCTGTTTAACAGGGGCGTGTAATTAAAATTTTTGCTGTAATATTTTGCAGCAGGGCCCGTTTCTTCGCTCAACAAGAGTATCTGTGAGGCTTTACAGTGTTGTGTCACCACCACCACCGCCTAATGCCTAATTTTTATGCCCCTGTTTAACAGGGGCATGTAGTTACAATTCTTGATATAATATTTCACAGCAGGGCCCGTTCCAGTGCCCACCAAGAGTAACTGTAAGGGCTTACAGTGTTCTGGTACCACCAACACCTAAGGCCCAAATTTCTGCAGAGTATATAGGGCAGGCCGTATAGTATATACAGGCGGTCCCCTACTTTCAAACATTCAACTTACAAGACTCCTACTTACAAATTGAGGGAGACAACAGGAAGTGAGAGGAAATCTACCCCTAGGAAGGGAAATTCTCTCCTGTAAAAGTTAATATGGGAAGAAGATGTCTCCACTGATGCTTTATTACCAATCCTTGCTTCCCTAAAAACCCCAAATTTTCAAAATCCAATTGTCATTTGGACAGAAAGTGAGGTGAAATATTCTGAATAGGGGCACAGACAGCAAAACAAATGTTACAGGGGTGATGATAACCCTTCGCTATGTTATCCAAAAATCTTAAAAATAGATTTTTTGACTGGAGCTACACTTAAAAAATGTACCTGTTCCAAATTACAAACAGATTCAACAAACCTACAGTCCCTATCTTATTTGTTACCCGGGGGCTGTCTGTATACTGCTGTTCAGAGTATATAGGGCCTGGGGGCCCCACGCCTTTTCTTTTTTTTATTTGGGTGCAAGGTTATGCTTAATATCCATACAAGATACAAGACCCAAAGGGCCTGGTAATGGGCTGGGCGGTAACCCATGCTGTTTTTCTCAATAATTTTCAACGATATTGCCGGGACCCAACATTATATTACAGCCGCAAGCAGTTTTAAATGACTTTTATTCCTTTAGAAATGTAATTCTGTGCAGGGACTATTCTAAACATAGGAAACATGTGCCACTTTACAGGCATACTATAGACCCCCCAGGTACGATATTTAAAGGAATATTTAACTTTTATTTTTTCACTATAAGCATCATTAAAATCACTGCTCCCAAAAAAAAAAAGTCAGTTTTTACATTGATGCATGTCCCCTGGGGCAGGACCCGGGTCCCCAAAATCTTTTTAGGACAATAACTTGCATATTAGCCTTTAAAATTCGCACTTTTGATTTCTCATGTTTGAGTCCCATAGACTTTAACGATGTTCAAATGTTCGTGCAAACTTTCGGTCCGTTCGCATGTTCTGCATGCGAACCAAACCGGGAGTTGTTCGGCTCATCCCTATTAGTAAGGCAGTGGTCATCTTGGAGGTGTGTTTGGGGTCGTTATCATGTTGTAATACTGCCCTGCGGCCCAGTCTTGGAAGGAAGGGGAGCATGCTCTTCTTCAGTAGATCACAGTACATGTTGCTGTTTATGGTTCCCTTAATGAACTATAGTTCCCCAGTCCCAGCAGCACTCATGCAGCTCCAGACCATGACACTCCCACCACCATGCTTCACTGTAGGCAAAACATACTTGTCTTTGTACTCCTCACCTGGTTGCCGCCACACACTTGACACCATCTGAACAAAATACGTTTATCTTGGTCTTATCAGACCACAGGACATGGTTCTCATGGTAATCCATATACTTAATCTGCTTGTCTTCAGCAAACTGTTTGCAGGCTTTCCTGTGCATCATCTCATCATCACCCCCCCCACCCCTTCAACCTCTGCAGCAATGCTGGCAGTAATCATGTGTCTATTTTCCAAAGACAACCTCCAGATACGATGCTGAGCACATGCACTCAACATCTTTGGTCGACCATGGCGAGGCCTGTTCTGAGTGGAACCTGTCCTGTTAAACCGTTGTATGGTCTTGGCCACCGAGCTGCAGCTCAGTTTCAGGGTCTTGGCAATCTTCTTATAGCCTAGGCCAGTGATGGCAAACCTTGGCACCCCAGATGTTTTGGAACTACATTTCCCATGATGCTCAACTACACAGAAGAGTGCATGAGCATCATGGGAAATGTAGTTCCAAAACATCTGGGGTGCCAAGGTTCGCCATCACTGGCCTAGGCCATCTTTATGTGAGTGGTTCTCACCTCTGTCCTCAGGACTCACAGGCCAGACTTTAAGTATTACCTTGAATACTGCAATCACTGAGCAGCAGATGATATCACATGGGATGTATTTCAGTTATCTTGCAAACCTGGCCTGTTAGTGGGTCCTGAGGACAGGAGTTGAGAACCACTGATGTAGAGCAACAATTCTTTTTTTCAGCTCCTCAGAGAGTTCTTCGCCATGTGGTGCCATGTTGAACTTCCAGTGACCAGTATGAGAGAGTGAGAGTGATGACACCAAATTTAACACACCTGCTCCCCATTCACACCTGAGACCTTGTAACACTAACGAGTCACATGACATCGGGGAGGGAAAATGGCTAATTGGGCCCAATTTGGACATTTTCACTTAGGGATGTACTCACTTATGTTGCCAGTAGTTTAGACATTGATGGCTGTGTGTTGAGTTATTTTGAGGGGAAGGCAAATTGACACTGTTATACAAGCTGTATACTCACTACTTTACATTGTAGCAAAGTGTAATTTCTTCAGTGTTGTCACATGAAATATTTACAAAAATGTGAGGGGTATACTCACTTTTGGGAGATACTGTACATGTGATAGATATATTTTTAGTGAACAAATCGCCCCCAACATAGCAGCTTGTACATAGCTCTAAAGCACACATTTGGTTCTACTATGTTACACAAGATGGCGCTCTTGTTGCCTTTCTTATTGCTTCAAATCAACTAAATCAATGGAGCGTTGACCTGGCAAAAAAATGTAAAGTGAACAGTGATACAACGCCTGATTCCATTGCTTAAAGAACGCAAAGAAAGTCCTGCAGTACAATGTATTGTAAACTCAAAACTTTGTTATAATCAGTATTTTGCAACACAATAATGCATTTCAGCCTTCATTTAACATCAAAGTCAGAGTACACACATGTGTAGTTTGAATGGATCTACCCAGAGTTGTCAATATCCTTTTTGAATATGTAAGAAGATTGGGGTAACCAATGGGGAAATCTGGTAGGAGATAGGCTTTTTCATCCCTGTGGGAAAGATTTGCGGAATTATCTATTTTGATTTTGTACCGCCCATGGATTTTCAAACTTTCATGTCAGTGTGTTACAGCTGTAGTTCCTAAGTGGATCTGGTACCAAAAGGTTTACTGCATATTTATTATTTAGCAGCTAACAAATTCTTAGATGTGGTGGCTGCAGACCAGCAAAAGGGAGAGTTAGAGGGTTAATACAAACCATTTACCACTGATAGTACTGACAATAGTAACAAATACACCAGCCACTTTATTAGGTACACCTGTTCAATTGCTTGGTAACACAAATTGCTAATCAGCCAATCACATGGCAGCAACTCAATGCATTTAGGCATCTAGATGTGGTGAAGATGACTGGCTGAAGCTCAAACTGAGCATCAGAATGGGGAAGAAGGGACTTTGAGCGTGGCATGGTTGTTGGTGCCAGACTGGACTGGGCTGGTCTGAGTATTTCAAAAACTGCTGATCTACTGGGATTTTCACATACAACCATCTCTAGGGTTTACAGAGAATAGTCTGAAAAAGAGAAAATATCCAGTGAGTGGCAGTTGTGTGGATGAAAATGCCTTGTTGATGTCAGAGGTGAATGGGAAGACTGGTTCCAGATGATAGAAAGGCAACAGTAACTTAAATAACCACTCGTTACAACCAAGGTAATGCAGAATACCATCTCTGAACACACAACACATTGAATCTTGAAGCAGATGGGCTACAACAGCAGAAGACCACACCAGTTGGCACTCCTGTCATGTCAGCTGAGAACACTAAACTGAGGCTACAATTCACACAGGCCCACTAAAGGTGTACCTAAGAAAGTGGCTGCTAAGTGTATTTAACAAAACCAGCGTTTGCTAAAATTTTCACTTTTTTTAATAACTGTCTCTTTTTTATTACTTTTTCATGGTATAACAATGAGTTAGAGGCCTTGCACACTGACAGCACGGGGCCATCGGCAGTAAAGTGCCGCTAGTTTTAGTGGCGCTTTACCATAATTTTAGAGGCACTTTTCAGCAGCTAGTGGGGTGTTTTTAACCAACCGCTAGTGGCCGAATAAAGGGTTAACCACTTCAGCCCTGGACGATTTTACCCCCTTCCTTACCAGAGCACTTTTTGCAATTCGGAACTGCGTTGCTTTAACTGACAATTGCGCAGTCGTGTGACGCTGCACCCAAACAAAATTGACGTCATTTTTTTCACACAAATAGAGCTTTCTTTTGGTGGTATTTGATCACCTCTGCGTTTTTTATTTTTTGCACTATAAACAGAACGAAAATTTTGAAAAGTTTAGGTTTAGGCCGATACGTATTCTTCTACATATTTTTGGTAAAAAAAAATGCAATAAGCGTGTATTGATTAGTTTGCGCAAAAGTTATAGCGTCTACAAAATAGGGGATAGATTTATAGCATTTTTTGTTTTTTTACTAGTAATGGCGGCGATCTGCGATTTTTATTTATTTATTTATTTATTTTTTCGTGACTGCGACATTGTGACAGACATATCGGAAACTTTTGACACATTTTGGGACCATTCACATTTACACAGCGATCAGTGCTATAAAATTGCACTGATTACTGTGCAAATGTGACTGGCAGGGAAGGGGTTAACACCAGGAGGCACTACAGGGGTTAATTATGTTCCCTGGGAGTGATTCTAACTGTGGGGGGAGGGGACTCACAAGGGGAGGAGACCAATCGGTGTTCCTCTGTACTGGGAACACACCATCGGTCTCCTCTCCCCTGACAGGACGTGGATCTGTGTGTTTACATACACAGATCCATGGTCCTGCTGTGTTCCCGGGCAATCGCCGGGTCCCGAGCGACGCCGCGGGCGCGCACATGTCCCTCCCCCCCTAGATGGCCGGGAATAGGAGGATGTCATATGACGCCCGCCCAGGAAGGGAGATCCCATCTGCGGGCGTCATATTACTATGGGTGGGTAGGGAAGTGGTTAAAAGCGCCCACAAAGTGGTGCTTTGCAGGTGCTTTGGCAGAGCTGCCCATTGATTTCAATGGGCAGGGGCACTTTAGGAGTGGGGTATACCCCGCTCCTAAAGCGTCTCAAAGAAGCTGCTTGCGGGACTTTTTTTTATGTCCTGCCAGCGCAGCGCCCCAGTGTGAAAACACTAGGGCTTTCACACTGGGATTGCAGCTGAGGCGTTTTTCCAGCGCTTTACAGGAGCTATTTTAAGAGCTAAAGCGCCTGAAAAACGCGTGTGAAAGGGGTCTTATGCAATATTTTTCAAAGAGAACAAGTATAAATCAAGCATCAACAAGGCTTACAGAACTGACATTTACATTTGCTATAGATTTTTCAGGTATGAATTGTACAATATTCATTTTTAATGCAGAGATTTCACTCCAGTACTAATTCTGTCACTGAATGTCCTCTGTCTAATGGTCAGAACCATTCAACACACTTCCTCTAAGCCCAGGTCATCCAGGGCCCACCCCAGCCTCTGAATGAACAGTGAAAGAAGGAGCAGCACAGTGATGGGCTCCTCTCTGCATGCTGATTGGATTGGCTCCTTGCTCTTCTACTTTCTCTTATAATCCAGCTCTATTGCACAGGGACCGCAAGAGGCTGATTAGATCAAATTCAGGTACTTACACTGCTTGATTCTAAAAAATACATACATACAATACATTCGTAATTACAGGGCTGCATCGATTTGTGTCTTTTTATATACCTAGAGTGCGGCTTGAAATACTGTTGAATTTTCAATGACTACCTCCTATCAACTGTTGCCAGGGGCCAAAATATCTAACCATATCTTATTTCCTAAGAACTCAGTGTGTTTAGAACACACCCTACGGCTGCATCATCTAGCAATGTGCACAGGGGCAATAGTCTTTCTTAGTGGTTTAATGAAATCAATATGTTTACTGCAGAAGTTCAGAACAAGGAAATTCTGTAGAAATGTTACATGCTAATTATCATCATTGCAAGATAAATGTGTTTGCTATAATTGTTAAATGTAGTTTTAGATAAGAACCCTCCACAGTAGCAAAATAAAACAGAATTAGTACAGACTAGTTCGTATAAGAGGGCATTTCAATATTTAGCAACATGTCACTTGCTCACAGGTTCCTCCTGATAACCTCCACTGTATGCTTTATTGATATGCAAGTTGCCATGGGAAGAATCGGTGAACGCTGCAGGGGACCGAGTTGTTTACCCTGGAAGTGTTGGTTCCCTGCCATCTTCAGCTAAGGATTTCTCTTGAACAGAGCAGCATTCTGGTGGTGCAAAGTATGAAAGGTAAGTATTTAGTTTGTTCTTCTGCACGTATGCCTGTTTCTATGTTATTTATATTATATTATATTATATATATATATATATATATATATATATATATATATATATATATATATAAATGACAGGGTTGCTTTAAAGTGACACTAAACTATGGTTTTATATATATATATATATATATATATATATATATATATATATATATATATATATATATGGTTTTAAATATATTTAGCTCTAGAAAGCAAAGTCCCTTCTATTGCTTTCAGCCTTCTCCAAGCCTCCAAATTCCTTTATTTTTTGCTGCTGTGATTTGACTTCCAGTTAGAGGGTGACTGCATCCTTTCTCCATGGTCCCACTCAGTGGCGGACTGTCCATAGAGGGCACACGGGCAAGTAGGGGCTGCGAAGGAAAGGGAGGGGCGCTGTATGTGTACAGGGAGGGGCCAGAGGCGTGTGTGTGTGTGTGTACAGGTTTGTGTATGTGGGGCTACCATATATACAGGTTTGTGTGTGGGGGGGATTGGCTGACATATATACAGGTGTGTATGGGGGGCGCTAACATATATACAGGTGTATGGGGGGTGGCTGACATATATACAGGTGTGTGCGTGTGGAGGGGGACTGACATATATACAGGTGTGGGGGGGGGGGGCGCTAACATATATACTGGTGTATGAAGGGTGGTTGACATATATACAGGTGTGTGTGTGTGTGTGGGGGGGCGCTGACATATATACAGGTGTGTGTGGGGGGGGCGCTGACATATATACAGGTGTGTGAGGGGGCATTGACATATATACAGGTGTAGAAGAAATTGTGGAAGTTGTATGGCAAGGGGTCCGTTTTAGATACGGCACCATATCCCAAAAGTAGGTTACAACAAAGGAAATAGTTTGGGAAAGAGGAGGGATTACTACGGTGCCAAATAATAAGTAAACTGACAGTTTATTATAAAAAAAAATTCAATCACAAATACATAGGTTAAAATCGTATCAAAGTCGTTTTTTTCTCTCCTTTCTCCAGGAAGCACATGATTTATAACTGTGGGCCGGGGTATTAATGGCCTTGATGTGCTGTCTGGTCAATTCATCCCTACTGTCAGTTTACTTATTCTTTGGCACCGTAATAATCCCCCCTCTTTCCCAAACTATTTCCTTTGTTATATATACAGGTGTATGTGAGGGGGGGCGCTGACATATATACAGTTGTGTGTGTGAGGGGGGCGCTGACATATATACAGGTGTGTGTGTGGGGGGGCGGGTGCTGATATATGCACAGGTGTGTGTATGTGTGGGGGGGGCTGAAATATATACAGGTGTGTGTGTGTATTGGGGGCTGCCATATATATATATATATATATATATATATATATATATATATATATATATATATATATATAAATTGTGCTTACCAGATGGCAAGCACTAAAGGCAGTTGGCTAAAACCCAGCCTAGGGCCTTTAAGCTTGCAGATGTCCACACCTCAACTGGAAACCAGGTACAGTTATACACTACGTCCGTCCGGATGTCCATATACTTTCATATATAAAATTTTATAAAAGCTGAATGCGTAAAAAGCAATGCCGGCTGGCATATACGAACGGAGCCTGTCCTCCTAAACAAACGGTGTTGTGATGTCACTGTGTGCCCTCCTAGATGCGTTTTGTCATCATGTAGACGTTCTCAATGGGGAATTCATTGAGCTGTTTCCCATTGGGAACGTCTACTTGATGACAAAACGCGAAAACAAATAGTAAAAATGCTATAAATCTATCCTCTATTTTGTAGAGGCTATAACTTTTGCGCAAACCAATCAATATACGCTTATTGCGATTTTATTTAATTTTTTTTACCAAAAATATGTAGAAGAATACATATCGGCCTAAACTGAAGAAAAAAATAGTTTTTTTATCTATTTTTGGGGGATATTTATTATAGCAAAAAGTAAAAAATAATGCTTTTTTTTCAAAATTGTTTTTTTTTTTTGTTTGTTTATAGCGCAAAAAATAAAAACCGCATGGGCGATCAAATACCGCCCTCTATTTGTGGGAAAAAAAGGACATCAATTTTGTTTGGGTCCCACATCACACGACCGCACAATTGTCAGTTAAAGAGACGCAGTGCCGAATCGCAAAGCGTGCTCTGGTCAGGAAGGGGGGTAAAATCTTCCGAGGCTGAAGTGGTTAAAGTAAAGATTAATATGACCTTCACATTTTTACAAGCGTGCTTCTCTATAGCTTGATATTTGGAGAAAATATAAGAATTTGCAGATTGTCCGCTAGAGGGAGGTCTGTTAATTAGTGTAATTATTTTGTCTCCCCTCAACAACGGTTGAGTAAAGGTGTCAGCCACACAAGGACTGTATTGTTTTTAGTAACTTATTAGCTAATAAGCCTTGAACAAGCAATAAGAATATCGGACACATAATCATTTGTTTTTTCTTTTCTGCATGCTAGTCCCATATAAAAAACCAATAGGTTACTAAAGTTACGAAAACTCCCATATGACTCCCAGAATACAATTTTGGAAGCTGTTCCTGCCAAGAGAACACAGTGATTATTGCTAGCGGCTATACTGTAGCCGCTGCCAGTAATTGCAACTTGGGATGCACCGATACCAGTTTTTTATGGGCGCGTACTTCGGTCAAGTACTCGCTGATATCGAGTACTGATAACTTAGTGGAGTGATTTGAGCCCATACAAAAAGAATGGGATCAAATCACACTGCAAAGAATCGCATGCAATTTGAACTCACATGGTAAAAGTACATCTCACATGTCAAATCCAAATCTGCATGGTCATAGTGTCCCTGTCCCACGGACCGCCCCCCCCCCCCCCGATATTGGAAAACCAAGTTTGCCTGTGGTGCTCACAAAGCTGGGGGAGATGTATAGGCAGTCAGCCCCCAAGCTGACATCACTTCTGCCCATGTGTGTGCTCCAAGCTGGTTTACAGTGGTCCCGGAACTTCCTACAGCTACTCCAGTCCTGTGAGCACCCCAAGTGGCCATGGTTTTCCATCATCAGTGGGTTCCGCGAAACGGGGACACTATGACAATGCAGATTTGGATTTGACATGCGAGATATGTACTTTTAACATGCGAGTTGCTTTGTCACTGAATGGGCAACACATCAGCAAAAAAGCCCCTGGAGGTGGCAATCCCAACTATGCATGTGGGCTACATGGCTTTATCTAGGCAGATGGTACATTATGACCACACTGGCACCATCAGCCTCATTCCCTGCCATGCCAGGCTAGACCTACTATTAAGGCACTGGGGGGGGATTACAGCTGGCAAAGTGGGGTGTAAAAAGTCTGATTTGGAGCAAGACAAGGGGGAAGGGGCAGGCTGACATGTACCAGAAGAGGTTGCGTCTTGATTACACAGGGAGGGAGAGCACCAGGGCTCAAATTTAGCAGCTCAGAAGATAGCACCCCACTGATATGCTCCCTTCCCTACTGACCAATGTCAGCACCCCCACATCTACTTGTGTTACACCCCCCTTTCCCAAACCCCACCCCCCCACCCAGGAGGATGCTTATATCGTGGGGTGACAAATCAGGGTAGCTGCTGCTGGGTGGTCCCCAGACCACAAGCCTTGGACCAGTGTCAAGTAGAGGGGGGAGCAGAGGAGCAGCAGCCCAGGGGTAGCAATCTTGAGCCGATCTGCAGATGTTGTCAGCGGCCACTGTGCTCATCACAATTTACCACCACCACCTCTCCAGGCCAGCCAGGGGTGGGAGATCCCCTCCTTCCCCCTCCTCCGGACTGGACCATCACTCCCGCCCGCCTCTTCTTTTGCACAGATCTGAGGGCCGATTACACTATCCTTAGCGTTTTTGCTTGCTGCTGCTGTTGCCTGCTCTGTCTACTGCCCAAGCTGCCCCTTATCCCTCCATGCTGCTGCCTGTGCTACTGCCTCACCTGGGTTGCTCTTGCAATTCGCTCACTGAAGCCTCACACTGGAAACTGACAGCCTCTGGCGGGTGAGGTCTGCATACCTATAGCGTTGTCACTGGGAGCCGCATGTGATTCGGACAGGAATCGCAGGGAATTCCTGTTCAAATCGCATGCAATTCTTTGCAGTGTGATTTACACCCATTCATTTTGCATGGACGCAAATTGCACTGCAAAGTATCGGTTTTGGGTATCAGGGCAGTACAAGTACTTGTGAAAATGCTCATTATTGGAATCAACACTGATACCGGTATCGATGCAACCCTAATTGCAACCTAAAAATCCAACATGCTGGTTGTACCCAAGTCGATCGATGGATCAACTTGAGTATAATCAGTCTATCTATAAATGGTTTGAGTCTCGCCCGGTCCCTGCTGAACCAGCCAAAAGTAGAACAGTCTATGGCCAGCTTTAGCTTTTGTCAATGTTGAAATTAAACCCAGCAAATGAGACCCCTCCCGTCATTGCAGAGAAACAAGAAAAAGAGTGTCAGAGTTTTAACCAGTTTTTTGTCATATTCGGTAAAAAAAGAAAAAGTGGGTGCCTTGTGGGAGATCCTAGAGAGGCTCCCTTCATCAGGGATTAGTAATGCAGCAAAGGTTATGGTCTGCACAATATTTTGGAAAATGCATTTGTACAAAGTTTGAATGTTTGTTTCTAATCACTAGTTTAGCAGCCCTAAAATGTGATGGTTTGTTTAAACTGAATGCAAAACAAATGCATCTGATTTAGACAGAAAAATCTTAAATTGGTGCTCTCTATCTTGTTTCTCTATTTCCTTACTATAAAACCAAACTAGGGCTCCTGTTAGTAGGCCCCTTTCATACTGGGGAGCGGTGTCAGCGGTAAAGCGGTGCTATTTTTAGTGCCGCTTTACCATCGTTTTAGCAGCGGTATGCGGCCGCTAGCGAGGTGGTTTTAACCCCCACTAGCGGCCGAAAAAGGGTTAAAACCGCCCGCAAATCTCCGCTTTGCCGGCGGTATAGCCACGCTGCCCCATTGATTTCAATAGGTAGGAGCAGTTAATGCACTGCTTCTTCACCGCTCCACAAATGTGGCTAGCAGCACTTTTCTCACAGTCCTGCTAGCGCACCGCTCCAGTGTGAAAGCCCTCCGGCTTTCACACTGGAGTGAAAGGGGCCAGGTTTTTTCAGGCGCTACACAGGTGCTATTTTTAAAACGGCAACCTTTGGCTACTTTAAAACTGTGGTGATGGGGGCGTCGGTGTTAAGTGTCCTTTTTGTGGTGCTTTTCAGTCACTAGCAGGGCACTTTTAACCCCCGCTAACGGCTGAAAAAGGGTTAAAGGCTGCAGTGGTGCTTTGCCGGCTCTGCCCATTGATTTCAATGGGCAGGGGCGCTATAGGAGTGGTGTATACACCACTCCTACAGCTCCTCAAAGATGCTGCTTGCAGGACTTTTTTTGGTGTCCTGCCAGCGCAGAGGAGAGGCTCTTTACAGGTGCTTTGCAGGCGCTATTTTTACCGCTATAGCGCCTGTAAAGCGCCTCAGTGTGAAAGCAGCCTTCTAATCAATTAGCATTTTTTTTTTTTTTCTTACAATAATTTGTATTCGTTTTTAGACATTTCTTTTACAAAACCAAAAATCATGCAATTCAATCTCTGTTACGATTAAAGAGGAGTTCTGCCCCCCCCCCCCGCCCAGCAAAAAAATTTAAGTCAGCAGCTACACATACTGTAGCTGCTGACTTTTAATATTAGGACACTTACCTGCCCTGGAATCCAGCAATGTCGGCACCCCAGCTGATGTTTCCATTGGCTCTCATGTCATTCATGTAATTCGTGGTAAGAGAACCTGGTAATGAAGCCTTTTAGCTTCACAGCCGGTTCCCTACTGCACATGCGCAAGGCACACTGTGCTTTCTGAATGGCCCGGCGGCGAGGGAGGGAGGAGGGGGGACAGACTTCCGAGTGATCACGCCATGGTGACATCTCTTGGAAGTGGGGATGGGTAACTGTCAATAACAGGTATCGGTTCCCCCCTTCCCCCTGAAAGGTGGCAAGTGTGGCACCGGATCGGAGGTGGGGGGGGGCTGATAAGCGGAGCTTCGACTTTTGGGTGAAACTCCGCTTTAAATGTCTGCATACAAACGGTCACGCAAAAGTTTGCCAAAATTACGACCGTCAAGAACGCGGTGACGTACAACACTATGACATGCAGAGAAAATGAAGTTCAATGCTTCTTTTGCAGACCGAAATTCCGATCATGTGTACGCGGCATTAGATATATTAGGAGAACCAGTGTGGATACTAATTCAGTATAAACTGTATAAGCATGTATGTTGAGGTATCTTGTGATGGTATATTCATGCGCATGATATTTAGTTGATTCACATAGAAAGATTGTGGTTGTGCTGCTTTATTTTTGGTATATTTATTTTGTTAGATGTGGGAAATGCATATCAGTGTTAGTAGCAACCACAGAATAACATTCTATTGTTTTATCTTTAAAAAAAAATTTTTTTTTTGAGGACTCACTACAGGTGATTAGAGCATAGGTTGTGCAGAGAATCATCTACATGATTGAGCTAGAAATCTCTACATGGTGTACAACCAGAGCACCATTCCTTTAACCTGAGGTAAACTAATGTAGTCCAATGTACAGGGTGGAGGACTGAGGCCCAGTGATTGTAAATGAGCCTGACACAGACGTGGGCTGTAAATCTATTCTGAGATCACTTACAAGGAATTCCCCCTTTTCTCACACAAAGGAAATTACTCAAATCATTTCCTCTGATTTTCCTCAGAAAGTCCCTTATCTCCACCTCTATCTACTCCATATCAGTCTCAAGTCAGAGAACATGTCATGCCATCATTATCTGCACTGTTTGCACATAGAGGAGTTGCAATGTATTAAAGGCCATTTGAAGCCTTGGTTTTTATTACGCAGTTCAGCCTCATAAACAGTATATGTAGAAGAATACATATTGGCCTAAACTGAAGAATTAATTTTTGGATTTGTATTATAGCAGAAAGATTAGTCAAGAAAGTAAAAGAAAATCAAAATTGTCGCTTCTTTTTTTGTTTATACCGCAAAAAATAAAAACTGCAGAGGTGATTAAATACCACCAAAAGAAAGCTCTATTTGTGGGGAAAAAAAAGACATCAATTTTGTTTGGTTACAACATCGCACAACCACATAATTGTCAGGTAAATCGACACAGTGCTGTATTGCAAAAGATGGGCTGGTCATTAAGGGGGCAAATCCTTCCAGGGCTGAAGTGGTTAATGAGTCTGTGGTGGCCAGTGCTCTTTTGTATGCTGTGGCTTGCTGGGGAAGCAGGCTTAGAGTGGCCGACACCAATAGACTCAACAAACTGATTCGCAAAGGCCCAATGATGTTGTTGGATTGGAGTCGGAGCCTTTAACCAATTCAGCCCCGGAAGGATTTATAGATTTAACTGACAATTGCGTGGTCATGCGACGCTGTACCCAAACAAAATTGATGTTATTTTTTTCCCCACAAATAGAGCTTTCTTTTGGTGATATTTTTTGCGCTATAAACAAAAAAGACAATTTTGAAAAAAAAACAACAATATTTTTTACTTTTTGCTATAATAAAAATAACTAAATATAATAAATATCCAAAAACAAAATGTAAAAAAACAAATTTCTTCATCAGTTTAGGCCAATATGCATTCTGCTACATATTTTTGGTAAAAAATCGTAATAAGCGTATATTGATTGGTTTGCGCTAAAGTTATAGTGTCTACAAAATGGGAGATAGATTTATGCCATTTTTATCATTATTATTTTTTTATACCAGTAATGGTGGCGATCAGCGATTTTTAGTGGGACTGCAAAATTGCGCAGACAGATCAGACACTTTTGACACTTTTTTGGGACCAGTGACATTTATACAGCGATCAGATATATAAAAATGCACTGAATACTGTATAAATGACACTGGCAGGAAAAAGGTTAACACTAGGAGGCGATCAAGGGGTTAAGTGTGTCCTAGGGAGGTGTTTCTAACTGTGATGGGAGGGGACTGACTGGGAGTACTGGGAGAGATCACTGTTTCTAATCCCTAGGAAGAGACAATCAAACTGTACTATGGACTATGGACCTCAAGTTGCATCAAAGTGGGACCAAAGTAGTGCAGATACTACTTTTAAGTCGCACAGATATGAATGGTACTCATTGGAAATCATTGGGTACGACTTGTCATGCAACTTTGCAGTCCCAAGTCGCAGGACAAGTTGCACAAGTGGAAAGGGAGCCTCTGGTTTATGATCTGGATTTTATGTAGTTTTTAGTATATGTCGGTATTATGTTAATAATTATTTGGGGTAATGTTAGAGAAAATTGTGTTTTTGCATTTTGGTAGTTTGATTTTTCTGTTTTCAATCTGTGTTATTTATCCTATGTTGTATTTTATTAGTATGGATGTTTTATTAGAGTATAGTTTTCATTTGTTTTATTTGTAATAATTGCTGTTATTAACAATTTTATTGTGTCATGCTTTGTTCTGTTTATTATTGTGATCTTGAGTTATCTTTGTTAAATGTAGCTGTGTCGTAATCCTTTCCCTTTGGGATCAGTAAAGTATTTTGAATCTGAATAACTTACAAAATTCCTACTAAGGCCGCTTTCACATGGAGTGTACTAAAGTGTATTTCCATGGAGGGCCATGTTTACCCGCATGGGCGATGCCTCCTCAACACATGTTTTAACTCCATTTCCTGACAGATGTGCCACAACCATGTGCATTGCACGTGGTTGTGGGATGTTTGTGGTGCTTTCTCTTTTGACTTGAATGTGTAGCATTCAAATCAGTTCAACCTTGCAGTGGACATGAAATGAAGCATCACGGCCGCAGCAAATGGTTATCCAATAATCGATACAAGTCGGTCCTTTGTCTAACGAGCAAGTTGAGATGGTTGTTCAGTCGGCTGATTCAGTGGACTGCCCAACACCTCTGCTGTCAGCGATGCTGCTGGTGTTCCCCTGATGTAGCACAGCAGAGTCCGTACCGCCTGGGCTGATACCGCAGTGGCAGCGAGCAGCATGGTAGGCCACAACCCTCCAAACGGAGAGGCGGACCGATACTCACTTGATGGATCCCGGGAAGCAAGAGAGCATGGGCCTGATTGGCAGATCCTTTTTAAAGCCTCTCCCATTATTCTCCCCTGGAGTGAATGAATGGTGGAAGGTGTAGTTTGTGGATAATTCAACAGTTCAGCAATGGCTGCTCAGGAGGCCACAGTTCCCATGAGGCTCTTCTCTAGACTCATAATTGTGATGCAGGAAATCTGAGCCAATCACTAGAGGGATACAGGGGCAGTCTGAAGAAATGGAGGATACGTCTGCAGTGTCAGATAGCTGTAGTCCACTCCTGGCTAAATGTATGCTATGTACTTCTGATCTCTGCATTATGTGCATTACCCTCTCCTCACCCCTGCACTCTATACGTAGGCTCAGGTTTTAGCTCCTCCAACTACTAGTGCAATTTTGCCACAACATTCCTGCACCCACAATTTGCTGAAGCATGCTGCGTCGACTCGTTTTTCTCCTCCAGCTGCCTAAGAGTGCCTCCAAATTTTTATGCTTCTTAGCGAAAGTTCTATAGGGCTCCATGAATTCTAATGGTGATCCAGCTGATTTTGCTGAACACAGTGAAGGATAATGTTATATTCAGATGCTTTGGATTGCATTTAGTAAAACAGCCAAGTGCTCATGCCACAATAAATTGATCAACTCTAAATAAATAAATATATATATATATATATATATATATATATATATATATATATGTGTGTGTATATATGTATGTGAAATGAGCACATCAGAATGACTTTTCCCATTAGTCAAAGTCCCGCTGACCAAACTTTCTCTCTTTTTGTTCAAATTTGGGATTTAGGCCAATTACTTATGGTCAGAGGCGTACTAAGTAGGGGGCGGGGGGTGCGGGCCGCCCCGGGTACTACACACTGGGGGGGTGTCAGGCTGGCACCCCCCTCCGCGATTATAGCGGTGGCAGTGCTGCGGGATTAGGCAGCAGCACAGTGACAGGCGCAGGGAGAGGAGAGGCGAGCTTAGCTATCACTGTGATGCAAGAGGAAGGGGGTGTGGGGGGGTGTGCAGGGTGACACAGGTGCACCTTCCATCCCCTCCTCTCGCGGCCGCGGGCTGTCTGTCTGTGCGATCACGGATGTCACACAGGCAGGCACAGCCGAGCAGCCGCCTCCCCCTTCTCTCTGTTTATGTGTAAACAGGGGGAGGGGATCTGCTGAGCATGTGCCGCCACACTGATCTGAGGTACTGAATGGGGGGGTCTGCACTGAACGGGGGCTACACTGAAGAGGGGGGCTACACTGAAGAGGGGGGGCTACACTGAAGGGGGGGCTACACTGAAGGGGGGGGCTACACTGAAGGGGGGGGCTGCACTGAATAGGGGGCTGCACTGAATAGGGGGCTGCACTGAAGGGGGGGCTAGACTGAAGAGGGGGGCTGCACTGAATGGGGAGACTACACTGAAGAGGGAGTCTGCACTGAATGGGGAGACTACACTGAAGAGGGAGTCTGCACTGAATGGGGGCTACACTGAAGGAAGTCTGCACTGAACGGGGGGCTACACTGAAGAGGGAGTCTGCACTGAATGGGGGCTACACTGAATGGGGGGTCTGCACTGAAGGGGGGGTCTGTGTAACATGCAGGTGGTCCAGAGCTGCACAGTGTTGTGTAATGTAAAGGGGTCCAGAGGATCAGGGTGTTTTGTAATGTAAAGGGGCCCAGAGGCGAAAGGGCTGTGTAATGTAAAGGGGCCCAGAGGTGCAGGGGGCTGTGTAATTTAAAGGGGTCCAGAGGTGCAGGGTGTTGTGTAATGTAAAGGGGTCCAGAGGTGCAGGGGGCTGTGTAATGTAAAGGGCTCCAGAGGTTCAGGGTGCTATGTAATGTAAAGGGGTCCAGGAAGGCAGGGCGCTATGTAATGTAAAGGGGTCCCGAGGTGCAGGGTGCTGTGTAATGTAAAGGGGTCCAGAGGTGCAGGGTACTGTGTAATGTAAAGGGGTCCAGAGGTTCAGGGTGCTATGTAATGTAAAGGGGTCCAGGAAGGCAGGGTGCTATGTAATGTAAAGGGGTCCCGAGGTGCAGGGTGCTGTGTAATGTAAAGGGGTCCAGAGGTGCAGGGTGCTGTGTAATGTAAAGGGGTCCAGAGGTTCAGGGTGATATGTAATGTAAAGGGGTCCAAAGGTACAGGGTGCTATGTAATGTAAAGGGGTCCAGAAGGGCAGGGTCCTATGTAATCTAAAGGGGCCCAGAGATGCAGGGTGCTGTGTAATGTAAAGGGGTCCAGAGGTGCAGTTGTGGAGAGGGGGTAAGCAGTAGTGACAAAGAGAAATTGAAGGATGCAGGGGGCACAGTGGGGTATTTTTGTACATTTTAATGGGGGGGGGGGGTACCAAATATAGGATCCGCCTCAGGTGCCAAATGCTCTAGGTACGCCCCTGCTTATGGTGCCTTGGACCACATCATTCTCACTAGGGTGAACACTATTCTAATTATGAAGTAGTAAAATGCTGACCTTAGACAGCCTCAAAAAAAAGAGATGGAGATTCTTTGGAAAATGGTACCATCTGTCACCTCTTGAACTACATAAAAATTACTGGACCTGACTAGGCCTGCACTCTCCATTAATAAACAAGGGAAATCTAGCATGCCCAACAGCAAAGTTTATATGAAAACGGAATAAACTGTGTGATGTGCCATCAAACAATCTTCAGTCGTATGTCCAGATTAATTTGTCAGTAGCCTGGCTGCCTTTAGCCTCCGTACCTCCTGAGTTATACACTTGGGAACCCAATGTGCAGCAAATACAGCCACAGTAAAGCCTGAACTTCAGGTTCTGCATATTTGTTGTGAATATGTACCACAGAAAGTAATGAAGTGAGAGTGTCAACTTGACATACAGGCAACTAGCATATTGCAGAAGAAAAGCAATAGAAACTTCTATATTTCTTGAATTACACTTTTTTTTAAAGCACCTGTAGCACTTACCCCTGAAGGAGCGGCTGAAATTTTCCTGGGCTTACCGATTACCTCCTCCAGCTTGTACTCCTTGCCCTTGTCTAGGGGTTCCCAGGGTTGATAACCCAGTAATTGTAGAGACCGACTCTTGAACTCCTTGTTAGGATTTTTATTTTGCATAAAACGGTTGAACAAACTCAGTCTCTAAGTTGGGAATAGAGGGTATCAGGGTAGAGTTTAGCCCAGGTGCTTGGAACTGCTGACTTCAATAAAAGTCTCTCTCTATGTACACAGTCCAGGGAACAGCCGCTCGCAACTGGACTCTTTAACTGTTGGATAAACTCTTAGGTTCTGGGTTTAGCAGCCAACGGGTAACTCTAGCATTCAAAGTCTCTCACGCAGACTTGGTTGAAAACTTGGAAACTTAGTTACAGCTGGAAGGGTAGAAGTAGAAACTTTTCTTACTGTACCAGAATCTTTTAGCCAGTCCGTTGATATCGTAAGAATTGTGGATTCAATCAATGTCCATGGCAGCTCAGCTTCCAGGCTCTTACTGAGCAGCCAGCCCTGTGCGTGGCTCTCTCACCGAATAGTCCTCCCCTGGTTGCATGTAGGGTTGCTGAGCCTCTCCAAAACCGAAATGGCACCGGAACACCTTAGAATCCTCCTTCCAGTTACTGTGCCTCGAACTAGCCAGTTTCGAGGCGTGGAAATGGATAGATCCGCACCCCAGGCCATGAGGGCCCCCGGGGGCTGGTCAGGAGGACCAGGACCACAGAGTCAGCAATAACTTCAGGCCCAGAACCCCGAACCAGGGGACTTCGGCACCTTAAGTACCCCTCCTGGATTATGCAGTGAGACAAACTCCCACTGATTGGTTCCGAGACAGAGATTGGTACCCAATGCATCCAACCAGACTGCGTTCTGAAGCCTCCCACAGGTGTACAACCCCACCTATGACCAGGCAGAACTTCTATACAGCCCAGCCAAACTGATGCCAAAGTACAATTTAGCACAATTAGTCCCAAAACTCATTACAGTTTTAGGCAAAAAAACGAAATTGAACAAATAGCGCGTACCCGTTCCTGTTATGGTCAGTGGAAACATCTGTGGTTTATGTTGTTTATTCATATACAAGGTAATTTTTTATATTTCTGCTGTGACCACATTCCCTCTGTTCTCAGCTGCAAAAGAGCTGGGGGAGGAGAATCAGCAGTACAGTGAGCTTGCCAGTGAATGGTTGTGCAGCGGCTGCAGGTCTGATTATTGGAGGAGAGTACACAGAGTTCCCAGCACAGCTAGAGAACTGACCACGTTGTGCTCTCCTGATTAGTATGATCAGTTTTTTTTTATAGGAAAGCAAGGGAACTAGCAGGAACACCAGGAATTTCACACCAAAGAAGCAATACAAAGAGGATACAGGATACTTTCTCATACAAGTACATGGTACAGCAAGCACATATGAGGAACATGACGTGTTGGGGTAACAAACCATTTAAAGCAAAGTCTGTTGCTGCTGAACACTCCCCACCTATACATTTTATATAGTAATCTGTGTGTGTGCTTACTTACCTAAAAAAACAGGTTTCTTCCAGGTGATCCTGTTTATACCCCCCTTTTTTTAAATAGTAATGTATATCAGTTCTGTAACCCCAGGCCATCAAATTGACTCACCCTCAGGGGCCATTGTCAGCATAGGCTAACAGGATATGGATTCAATTCTGTAACACTGGGGATCATTCATCCCAGAAGAGAGCGGTATTGAGCAACAGGAGGGGTGAATCTGTGGGAGTGAGTATTGCGGCTGCTGTTTTTTCATTTTGGCAATACAGTAACACCTTGAATTTCGAGAATAATAGGTTCCAGAAAAATGTTTGTAATCCAAAGCACTTGTATATCAAAGCGAATTTACCCATAAGAAATAATGGAAACTCAAATGATTTGTACCACAACCATTTATTCATAAATCCTTCAGTTTATAGTCCATATCAGGGGTGCACTGACCATTGGGCCACTCAGGCACTGCCTGAGGGCCCCGATCCACTAGGGGACCCCATCAGGGTTGCCAGCCTCAGTAAAACCAGGGACAGTATGTAAAAATCTGTGTTTTTTTTTTTTTACATCTGTCTCTGAAATGTCCCTTACCGACATCCTTTTGGTCTAAAAATCCCAAGATTATAGCTGCCCCACCTCTCCAGTACCTTCTCAGCCAGTAGAAACATGTCTGTGTATACTATGTGTATACTGTGTGATTGTATACTGTGTGTGTGTATACTGTGTGGCCCCATAATCTCGGATTGCCTGGGGGCCCCATAATCTCCTATTGCCCGGGGACCCCATAATCTCGGATTGCCTGGGGGCCCCATAATCTCCTATTGCCCGGGGGCCCCATGAGTTGTCAGTCCATCCCTGGTCCATATAAAAAGATTATAGCATATATTAGGTAGGTTGTGTAACCATAAAATGTCCATCCACAAATGGCCACCTCCACAAGGGAATTAGAAGCAAAATCCAGCAGGAGCTACAGAGTATAAAAGAGAAGAGAGGCACCTCGAAGTGTAGCAATATGGTTACATTTAATGAAGGTACAATATTTAGCAACTCACATGGTTGATGAGTAAAAGAGGCACATCTAAGTATGCAGGCATCCGGAGTAAAGCTGTCCATATAGACCATCCTCCCCACCGCCGACTGTCCCTGATGTCAGTCTGCAATCGTGACCGGGAAGACTACCCTGAAGTAGAGCGATCTGAAAGTGAGGCTTGAACCACTCGTGGAGAGCAGCGTGGAAGGGGTGACAAGGAGGATGGGCTATGTGGACAGCTTTACCCCCGGAGGCCTGCATACTTAGATGTGCATCTTTTAATCATCAACCATGTGAGTTGCTAAATGTTGCACCTTCATTAAATGTAACCATATTGCTACACTTAGAGGCACCTATCTTCTCTTTTATACTCAGTTGTCACATGACACTACTCTTATATCAAGACATTGCTTGTATATCAAGTCAAAATGTATTAAAAAATGTAGCTTGTCTTGCAAAACACTCTCAAACCAAGGTTATACTGTACATTGTTTAAGAACCTTGGAGTTCTTGGCTTTAACGATATCTTCACACAGCATAATTTCATGAGACAAATATAGATGAGACTAATAATTTAAATTCCAGCTTTGATAGTATAAATATTTCCAGACTTCACATGACCTGACATGCGTGGTTTGAATTTTGGCTGATTCCTGCTAAATCAGACAGAAATTGAGCCATAGATGGCCCTGTCAGCACCACCCAGCTCAAAAAGAGTTGATTTTTCAATTTTGTCAAATAATCAGATGCAGTCACTGTTTTTGATATTTTCACAGCTGCTGGTGCTGTGACTGAGAAAACAATATCAGTAATATAAAGGGGAAAAATAATTGGGGGGACATAGAAAGGGGAAGAAGGAGGAGGAAAGTGGCAGTAAAGGAGGTTTGTAAGGTGTGACTTTCCAGAAGTCTATGCTCAAAAAAAAATTTGAATCAAGTGATAAAGAAGGCTATTTTACATAATAATGCCTATAATAGGCCCAGTGTCCACTAGTACCTGTATTGGTCAATAGTTTGTAGCGCTGGTATTCAATGTGAAATGAACTTAATGCACTTAATTTTTTATTTTATTTCAAGAACATAGAGAAATGTTACAGGAAGTGAGTTTTTTTTTACATTATACAAAGACCTAACTACCCACAATACCAAGTGACCTACCCGTGAACACTCAGTACTGAATTGCATGCTGGGTAAGATATAAAAGACCCCGCACGCCCATTTTCTTTCTCTTCTGGATGCGTGGCCTGCCTCCAAGGATCACAGAGGAGCTGTTCCAAAGAGCACGGCCTGTTTTGATTGTGGAGCGATTCTGCCTTTTACCTGTGTGCTGGAGAGACAGTGTGACCAGATCAGGAAGGATCCAGAGACACCTGACAGAGCCATCTGAGAGTCCCGGTGATCTTTCAGAGCATAGCAGTGTGACGTGCTGGCTGGCGTGAAGCAGGACTAAGACAACCGGAGCAGAGGTTTCCTATTCTTCCAGGCCTGGTTTGGTGAGAGGGCTGCCACCCATAATTCTTAATGCACTTTTACACACTTAGACTCAGACCACAGTGTTGCTGGGACCTGTAGCCCCACAGAGGAGGTTTCACACCATTAGACTGAGTTAAAGTAGGCCTCAAGCCTATACTCCACTGAGAACTGACACTGTGTGATTTGGAGACAACTATAGTTACAAGTGTGTTACATCACAATAACAGTTTCAATATTCATTCTACACTATTCTTGTTTGTTAAACCCTTTGGATTACAATTACTTCAATACAATAGCTACATCTTTTATCGCAAGGCCTTGCATTCAATTACTATAGGAAAGGACTGCATTATAAAGCAGGGGAGCTCCCTAACAGTTGTATTGCATAGTGTTGATAGCTTTGCCTTTCTGTATTTATCACAGCGTGCTGGAAGTGGGAAGGTGTCCAAAGTTGAGGCATTGTCACTCTGAGCATTGGTCCCACTTGGAGATATGTGTGCAGGGGTTATCTAAGAATTCTTTACATGTTAAAATTGTTGTGAGTACCCACTGTACTGTCACATTACGTTTGTGTGATGGTGTAGTTATTATAATTATTGTTTTATACTAGTTTCAGTAAAAACTGGCTAATTACAATTGGTGTGCAGTGTTGTTCGTCTTCCTACAGGTGGAGCAACAGATAGGTAAAGTTACACTATTGTTGTATTGTATATTGTGGGGTCATCCTCTGTTGTTAGCGTCACATCAACACTGCACCACAGCTGTGTCAAGGGGATTGAGCCAAGTTAATAGGGGTGCAATAGCAGAAGTGCAGGCCCAATCAAATACTAGCAGCTCCTTCTGGGGTCAGTGCTACAAGTGTCTAACAAAATTGTTCTAGCTTCCTCCATCTGCACTATGTTTTCTATTTTAATTTTCCATTCTTCTATTGTTGAGGAAGTGCTGTATTTCCAGTACAGGGGAATTTGTCATTTTGCTGCATTGAGAAGGTAATTAAGAGTCCATACACACCTAGTTAACAAAAACGACAGTTCTTGCGGCAGAAAAATCTGCTCATATAAAGCATTTTTGTACAGGCATTTAGGAGCGCTTAGCGTTTTTTTCCTGCCAGAAAACGGCTTTTAAAAACACAAAAAAAATTTTTTGCCTCTGAGGCTGGGTTTACACTTTAGAATGCAGTGGCTCACAGCAGGAGTCCAGTGCATATCCATTCACTGTCTCAGGTCTGATTTCAACCCGAGTTTTGGGCTGAATTCAGCTCTGAAATGAACCAAAAGACACACAGCACTCGTGAGCAATTTGCACCGGAGCCGCTGCTGGGATGTGTAAACCGTCTCCATAGAGAGCTGGTCACAATCTCCTGCTAATAGTGTGAACTCAGCCTAAACATCTTCATGGACACCTAGTGCATCTGGAAAGTATTCACTGTGCTTCACTTTTTCCACATTTTGTTATGTTATGTTAAAGCCTTATTCCAAAATGGATTAAATTAATTATTTCCCTCAAAATTCTACAAACAATACCCCATAATGACAATGTGAAGGAAGTTTGTTTGAAATCTTTGCAAATTTATTAAAAATAATCACATGTACAGAAGTATTCGCAGCCTTTGCTCAATACTTTGCTGAAGCACCTTTGGCACCAATTACAGCCTCAAGTCTTTTTGAGTATGATGCTACAAGCTTGGCATGACAATTTTTGGACAGTTTCTCCCATTCTACTTTGCAGGAGCTCTCAAGCTCCATCAGGTTGTATGGGGAGTGTCGGTGCACAGCCATTTTCAGATCTCTCTAGAGATGTTCAATTGGGTTCAAGTCTGGACTCTGGATGGGCCACTCAAGGACATTCACAGAGTTGTCCCGTAGCCACCCCTTTGTTATCTTGGCTGTGTGCTTAGAGTCATTGCCCTGTTGGAAGATGAACCTTCCCCCCCGGTCTGTGGTTCAGTGCGCTTTGGAGCAGGTTTTCATCTAGGATGTCCCTGTAGATTGCTGCACTCATCTTTCCCTCGATCCTGACTAGTGTCCCAGTTCCAGCTTCTAAGTAACATCCCCACAGAATGGTGCTGCCACCACCATGCTTCACTGTAGGGATGGTATTGACAAAGTGATAAACTGTGCCTGGTTTCCTCCAGACATGGCACTTGCCATTCAGGCTAAAGAGTTCAATCTTTGTTTCATCAGGCCAGAGAAATCCTTCAGATGCCTTTTGGCAAACTCCAGACTGGCTGTTATGTGCCTTTTACAGAGGAGTGGCTGCCGTCTGGCCACTCTACAATACAGGCCTGATTGGTGGAATGCTGCAGAGATGGTTTTTCTTCTGGAAGATTCTCTTCTCTCCACAGAGAAATGTTAGAGCTCTGTCAAAGTGACCATCGGGCTCTTGGTCACCTCCCTAGCTAAGGCCCTTCCCTCCCCGATCACTCAGTTTGACCAGGCACCTCACCCTAGGAAGAGTCCTGGTGGCTTCTTCCATTTACGGATGATGGAGGTCACTGTGCTCATTGGGACCTTTTAATGCTGCAGAAAAAATTTTTGTACCCTTCCCCAGATCTGTGCCTCGATACCATCCTGTCTCTGAGGTCTACAGACAATTCCTTGGACTTCCTGGCTTGGTTTGTGCTCTGACATGCACCGTTAATTGTGGGACCTTATATAGACAGGTGTGTGCCTTTCCAAATAATGTCCAATCAGTTGAATTTACCACAAGTGGACTCCAATCAAGATGCAGAAACATCTCAAGTATGATCAGTAGAAACAGTATGTACCTGAGCTGAATTTTCAGCGTCATTGCAAAGGCTGTGAATACTTATGTACATGTGTTGTTTTTTTTGTTTTTTTAAGAAATTTGCAAAGATTTCAAACAAACTTCTTTCACATTGTCATAATGGGTTATTGTTTGTAGAACATAACAAAATGTGGAAAAAGTGAAGCAATGTGAATACTTTCCAGATGCACTGTAGGATAACATTAGCTGCTTCTACAGGCACAATGCTAAACACCTCTAGAAGCAGCTTTTATTTTTCAAGTCAGTGTGCATGGACCCGAAGAGTTTTTCCAACTCTGTATAGACTCTGACACAATGAAGAAGTCCCTGGCTAAAAGGGGAAGGTGGCCTCTATTCATTATGGCTACACATGTTGCAATTTTATTTATCCAACCAACGTGCGATTGGATCAAAATGGTAGAATCTGCAAACAATCGAATAGCCATAACTTCCCTTCTAATAGATTTAGACTCCAAATATTGATTGGATTGTATTTCAATCTATCGTATCAATTGTACTATCAATCCAAATCCAAGCAAGTATGGCCACCACAGGATCGTAAGAGAGAACACAACACCAACCCATCTCTAGGACTCCTGGGAAAATCCATTGAAGCCGTTCCAGTGTACAAAGCCATTGGGATATCAACTTATAGGCTAGTTGTGTCTGTGAACTCACTAAGCATTTATGAGTTATTGCACAATTTTTTCCCATCATTGTTTCTAAAAATTGAAAGTTATCTTTTTTCCCAGGTCATTAAAAAAATAGGATGCCAATTTTTTTTTTTCTTGAAGTAGCGTTAAAGACTGTCTTGCCCCCTGTCAAATTCTGTACACCATAGGCCAAATGGAATATGCTGGAGGTAGAGGATGTTTTCAGCACTATCAGGAAGTACATTGCAGTGCTGAAGCTGTTTGTGATCTTTATGGTATTGACCTTCTTAACTGACTCGACTCTGGCATGCGACTTGTGCTCTGAGGATCTTGAGGGGGAACTCCATGGCAAATAAAAAAAAAGTAATGGGTTCGCCTCCAAGAGCATACCAGGTCCTTCAGTCTGGTATGGATTTTCAGGGGAACCCTCCAAAATCCATACCAGACCCTTATCCGAGCACACAGCCCGACAGGTCAGGAAAGGTGGTGGGGACGAGTGGCCCCCTCCTGAATCGTACCAGGCCACATGCCCTAAACATGGGGGGGTGGGTGCTTTGGGGCGGGGGGCTCTGTGTCCCCCCCACCCCAAAGCACCTTCTCCCCATCTCTTCCCGACACCCCTGGCCATTGTCGGGGTCTGCGGGGGGCTTATTGGATTCTGGAAGCCCTCTTTAATAAGGGGGCCCCCAGATCCCGGCCCCCATCCTATATAAATGAGTACGGGGTACATTTGTACCCCTACCCATTCACCTAAAAAAAAAAGTGTCAAAAATAAAACACAGTACACAGATTTTTTTTAAGTAATTTATTAGGCAGCTCCAGGGTCTCTTTGGACTTCTTCTCCCCTCTCCGGATCTTCTCCACTATCTTCTCGCTCTTTTGCTGGGTCTTTTCCGCTGCCTTCTTCCCCTGTTGTTCTTCCAATGTTGACTGATTGCTTTTTCCCGCTCTAATGCTTGGTGCGCGATGTGCCCCTATTTATATTGGCATGGGGCGGGGTCAACGAAGGCCTGCCCATTATGATGTCACCACCCATCATGCCCCAATGACATCATGCCCCGGGCGGTGACATCATAAGAGGTGGGCCTCCTGTGACCCCCACCCCGTGCCAATATAAGTAGTGGCACACCAGCATTAGAGCGGGAGAGAGTGTTGAGTCAACATTGGAATAAGAACAGAGGGAGAAGGCAGCAGAGAAGACCCATTAAAAGAGTGAGAAGATAGCGAAGACCTGGACAGTGGAGAAGATAGTGGACACAGGGAGAAGAACCGGAGAGGACTAGAAAACATCAGTGTAGAAGAACCGGCAGAGGCAGAAGACGTCAGTTGAGGAGGCAGAAGAGCCGGAGAGGGGATAAGAAGTTGGAAGAGACAACGGAGCTGCCTTAATAAATGACTTTACACAGGTATTTAATGTGCTTTATTTTTTTTATTTTATTTTTTTAGGTGAATGGGTAGGGGTACAACGTACCCCATACTCATTCAGATAGGGTAGGGGGCTGGATTCTGGGGGCCCCACTGATAAGCTCCACACCCGCAGACCCCCGACAACCAACGGCTTATCAATGGGGACAAAGGGGTGGGGGGTGAAGGGCCCCTCCGCCCCAAAGCACTCACCCCCCCATGTTGAGGGCATTGGGCCTGGTATGGTTCAAGAGGAAGGGGGGCCCCTCGCTCATCCCCACCCCCTTTCCTGGCCTTACGGGCTCTGTGCTCAGATAAGGGTCTGGTATGGATTTTGGGGGGACCCCACATCTTTTTTTGGTGTGGGGGTATCCCTGAAAATCCATACCAGACCTAGGGCCTAGTTTGTTCTTGGAGGGGAACCCATGCCATTTTTTTTTTTTTATAATTTGGCATGGAGTCCCCCCTTCATGTCGCAGAGCTAAGTGGGATCCAAATTGGTATGACTGTCGTGTCGTATCAGTGTGAACCCAGCCTGAAAAAGTTTAACTAGAGGTAAAACGCTTTTATTATTTGCATAGAGTAGAGATAGATTAGAACACATCTATGTTTTTTATTGCTACCTTTGACCTCATTAGGGCGATTCACCCTCTCTACTTGTCCTATTTACGGTTATCATCAAAAATGAAAGTAAAAAAAAAAAATCTAAAATTTTGGGGTGTCCCCAGCACATAAATAGATTTCCTCTCACTTCCTGTTTAGCTATGGGACGGGCAGTGAAGGCAAATCTCCCCAATGGGACACAGATATAAAAAAAAATGGACAGGTGTTTTCTCCATTTATGTAAATTGCTCTCACCGTAGTTCCCTGGAGTCCCAAAGCCTTATGCCGCGTACACACGACCGGACTTTTCTATGGACTAGATCCGACGGTCTTCCCGAGGGACTTTCAGCAGAGTTTTGACTGACTTTACGGACGAACGGACTTGGCCACACACAAGCACACCAAAGTCTGACGGATTCGAACGCGACGACGTTACAACCGGACTAGATTAAGGAAGTTCATAGCCAGTAGCCAATAACTGCCCTAGCGTAGGTTTTTCATCCGTTGGACTAGCATACAGAAGAACAGATTTTTCAACCGGATTCAAGTCCGTCGGAAAGATTTGAAACATGTTTTATTTCTAGGTCCGTCTGACTTTTGGGGGAAAAAAAGTCTGCTGGAGCCCATACACGGTCGTAATATTCAATGGATTAATTTGGATTAATTCCGGTCATGTCTATGCGGCATTAGAAATGGCTTTGTAACCCTTTCAAGACTGATACATGTCAATTACGTTGCTTCTCATCTGTTCTTGAATATCTTTAGATTGCACCATGATGTGTTGCTTCTTGAGATGTTTTAGTGTGCTTCACTTTGGCAGACAGCTTCTTTTTAAGGCTGGGTTCACACCTATGCGAATTGGATGTGGCTTACATCGCATCCAATTCGCAGAACATTTTAAAATCTATTACTTTCAATCAGTCTGGTTCACATATGTGTGTTGCATTCGCACTCCACATTGCCCAAAAAACTTGTGCGTTTTCTAGGCAGTGCGGTATGAATTGCAGTCGCATATTCTTCTCATTGTGAACAGGCATTCTCTCCCCCTCTTCACTACACCTCTCCCTCTCCCTGCTCAGCTGATCCGCAGATATAAAGGGAGAGGAAGCGCTTAACTGCTGCTTTTTCTCTTAACACAGAGAACAGAGCTGGAATTCGCACTGGACTGGTGTGAATCCAGCCTTGGTGACTTCTTGATTCAACAGGTCTGGCAGTCATCAGGCCTGGGTGTGGCAATTGAAATTAAACTCAGCTTTCCATAAAATGTGGTCAATGACAGTTCATACATAATTTAGCCGGGGAGGTGGGTGGCAATTACATTTTCACACAGGGACAAGTTTGGACAGCTTTTTTCCCTTTTTGCCTTGAAATCATCTTTTAAAAACTGAATTTTGGATTTACTCGGGTTATCTTTGTGTAATATTACAATTTGTTTGACCTGAATCATTTAAGTATGACGAATAAAATAAAATTTAGGAAGGGGGGTAAATATTTTTTCCCAGCATTATATATATATATATATATATATATATATATATATATATATACACACACACATTATTTAAAACCTGTATAATAATAATAATTATAATTTGGGTGCTGTTGCATATTTTCTTTTACGCTCGTTCACTGTAATACAGTCATACTTCCCAACTATTTGAGATGGGAATGAGGCACACATATTAGCAAAAGTATGTAAGCATAGTACACACCCCTTGCCACACCCCTTTAACCACTTAAGGACCGCCGTATTGTCATTGTACGTCATCGCAATGGCACAGGCAGGCACAAGCACGTATATGTACGTGCCTGCCTTCCAGCGGGTGGGGGGTCCGATCGAACCCCCTCCCACTGGATACGGCGGTCCGGTTCGCTGCAGGAGCGATCCGTGATGAGGGGATGGGTGTTGGTTTCTGGCCACCCCCTCTCGATCGCTCCTGGCCAATGAGAAGCTTCCTCCCACTGTGTATTGTATACACAGGAAGGAGGAAGTGATGTCATTCTCCTCGGGGCGGTCTTTTTGACCGGACTACGAGGAGAAGACAGAAAGTAAGTGTGCACCAACACTACACTGACATGTAGGTACACACAGGCACACAAACCCCCCCCGCCCCCCCAGTCACAGTGTCACTGATTGCAGTGATCATTTATTTACTGATCACTGCATTCAGTGTCAGTTGTAAAAGTAAAAACTGTCAGGGCAGTTAGTGTTAGGTCCAGGGTAGCCCCCTATCACCCCCCAATAAAGGTTTAACCCCCTGATTGCCCCTAGAGTTAACCCTTTCACCCCCTTTTGCCAGTGTCACTAAGCGATCATTTTTCTGATCGCTGCATTAGTGTCACTGATGTCGCTAGGTAGCTAGTTATTTTTTTAGGTTCACCGCCAGGTTTTTTATAGCGCTAGGTACCACGATATACTACCCAATAATGGTTTTAACCCCCTGATTGCCCCTAGTTAACCCTTTCACCCCCTTTTGCCAGTGTCACTATGCGATCATTTTTCTGATCGCTGCATTAGTGTCGCTAGTGTCGCTAGGCAGCTATTTTTTTTTAGGTTCACCGCCAGGTTTTTATAGCGCTAGGTACCCCGATATACTACCCAATAATGGTTTTAACCCCCTGATTGCCCCTAGTTAACCCTTTCACCCCCTTTTGGCAGTGTCAGTAAGCGATCGTTTTTCTGATCGCTGCATTAGTGTCACTAGTGCCGCTAGGTAGCTAGTTATTTTTTTAGGTTCACCGCCAGGTTTTTATAGCGCTAGGTACCCCGATATACTACCCAATAATGGTTTTAACCCCCTGATTGCCCCTAGTTAACCCTTTCACCCCTTTTTGCCAGTGTCACTAAGCGATCGTGTTTCTGATCGCTGCATTAGTGTCACTAGTGCCGCTAGGTAGCTAGTTATTTTTTTAGGTTCACCGCCAGGTTTTTATAGCGTTAGGTACCCCCATATACTACCCAATAATAGTTTTAACCCCCTGATTGCCCCTAGTTAACCCTTTCACCAGCGATCACAGTATAAGTGTCACTGGTGACGCTGGTTAGCCAGTTAGTTATTTAGGTTCCCCGTCAGGTTTTTATATAGCGCCAGGGACCCCCATATACTACCTAATAAAAATTTGAACCTCCCTGATTGCCCCTAGTTAACCCTTTCACCAGTGATCACCGTATAAGTGTTACGGGTGACTCTGGTTAGTTTGCTTTTTATAGCATCAGGGCACCCACTATTTATTACCCAATAAAGGTTTAACCCCCTGATCACCCGGCGGGTGATATCAATTAGGTTTTAGGGTCAGGGTCTTCGTCGCCCCAGGCAGCGCTAGGTTAGTGCCAGTACCGCTAACACCCACACGCAAAACATAAACCTCCCGTAGTGGTATAGAATCTGAACAGATCAATATCTGATCTGATCAGATCTATACTAGCGTCCCCAGCAGTTTAGGGTTCCAAAAAAATGCATTTTTAGCGGGATCAGCCCAGATACCTGCTAGCACCTGCGTTTTGCCCCTCTGCCCAGCCCACCCAAGTGCAGTATCGATCGATCACTGGCACCCTTAGAAACCCTGAAGGCAGTGATTGGTTTTCGGGGTGCCGTACGCAGCTAGACTCCCAAAAAGTCCCACATATGTGGTATCCTCGTACTCAGGAGAAGCAGCAGAATATATTTTGGGGTGCAATTCCACATATAACTATGGCATGTGTGAGCAATATATCATTTAGTGACAACTTTTTGTAAACTTTTTTTTTTTTTTGTGTCATTATTCAATCACTTGGGACAAAAAAAAAATATTCAATGGGCTCAACATGCCTCTCCACAACTTCCTTGGGGTGTCTACTTTCCAAAATGGGGTCATTTGGGGGGGTTTGTACTGCCCTGCCATTTTAGCACCTCAAGAAATGTAAATGTACTCTAGTTTGTAGACGCTATAACTAGCGCAAACCAATAAATATACGCTTATTGACATTTTTTTTTACTAAAGACATGTGGCTGAATAAATTTTGCCCTAAATGTTTGACTAAAATTGAGTTTATTCGATTTTTCTTATAACAAAAAGTAGAAAATATAATTTTTTCTCAAAATTTTCGGTCTTTTTTCATTTATATCGCAAAAAATAAAAATCGCAGAGGCAATCAAATACCATCAAAAGAAAGCTCTATTTGTGGGAAGAAAAGGACGCAAATTTCGTTTGGGTACAACATTGCATGACCGCGCAATTACCAGTTAAAGCAGTGCAGTGCGAAATTGTAAAAAGACCTCTGGTCCTTAAGGTGTTTATTGGTCCGGGGCTGAAGTGGTTAAAGAAGAATTATACAAAAAAATGATTACCTTAGTTAAATCAACAAGTGCATTTTTTTTTACTACTACTATTCCTTTATACTGGCTTTTGACATTTACAAATGCAGCCATTCAGAAATTGGATGAAAGGTTTAGCACTGGGAAATACTTTTTGAAAGGAAAAAAGTGCATTTTATATTAAACAATATAGATCAGACCAAAATGAGGGACAAATGAGGAGGAATTAGGCACAGTCCCTTGAAATCAGAGACAAGTTGGGAGCAGTGAAGGTTGCAGTGAAGGTGGCCATACACTATACAATCTGATTGTTAAATCTACCATCAATTATGTAGTGCAAGGGCCGGTCTGATTTTGATATTGATTAAATTGGTTTGTCCTAATATTACATCATTTTGATAACTTGCTATCTAGTGTATGGACATCTTAAGAGTGTGTCTCCCAACTAGAGTTGGGCAGGGTCCTGGTCACATGATCACTCCCTGAATGGTATGTTCCAAGAACACAAAGTATAGCTTATTATGAATAATCTGCATTTGCTGCATTTTTGCAGCTTTGCTTTTTACAGTTTTTTTTTTTTTTGGAACAAATAATAAAAAAAAAATCCTGTGAACTCAGGATAAATTGGTAATTATTGGGAAGTGTTACAAGGAACCAAATGTTCTGGCACACTGTGAATCCCAAACAGAATATACTGTTTCCAGGACCATTGGGGAACGATTAGCATTACAATCAGGAGCAGGGAAACTTTAGGCAGCAAAGTCAATTTAGATGAAAACCATGTGATAAAACGAGGTCTGGTTCCTTACAAAGCAGTATTTATAACATATGAGGGGTACAGCTCACACATTATAGGAATTGTTTCTGTATAGTGTTTAGTATTTCCAGCATTTATATAACATATAAGTCTAATATGCAATGCTCTCAAGTCTCTGGGGCCTTCTTGATTTAGAATCAACATTATCATTGTGAAAATCAATTATTATGGAGAGAAGAAGGGCAGTACCCTTATGCTCCATGCCATGTTGGGAGTACTAGTACTAACTAGGAGACTGCAGGAAATAAGCTGCTCTGTTTATAAAAGGCACAAGTAGCATGCTCTGTGTCAGTACATAGGATTAATTGCCAAGTGCTGATAACCAATGCCATCTGCCCAAAATATGCTAACTTTATGCTTAAAGTTTAAATTTGTCTTTTCGAAAAAAATTAACATCCTATGCCCTCCCCACCTTCCCGTCCCTGCCGCACTTACCTTCATGGGTGGAACAGCTGTCAGTGTCCATGGAACCGGTTTAGCAGCCTAGGGATTTGAAATCCCCACTCTTTTTGCCCTTCTCTCTGTGAAGCTTATGGGATGGATCAGAGAGATTCCGAATGGTGAAAGTGGTTACATGTCGTTATGACCAGTCATAATTGCTCTGATCTGTCCCAGAAGCCTTAGGGAAAGAAGGACAAGAGGAGCGAGGATTTCAAATTCCCAGATCCCTACACTGGCTGCATGGACACTGACAGTTGAGAAGAGAGGCACCTCTAAGTGTAGCAATATGGTTATATTTAATGAAGGTACAACATTTAGAAACTCAAATGGTTGATGATTAAAACAGGCACATCTAAGTATGCAGGCATCCGGGGGAAAAGCTGTCCACATAGATCATCCTCTTCACCTCCATTGATGTCGTCCCTTCCAGGCGGCGCTCCATGAGCGGTTCAAGCCTCACTTTCAGATCGCTCTACTGCAGGGTAGTCTTCCCGGTCACGATTGCAGACAGCTTTACCCCAGATGCTTTCATACTTAGATGTGCCTCTTTTAATCATTAACCATGTGAGTTGCTAAATGTTGTACCTTCATTAAATATAACCATATTGCTACACTTAGAGGTGCCTCTCTTCTCTATTATATTCTGTAGCTGTTAGTACAGAAATCTCCCCTGCTGAGCTATTGTGTTCGGGACTGCCCGTCAGGACTCTTTGCCATTGGTTGAGAGCACTGATAGGAAGCTGGTCCGCCACTGGTTTTCCAGCATTCACGTTCAACAGAAGCCGGCTGCCATACAAACGGGCTGAATATTAGACAGTTTTTATTGAACCAGCAGATGTCGCCCAACATTTGGCCCGCGTGCACTAGGCTCAAGGCTGTATCTATCTCAAGACTGAATAGACAAAGACAGACATCCATTGCTTGGTATAACAACTCCCAAAAATGTACTGTATTTCATCGGTGGATTTAGCTGTTAGCCTGGAGTTCAGCTTTAAGCTGTCCTTTCAGAAACTGATTTAATGCATGGTTGCATACAGGTGACAGATACTTTAAGAGTTGTGCTAAAATTGCTCTATTAACCTTAACATACAATGACCTTAGTTGTGTTTTAGGCAAAGCAGATTGTAAAACAATACAGTACCTTATATAAACCCTCTAAATTCAACAGCTTTGTACTGGACAAGTTTTTGGCAGAAATACAAGCACTGTTACAGTAAAAGTACTTTCAGCTATGAAAACAAGTTGCTGTGCTCATCCTGCAACAATAAAACATAAATGACATCCCCTTTACCCACTTGGATTAGTGCCTTTGGATGATTTGGATTTCATATCAGGACTGCGATTGGCTGTAATGCTTTCATTCATTTTCTCAAGCTCAACAAGATGAAAGCTATTTGGCGCAGATTATAAATGAAAACCATTTCAACTGACTATTCACACGTAGTTTATTTGATGTGCAATCCAGTGAAGCTGTTTCTACAGGAATCTTAAATATAGACGTGTTGCTTTATATTAGAAAAGGCAGCAAGGCAGATCCTGTTTCTAAGGAGAAAGTCTCTTGGACCTCACAAAGAGCTCAGTTGTGGGAAAAGTCTCAGGTTTGGAAATGCAACTTTTGGTAGCTGTTTTCTGTATGTTCTGTGAACCATAATTCTTTTTTTTTTACCTCACCATGGTGCCCTGAGGGGATTTGTCTTCTCCTGCCCCTAGTTCCTCAGTTTGAGGGTCCTGGGCAATGGAAAAGAAACTGTGTGATTAAAGTCGCTAAACTTTTTTTTGTTTTTTAAATCCATCATGGCTGAGGGAAAAAAAGATCTTTTGGTAAAATACACAGGGGCTGCAGTGTTGAAAACAGTTGCAAACATTTCATGGCCCCCGATGCTCATTCTGACCAGCCACTCCCTCTCAGGGGAGGATGCCATTTGTAGAGTAGGCTTTCCAGAGCTTGAGGGGAACCCTTTTAGCTCTATTTTTTTGAACCCCCTTTTGACCTTAGCCCAATGCACAAAGCAGAGGTCCTACCAGAAGATGCTTGAGCAATAGTCCAGCCGCTGCTATTAATGCTCAGCCTCATGCAAATAGTAAATATGTTAAGCAGGAAATTCCTGTGTCACCAAAACCTCTTTCATGCTCCCTTTGCTCTCATGTCTCTGACAATTTTTCAGCCAGCACAAATGGAGTTTTGGATGACGCCAATGCAGCGCTAAGCCTCGCCTCCACCTTGCATTGCGCCCCTCCTCCTTTCTCTTTCAAAAAGAGTTTTTCCATGCAAGGACGGGCCTCCGATCTGACCGGATCGGCTTATGAGTGAGGGAGGGATGGCTTGGAGGAGACCTGGAAGCCGTCGCCCTGTAGGGGCAGTGAAAGAAAACTGAAAATCCATCTGCATAGCTAGCCCCAGCAAGGATTGTTCCAGAGGAGCTTAGTTCAGCACATCTTTACTCCATGACCAACACCTAGACACTGGCGAAAAAATTGAGGTACTCCCAGTAGAGGGAGGGGTTATATAGGGAGTGCACTTTTTGTCTTAGGTTGTGCCAGTGTTCATCACCTGAAGGTGGCCTAAAACCCACATAGTAACCATTATGGCTCTGTGTCCGCTGATGTATGAAAAGAAAAGACATTACATTATGGTACACAAAATAGACTAAATGATAAAAAAAAAAAAAAAAGGGAAAAGCAGAAAGCAGGAATAAAAAAGTTGTGGGGGGGGGGGGGGTGACTCAATCGAGACAAGACTGGGAAATATATCATTTGGTGTCTAGAAAACAATATTACAGTGGACGTCGAGGCCATGGTCCTAGTCTTGTCTCCATAATGGTTCTCCCGTCTTCGTTTTTTTGCGGTTTCACTTTTTAGGTAATATTCCTTCCTCCCATATTCCTCCTTTTATTTATTAATATAAATCTAAATATATATTATATACACACACACACACAGTACACTGTATATTTCAGTATATACAGTTTCTCACAAAAGTGAGTACACCCCTCACATTTTTGTACATATTTTATTACAGTATATCTTTTTATGTGACAACACTGAAGAAATTATACTTTACTACAATGTAAAGTAGTGAGTGTACAGCTTGTATAGCAGTGCAAATTTGCTTTCCCCTCAAAATAACTCAACACACAGCCGTTAATGTCTAAACCACTGGCAACAAAAGTGTGTACACCCCTAAGTGAAAATGTCCAAATTGGGCCCAAATAGCCATTTTCCTTCTCTGGTATCATGTGACTTGTTGGTGTTACAAAGTCTTGGGTGTGAATGGGGAGAAGGTGTGTTAAATTTGGTGTTACCACTCTCACACTGGTATTTGGAAGTTCAACATGGCACCTATTGGCAAAGAACTCTCTGAGGATCCGAAAAAAATAATTGTTGCTCTACATAAAGATGGCCTAGGCTACAGGAGGATTGGCAAGACCCTGAAACTGAGCTGCAGTACAGTGGCCAAGACCATACAGTGGTTTAACAGGACAGGTTCCACTCAGAACAGGCCTCACCATGGTCGATCAAAGAAGTTGAGTGCACATGCTCAGCCTCATATCCAGAGGTTGTCTTTGGGAAATAGACGTATGAGAGCTGCCAGCATTGCTCAGGCCATATGCCGCACACTGCATCAAATTGGTCTGCATGGCTGTTGTCCCAGAAGGAAGCCTCTTCTAAAGATGATGCACAAAAAAGCCCGAAAACAGTTTGCTGAAGACAAGCAGACTAAAGACATGGATTACTGGAACCATATCCTGTGGTCTGAGACCAAGATAAACTTATTTGGTTCAGATGGTGTCAAGCATGTGTGGCGGTAACCAAGTGAGGTGTACAAACACAAGTGTGTCTTGCCTAGAGTCAAGCATGGTGGTGGAAGTGTCATGGTCTGAAGCTGCATGAGTGCTGCTGGCACTGGGGAGCTACAGTTCATTGAGGGAACCATGAATGTCAACATGTACTGTGACATACTGAAGCAGAGCATGAACCCCTCCCTTCCGAGACGCAGAACAGTATTCCAACATAACGACCCTAAACACACCTCCAAGATGACCACTAGCTTGCTAAACAAGCTGATAGGTAAAGATGATAGACTGGCCAAGCATGTCTCCAGACCTATACCCTATTGAGCATCCTCAAACGGAAGGTGGAGGAGCACAAGGTCTCTAACATCCACCAGTTCCGTGATGTCCTCAAGGAGGAGTGGAAGAGGACTCCAGTGGCAAGCTGTGAAGCTCTGGTGAACTCCATGCCCAAGAGGGTTGAGGTAGTGCTGGAAAATAATGGTGGCCACACAAAATATTGATACTTTGGGCCCAAATTTGGAAATTTTCTCTTAGTGGTGTACTCACTTTCGTTGCCAGCAGCTTAAACATTCATGGCTGTGTGTTGATTTATTTTGAGAGGACAGCAAATTTACACTGTTATACGAGCTGTACACGCACTACTTTACATTGTAGCAAAGTGTAATTTCTTGTTAAGTTATTAAATAATAATTTATATATAATAAATCATTTACACAAACGTGAGGGGTGTACTCACTTTTGTAAGTCAGCAGCTCTCCGCTCTGCCCCCCGCCCTGTGCGCTCACTGGAGCACTGAGCTGTGGAGGGGCGGGGAGCGGATCCAGACTTTATTGTCATGATGATGCAGTACCTGGACTGATTCCTGTGACGTCAACAGAGAGCGGACTTCAGGCCACTCTCTGCTGAAAATGGATCACAGGAGTGCAAAACAAATTGCACTCCTGTGATCCATAGGATAAGCCCAGCCAAACGAGCTTTGGCTGGACTTCTCCTTTAATACCAGAATAAAGTTTAGTAACAACTTTTAACAGTATAACAAACAATGCACATTCCAAAGTATTACATTTATACAATACCTTCACAGAATACAAAGTAGAATAAATGTTCTTGTACATAGCCAAAGCAGGTTTATAAAACAAATCGAACCTGAGATGTCATTAGTCATTATATCTCACAGTGTATGTATCCCTAGATATGGTTTATGATGAGAAGACATTCCCATCATAGCTCTTCTGCAGTACTTTAAATTAAAGTTCCCACGTTATGTCAATAGCCAATCAAGAAATTAAGAAATTTGATTTTCATTTTTTTTTATTGGATATGCTTCATATACATTCATAGCAGAAAGTAATATATATATATATATATATATTCTTTTTTTTTTTTTTTGAATGGTCTGTCTTTTTTTGTTTTATTAGTGCAAAAATAAAAAAAACACAGAGGTGTTCAAATTACTATAGAAAGCAACTTTATAGGCACTTATGTAAGAAACTAGATGCGTAATTTAAGACGTTATATTTTTATTTTGAAAAAAACTATTTATTACATAAATATATAATTAGAAAACAGAGGTGGAAGGAGTCATTTACTACTTCCACCTTTGTCAGCACAAGATGTTACCATTATTTCTAAAGTCATACAGTAGAATGTAACAACGAGAGGTGTTCAAATACCACCAATAGAAAGCTATATTTGTGGGAATAAAAACAACATCAATTTTATTTGGGTACAGCATTGTTCAGTTAAATTTAAATCTAAATTAACACAGTGCCATATCACAAAAAAATTGCCTGGTCATGAAGGGGGATACATCAAGTGGTTAAAGATATAAAAAATGATTAAATAAACCTTCCAATTCAATGTTCTAAATGTATAATTCAAAATATGAAAACAGCCTCTGTCCACAGCTGCTGAAGTCCTGAATTATTGCAGATCCCAGGGCATGACCAAGGATTATAGGTAAAAGATATATTTGCACTTCAGAGCAATAAAGAAGGACGTAGAACCAGTCCAAGGAACCTATCCTGGGGCACTGGGTTGGGTATGCCTACGTCACTGCATCAGACGCCAGATTAACAACTAGAGACCATTTTCTGGATGTTTGTATGTAAAATCACCCCATTTTCGGCTGTGAAACATATTGTAGGACATGTAATTCACCTACAGTTGCTTGATTTGAATTTCAGAAACTGAACACCCAAATCAAATATTGACCTGTGCAACCCTGCAACACCCAGAAATGCAAATGTAAGTAGACTTCAAAGCAGGAGACCATACATAATTATTAACAAGGTCAGTTATAAATAGCTTTGCATTGTGCCTTTCTAAGTAAGTTAGGTTTACATTGAAACCTAAGATTATACAGCACTGAATGCTCCTTCTTTGCACATATCAATTATACATACACTGTAGCAAATGAGGTTTACGTCAACATAAAAAATTTCCAGTGCAAGGAGCAGCAAAAAATGACATAAGACTGTATCAGTCACATAGAGAGAACATGCAACATGTAATGTCAAAATCATGTTTAGGGATTTAGGGAAACTTTTTTTCGTGGCTTTGGATGGAAGGACGAAGGCTTTCCAACACTGTTGGGATTTTATTGCTATCTGTGTTTCTGCTATGGAGCATCACTTTGTTATTCCTGTATACCACTGTCACCAGGACTGAAAATGAAGAAAAAACATCACAAAAGGACTTATGGGGACCATCTCGAGTCATATTTCGCCAATAGTCGTTGAGTTTTTTTTTTTCCTTTTTATAGGAGTGCTTTACAACCTAGAGCTGAACTCTGTTTTACCTGCCAACAGGAGTAGTATTTGTCCATCCAGTCCTGATATTTACACAGCTCTGCCAAACAGCACTGTCCAACATTATCTTTCTCTGCTGCAGTTTCACTTGGTATACTCCCAACCCTGCGACTGGGCAGGCAAAAGAGAAGCAGCACACTGATCAGCTCATCTCTTTATCCAGTGGCTGTCAACTTATGAGCTACAGGGGGCCTCAAATGCCCCTGACATCACCAAAGGGCCCCACATAATGTTCAATAGATGTAACACTTGAGAGGACTATCAGAAGCAGAGAAAATGAGGGTCAGAGTGTAAATACTGCCCCATTTTGGCTGGGGATATGCTGTAGAAGACAATACCAAACTGGGAACACAATACACGAGACTTGTAGAGCTTAAGGATGAGTTCAGGTGTGTTCACATATTCCACGTGCAGAGCCCGCCAGGAAGTTGGCGCAGCGCTGCGCTAATCACAGGCAGTGAGACATTGCCCCGATGCGCGGCTGTAGAGATCGGAAAATGTCTCACTGCCTGTGATTAGTGCAGTGCTGCGCCGGCTTCCTGGCGGGCTCTGCACATGAAGTATGCAAACACGCCTGAGCTCATTCTTACTAGAGATCAATGCTATTACCCTACTCCCCTAATTACCCTAATGTACAGACTGCTGCACATCATATACCAAAGAGCCACATGTTGCCCTCGGGCCACAGGGCACCAGGTTCTTTGTCACACTGCTATCTACACCCATCAGCATCTTCCTTGTGCTGCAACACATTAGATTGGCTCCTTATGCTGCTTCACTTCCCCCTCTCCTGAGCTCTGCTGTACAGTAAACTGCAAGAAACCGATACCAAGTCAAACCAGGTAATCGTGCGGCCTGCATTAAGAAAACACATTAGGCCTGGTTCCTTTTTGTAACGCATTTTCAGTTTTGCAGAAACACACTACAGTCCATATGACATGGTTTCCTGTGGATGTAGTTCACATCTGTGCATTTCATAGAAAGGGTTAGGGACTTATTTCTGGTTTCGTTCCATAGACTTCAATGGATGAAAAGGGTGTATTTAAGAAAATGCACCTAGAATATGCAAACTGCAAAGGTGTGAATCAGGCCTTAAGGGGTTGGATTATAGAGCTGCATTAACCTGTGTCTTTTATAACTGTCCAGAGTTTAGCTTTAACAATCTTCTAGGATGCGGAGAAGATTTTGCTCCATCACAGGTGTGACAGTAGGGGATGCTGTCAAGGTAAAATTGATAGTTTAGGGGGACACAGGGTATGTACATTTGCTTGGTGCAAGGCTACAGAGCATAAATGTGGACTGGAGAAAACTGCTTTCGCAGCTTTCTCCAGGTTTTGGTATTTGGTCACGGGGCTCTGTAGTTTGGAGATTCCATAGTGTCTAGGGTCGGACAGAATCTCCAACCCTGTGTCCAGAGACTTTGTAGATTACCAGCAGGGTATTTGCTCAGGTGAGCACAGCACTTATAATGAGAGTATGGAAAGACCTCATGGCTCCCAGTTGGAGACTGCTCCACACTCAGAGAAAGACAGGAGGGCTCTAGGAGTCAGCCAGAACGTGTGACTGCAAGAGGCAGTGGAACGGCCTGAGGACTAAGGCCAAAGTGGAGCTGTGGGTGCTAAAGTGAAGCCATTCACAATGAGGAATGCTGTGGTCTGTGTGACCAGGATAAAGGGCAGAGGTACTGCTAAAGAGAGCCACGTGGGCTAGCATTTTCTGTTGTGTTTATTTGCTGGAGAACCCCTGCATGGGAAACCTTTAGGTTATGGACTTTTATTTGCCTTTTTAATAAAAATGGGCTACCACACTCTTAAATATAGTTCCTCACTGGCTTGAATCACTGACAAATGCATCTGCCACGAGAGCTAATGTTCCCCAATGTTACACGTGGCTGATGAGGAAAAAGCAGCACCTGGAAGTTGGCTGCCCAATTCTTCTGTAACAGAACACCTTCCATATAAGATGACACTCTAAGTAGTGAGCCTGGTAACATAGTAAATTAGTGTGGTAATCCATCACATTAGTAATCTGCCATCATTTTGTTACATTGCATCACACATTAATAAAATTACATCCAATATTGCATCTTCCCGCATGGTAAAACACAGTGGTTTACTGCACAGCAAGTGTCCACTGTGGCCGGAGGTGCCTTTTCTTTTTTCATACAATGTAACTTTTCATTCATTTCTATGCACTGCAACTGTCCTTCCTGAGGTTCCAATCTTTCCTCACCCTAAGTGAACATTTTTGGCTATAGTTGGGCTTTAACCACTTCAGCCCCGGAGGGACCCCCTTAAAGTGGTTGTAAACCCACAATAAATATTAAAAAAAAAAAAAAAAAAACCCTGCAAGACAAAGGCATAATGAGCTAGTATGCATTGCATACTAGCTCATTATGAAATACTCACCTTAGATTAAAGCCCCGCAGCGCTCCCCGTACACTGCTCCAGCTGGCGACATTGCTCTCGGAGTTACTTATAGGTATCGTGGGCTCTGGCGATGTGATAGGCCGGAGCCGCGATGATGTCACTCACGTGCATGCGCGGGGGAAGCTGTCGGTAACAGCACAATAGCTGAAGCAAAGGCCCAAACGTGCCATTGCTTCAGTGTGCATGTGCCGATAACGTCATGGGCTATCAAAGGGTTAACTGTGTTTCCTCAGTGTGTTTCTGTGTGGGGGGAAGTACGCACAGGAAGAACACAGAGATCACTGTTCCTGATTACTAGGAACATCATCTTCCCCGTCAGAACGGGGATCTGCCTTGTTTACATAGGCAGATCCCCATTCTGCTTCTCTGCATTGGCTTCTCCTCTGTGCAGCGAGTGCGCCCACACTATGTATTGCATGAAAAAATGTACAGGTAAGTTGTTTTGCACAATAGAGCCACCCTGCAGCAGTATATATGCGGTGGGTGGTCTTTAAGCGACTCTCATGAGAGAAGTATGGTGGGCTGTAATTTTCAGGTATCCTTGTGAAAATGCTAGATGCCTGGCTGTATCTGAATTCTGCATTATTGGGATTGCATATGAAAAAATATATGGGACAAGTTCAGGAGGGTGGGCAGCTATACAGAAAATCCAAACTCAGTAAAGCTTATATGAAGGCAAACTCCCTTTACCAAGTAAATTCAGCAAAGCTAATCATACATGGAAGATTTTATGTCTGTTCGAGAGAGAGAGAGAGAGAGAGAGAGAGAAGAGAGAAGAGAGAAGAGAGAAGAGAGAAGAGAGAAGAGAGAAGAGAGAAGAGAGAAGAGAGAGAAGAGAGAGAAGAGAGAGAAGAGAGAGAAGAGAGAGAAGAGAGAGAGGAGAGAGAGGAGAGAGAGATAAGCCCCAATTCACACTAGAACCTGGCGAGGGAAAACTGCGATCTGTGCACGTTTCTCGCATTGCATCCAAAATGCACTGCCCTTGCGATCTGCAGTGGGTGTCAATGCAATGTTAATGACACCCCAAACGCAGGTTGAAAACGCAGTGCATTACTTGCCTGCACCGGATTACATGGTGCAAAAGTATCATGAGAACTGCTTGCAGTGCGTTTCCTACTTTGGTGCAATTTAAGCCCATTTAAAGTGAATTTTGGTCGAATCATGTCACACTGAATCGCATGTGAATGTGGTACCCATTTCTAGGCAATTTATAGTGTCAATCTAGCATAAAGAAGTGTCTATGTACATGCTACAGGAAAAATCCCTTGCTCCCCCTAGCAACTAATCAGCTTTTAACGGCAATTCATGTTTGTAAATGAAATCTGATTGTGGTAGCAAGAAATGTTCTGGCTTACTCTTTTCCCCATACATCATTCACAAAGAGTTAATGATTTGGCTCACACTCCACCGATTAAAACGTAATCCTTTATTGCCATACAAATCCATCATTCGCAAAGTAAAACCACAGAAGCTTTGAAATGTGGAGACATGAAAAAGGGTTATTTCAGGTGGTGAGAAGGAGTTTGCCTCTCTGCCTCAGTTCAAGTTTAGATTTTGTAGTTTTCTTAGGACGGCCATACATGACACAATCAAATTGTACAATCTCTTTGGATCTAATATCAACTAGATAGTGCAAGGTCTTGCCAAATTTGATGCAGAACAGAAAGGATTGTTTCAATTTGTTTGCATTTAGGTAATGTTATAGCAGATTGTACAGATAATTTGCAATCAGGTTGTATAGTATATGGCCTGCTTAATAATTCTAGTAAAGTAAGTCAGAGCCAACTGCCTTTTCATTGTCATCTGACAATATTTTTGTGCCTGGAGGGACCCCAGAAACGGCATACTTACATAATCACAAAGTCTTGTTTTTTGTTTTGCAAGAGGGGTATGCCTATTCTAAAGATAAAAGAGAACATGTGGCAAGTGAGTTAAAGTGTTAATATACCCACAAGCACCTCTACCCCCCCCCCCCTCCCTCTCGGCAATCATCTGGGACTCGTCACAGGTCCTAGATGACTGCCCGGCTAGTCGAGGCTTGCGCATGCGCAGTGGGTGAGTGGCTGTGAAGCCACAGCCAGGCGACCACAGTTACAATGCTGGCGCCGCAGAGAGGAGAGGGGCTTCGTTCCCCCGCATCGCTGGACCCTGGGACAGGTAAGTGTCCGATTATTAAAAGCCAGCAGCTGCAGTATTTGTAGCTGCTGACTTTTACTTTTTTTATTTTTTTGAGCAGAACTCTGCTTTAAAGTGGAAGTAAACTTCTATCACTAACTTTTACCTATAGGTAAGCCTATAATAAATATGTAAAAATCTCCTAAACGTGCACCGTTTAGGAGGTATTTACTGCACATGCAGCCAGTGACATTAGAGGCTCATGCGCTCTGCAGGAACGGCCACCCGTGCCATTCTTTACGATCCCTGTACCATGAATGATGTCATCACGGCACCGGCCACTCACAGAGCAGGAGCCGTGAACCCAGAAGAGAGACGGGTGAAGCTGGAACAGCTTAGTTTTAAGGTGTCACATAGTGTGCTAGCACACGATGCATACTAGCACATTATGACTTTACAGTGCAGGGAAAAAAAAAAAAGGTCCAGCGGTATACAACCACTTTAAGATAGTAAATCTGTTGATTTTCAAAGATAAACAGTTCAAGGGTAAAGACAGACCATTTATTACAGACAGGAGCGCTTACAATGATCACCTTTTATTTAAGTAATTTTTATTTATTTTTTATCCCAAAAGGAATATAACTATTTATTGTAACTGCTTAAAACGAGTGTGAGCTGGAGTTAAGCTTTAATTTGTTAGTGTATCTAAATCTGCTAGTCCATCTGACACTCCTCTCTCCCCAGACTGACAATACTGCTGTCCAAATCTGCCCCTGGTGAGTGGGGGCACTGTAATACAGGAGGTGTGTTACTGGCCAGATAACTGAGTGAAAACAGAAGGCAAAGAAGCCTAAAAAAAAGAAAACGAATACAGCCACATCTAATGATTTATAAGCTGCAATACATTATATTTTTGGTTTTGGGTTTAATACTGCTTTAAGGTAGATTTAAAATCAATCATTCGAAAATCACATATAATTTTTAACGTTGGTATAATTTTAAAATTTTTTAATTGTTTTAAATCTGCAATACCGGGCTATAGTTGTATGACGTCCGCAGATTGGATCTCCCATCCTGGGCGGGTGTCATATGACCTCCTCGGTATCTTTCCGTTCCTGCGGGCCCCTGAGGGGCCGCAGAGCGGCGATCATGGATGAGGTGGGTCCCTCGGACAGTCACAGCCCATCCCAGATCGGGGTAAAGAGCCAATAAAAAAATGTCTATTTACCACGTGACCGGCTGTATCCAATCACAGCCGGTCACATGAATTGCCCACATGTACAGCGTTCATACACGCCCCTAGGGTACGCAGTGGTGATCGGGGACGCGGCTGGTCACCCTGACATAACCCAACCCTCATCGCAGTAAAGAGCCAATGAAATTGGCTCTTTACCACGTGACCGGCTGTGTCCAATCACAGCCGATCACAGAATGTAAACAAACCACAGTAACAAGCTGTTACCAGGTTCTCCTCCTCACACACTGATCATGTGTGAGAAGGAGTGCTTACAGTACACACACTGATTGCCCCCCCCCCCAATAAAGAGTACCTGTCACCAGCTATCAGAGTACCCAAGTATCTGAGTACCTGTCACCAGGCCACCAGAGTACCAGAGTATCTATCTGCAGCCCATGCCTCATAGAATATACATTGGGGTGTTTGCTTTCCATTTTGTGGGTAATTCCATTGTCCTGGTGCTCCAGGGTCTTCAAAAGTGTAATAGGTCGTTAGGAAATTAGAGGTATAATTTATGCGCCCAGAACGCCTGATGGTGCTCCCTGCATGTTGGGCCTCTGTATGTGGCCAGGCTGTGAAAGTCTCACACATGTGGTAACGCCATACTCAGGAGGAGTAGCAGAATGTATTTTGGAGTGTATTTTTTGCTATGTACATGCTTTGAGTTAGAAATATCTTATTAATTGACCCTCTTTGTGTAAAAATAAATAAATAAAAAAAATTATTAATTTTCTTTCCACATTTTCCGAAGACTTGTGTAAAAAATGAACCATTCAAAAGACTCATTATGCCTCATAGAATAGACATTGGGGTGTCTGCTTTACAAAATGTGGTCATTTTGTGGGTAATTCCACTGTCCTGGCCTGGGGCTGCAGGGCCTTCACAAATGTAATAGGTGGTTAGGAAATTAGAGGTGTCATTTTATGCTCCTAGAACCCCTGACGGTGCTCCCTGCATGTTGGACCTCTCTGTGTGGCCAGGCTGTGTAAAAGTCCCACACATGTGGTATCGTCATACTCGGGAGGAGTAGAAGAATGCATTTTGGGGTGTAATTGGAAGTATGCATATGCTGTGTGTGATAACTAACTTGTTTATTATGACAATTCTGTGAAAAGAAAAGAAAAACTATTTTAAATTTTTCCAAGAATTTAAAAAAACTGACCATGCCTCTTGCTAAATACCTTTGACTGTCTACTTTTCAAAAAGGCTTCATTTGTGGGGTATTTGTACCTTCCTGACATTTCAGGGTCTCAAGAAATGAGATAGGCCGTCAGTGCATCAGTTGTGATCAATTTTCTGTGATTTGCACCATAGCTTGTAGACTCTATAACTTTCAAAGAGACTAAATAATATCCACTAATTTGGGTTATTTTTACCAAAGAGATGTAGCCGTATAAATTTTGGCCCAAATTTATGAACAAAAATGACTTGTTTGCAAAATTTATTTATTTTTTCAAAATGTTGGCATTTTTTCACTTATGTTGTAAAACACAAAAAACACAGTAGTGATTAAATACCACCAAAAGAAAGCTCTATTTGTATGAAAAAAATGATAAAAATGTTGTTTGGGAACAATGTTGCATGACTGAGTAATTGGAATTCAAAGTGTGAGAGCACTGAAAGCTAAAAATTGGTCTGGGAAGGAAGGGTGTATAAATGCCCTGTATTGAAGTGGTTAAAATAATACATGGTAATCCTGTATTGAAGTCTTGCATAGGCACTCCCTGTTACAACACTCTAGGATTTTCCTTTAAGGGCAAAATACTTCTAAAGGGATGCAGACACTCCAGATATTCTTATGAGAACACTAAGAGTGCACCAGCTGATTATAATGAACCAGACCCACCCATTCAGAATCAGTCTGCAAAGGACATTCTGAAACTTACAACAGTTTCTTTAGAGCAGAAAGATGTAAGTATTCTACAACAATGTTTGGTAAAAATGTACATTGATCACCTGGAGGAGACTTTTTTTTTTTTTTCCAACAAACGTGGAGTTACACTTCAACCTCTTCTTGCTGTCCATATGCATATATGCGGTCTATCAGTGGGTGGGCTTTAATGCTGAAAGGCGGCATATATGCAGCCCTATGTAAACATATTACCATGCTGAGTGTGTGCGCCCTGGAGCACGGTAGTTGCCAGGTACCGGAAAGCTCCCGATTTATACTTGGGATCAGGAGCTTGACGGTCACATGATCGGAATGCCTGCCTCTGCCTCCCAGTATTTAGAATCTCTTAAAAGCCTGGGAAGTGACAGGAGGAAGGAGTTAAGGCTATATGTAGTGTTACATTTAGCGGCATAATTTGCCTACTATATTTTTACTTTACCTGAATTGAACCATCTTCCTTTTACATCTTAAACTATATTTATGGTCCAGCATCAAGGAAGGGAAGGCTGGCCATACACAGTATGAACCGTTAATGGGCAGGCTGAATGTACCAAGTTGATTGATCGATCGACTTACAACCAGCCTTCAGTCGATAGCAATAATAACTGTTTTCTCTCACCATGGACGGCTTCCCCTGCTGGGAGAAGACAATTGCTCAGCAGGAGAGATTCCCCTGTCAGCACAGTCTGTGTTGATAAGAGAATTGTGGCAATTTCTTTCCTGCAACCTGTGGTTGCAGGAAAGAAATTAGCTTCATGTATGGCGGGCCTAAGTGTGGTCTGAAGACATAATTTCCTGCTCCTTTCTGTAGGGATTCAGCAATCCTTGTGCTCTCATTTGTACTGGAAAACTCTGGCACATCAGTGTGGAGGAGCAGGCCAAGTGATTTAAGTCACTAAGGTATACAATGCAAGACCCTGGTTGTCGATGAGATGGCAAAAATTGTTGCGATGATGTCATTAGGAAGCTGGGCCAACATCTTAAAGCATGGCAGCTCTTTTTATATGGCACATTTTTTTTTTTTTTTTTTTTAACTAAATGCTAGAGATGTAGGAGTTTTATGTAACCACAACATTGCTTCTAAGCCCTTGTACACATGGTCGGACATTCCGACGGAAAATGTCTGATCGGACAGTGTTGTCGGATAATGTGTGTGTGGGCTCCATCAGACTGTTTTCGTTGGAATATCCGACGGACAAAGTTTTAGAGCTGGGCTCTAAAACTTTCCGATAACATGATCCGATCGGACTTCGTCCGATTGTGTGTAGAGAATTCCAATCGGACAAAGTGCCACACATGCTCAGATCAAATTCCTAGAGCAAAGCTATTGGCTACTAGCCTGAACATAGTCCCGTCGTAATGAAATAACGTCATCACATTGAGAACGATCAGATTTTCCGTCAACTTTGTCCGACTGTGTGTATGCAGCAGTTTCGGACAAAATCCAATGGATTTGGTTGTTGGAATGTCCGACCGTGTGTACAAGGGCTAAGAGCTCTAGATACGTTTGTGTCTAAATAATAAAAAAATGACCAGGGTCTTCTTGTTAAATAAGTTACTGAAAAGTACAGCAAAATCATTAATTTTAGTGTATTTAAGGCGTGCTGCGAGCCTTTGTAAGGTAAGTCCTATGTTGACGGATACTGGTTTCATTAATGCTATATTCTACATAACTTCACACCTTCAGCCACACATCCTAATTTCTAACCAAAGATGGACACAGTAATCATTTAGCAGAATCAAAAATACACTTGCATGCAATGATGATAAAAAAAAATCACAGAGGATTAATACTTGGAATTCTCCTTTTATTGATAAAAAAAAAAAAAAGAACAAAAAGAAAAACATTACCAGATTAAGAATAAAATGGTTAAATTCAGCTTATCCATGAATAATGTGAAAATAAAACACAGGTTAGATATTTACAGTCTGCTAAAATACATTATAAACAGTTTTCAGGAAGCATGTGCAAAGAAATTAGGTACACACTATACGAGAACTGAAGAAGCTTTTTGTCTATGTACAAGAAAAGGCCTATAAATAAAGCTACTATTCTCAATAAAATTAAAGGTCACCTCCACCCAAAGACGATATTTAACTTTTAAGTGGTTGCTGTTAAGTCATGTGTTGGTTTCTTATATCTTTTGGGATTCCAAAGGAAAGCTATTCCCAATTCAGTCCAACAAAAACAGCTATATCAAATGCAAAACCATGGTGTCACTCTCCATTGCTGGATTCTTCATGATATAGAAGAAATGAGGAATCCAGCTGTAAGAGTGACAGCTTTGCTATGGCCTTGTGGGAGCGGCTGATGACACAAACTACTAAAGTGAAAAACCTAAGAGAAGCCAGTGCTGAAGGTATTTGGCTAAGCTTCCTTCACTCTGCTCCACTGGCATAAATATGCATGCTCAAGCAAAAATAATGTGCATATTTATGCCTAAAACCACCAAAACAAGACCACGCCCCAACAGTTGGGATTATGCTCTGACCATCCCCTGAGGAGGTTTGTGCCCACCTTAACTGAAATAATAAATACTGGCAGGGTATGTTGAAGAGTATGCCTTTTTACTTGTTTTTGCTTTATTTTTTCATCTAAACGAATGAGACAAATAGCTAAAAGATAAAAGCATCTCAGATTACCTATTTACTCATTTTTATGTGTTATTGTGTGCTGAAATAAGCAGAAGCTCTGTTTTTAGTGCAGGATTTCAAAAACACACTTCGGATATTATACAATTAATAAAGAACATTGACGTCACATAACCATTTAGGTACATTTCAAAAGGTATATTTTAAAGTGCGTGTGAAATAAGTTATTATTCTAGTGCTGGAGAAACGTTATACTTACAGCTTTTAGTAGAACCAAATATTTTATATATGTATTATATTTACATAAAATACAGAAAAAACAATAAGCTATTCTAAAGGTTATGTTGGCAACCATGGGGGACTACGAAAAAAAAAAAATGATTATGCAGTGTATTCCCATCATCTAACGTTAATGCACATACCTATCCATTTGATCTATAAACAGAAAATTAAATCCTTTCACTATTAGAAATGTTTCTCACAAAACCAGAAACTAGACTACAATTACATTACATGTTTTCTTTCATGGACTGTTGAGTATATCACCTATAAGGATATGTTTGAGATTTTCTAAAGAGGGTACTGTTAAATGCTATATGGTGTGCCATAATATAGATGAAAAATCGCATATGGCAACTATACCAGCATATAAACAAAAAATATACAAGGTAACAGAGGCACTTGTATTGGGGAAGCTAATGAAATGAAACCATAGGACTTTCAGGATAAACTCATTTGTTTTGAAGTACTTGAACTTCTACTAGTACTTTGAACTACTTATGTAGTACATGGGATTAAACAAGCACCAAAAACTGCATCCATATACATTACAAGACTGATAATGTATTTAATAAGTTGGCACACACTGCATGAAGTATTTTTTTTTAACCTTGTTAGTCAACAACCAGCCACCAAAGGGAAGTTCACTAATCACAACTATTGCATCTACTAAACATATATACCAAATTATGGGCATGCTATTTTTTTTTAACCAACTATTTATCTCACTGCAGGAGGTTGTGAGTCTGTTCACAAAAAAAAGTGAATATAAAATAAAAAAAATGTGCTCACTAGAAAAAAATAAATTAAAAAAGGCTTTGGTGGAAATGCATTTCATTATTACTGACATAAAACGATAAACACAGTTATGATCAAGACAAGGTTGGTCAGGTGAACGACACCAAAATGTCAGACAGCCTACCGACTGTTGTTGCCATGAGATTCAACAGTCAACATCAGTCTGATAAGCTATCCGACAGGATGGTAGAGCCATGGAGATGTCACGACGGTAGATGAAGGTGCAATGTACACACGACAGGCAAGATACAATGGTTCTGAAGACAATGGCTGTGACTTGCTTTAAGCATGTGACGCTGAAAACTGAATTGTGGGTTAACATATTTAAATAATATATTGAAGGGGTAATACACATCAGAACCCTGCTAAAAATTTGAACTTTTATCTGACACTGGGAAAAAAGAGTGGTATAAAATAAATTTATATATATATATATATATATATATATATATATATATATATATATATAAAACCCATACCTTGTATGCCCCTGAGATCTACAGTGATGGTAATACATGCCCTGTCTGCCTCTACTAGTCTGTCCACATGTGGATTCATGAAATGAACCGGACTTACAACCCTGCCCCCTTCCCCCTATTTTTATGAATGAATTCGGAAAGAGAGGCGGGGCTGTGACTACTCTGTTCTTCACATATATGAACAGCAGTGCAGTTGCTGACAGAACAGTGTGAGACAATGTAAGAGTAAATTATCTCTGTCTGGAAACAGTCAAATCATAGTGTATAATTTTATGCAGAAACTCAAACCCAGAACTGCTAAAGCTCTTGATTCACCATCATCCACCATCTGTATTTACCAGCATCAATCAATACAGGCTACAGTGGGGAATAAGAATTATGGCATCTCTAAATCAAGGTTACAATTTAAAAAGAGCACACCACTTACATTTCCACATATACAAATTCAAGGTCAGTATCGATATAAAGTGATATCCATATAAACTCAAACAGAAAAAGTGTTATTACCATGAAGTTTATAGGTTTTAGTGTTGTACTTCACAGTTTACTTTTGTGCTGTTTGTTTCCCATAATGCTTGTGCACTTTTTAAGCTGGAACACGATTGCAAAACGGTCCCACGTGCGTCATTAGTTGTTGACTCATTCACTTGGAATGTTTGTGCTGAGAACAGAAGGATCTCAAGACTGACAAAACACACAAGTGGGGACAGGAGATCCTTTTCAGCCACAGACAGCAGCCAACAGGTACAGGGAAAGTGTTAGTACCAGCAGCTAACAGTTATTGGTCACTATTTCCATTTTTCCGCTGGCTGTGCAAGTGACGTTATTAGTACAAATTAATGGCAATGCATGTGTAATGAAATGACACATGGAATAAATGTATGATGTAACAGATCTAAACAGAATAATGAGATTATAATTATTACTTTGGTGTGTTATAATATAACTTTTTTTTCTTGAAGTTCATTTGCTCTTTGTAAAACATCCTACATAGCTTTAGGGCTAAGTGATAAAGTGCTTTGATAAGATCTGATGTTTTACTACATTTACTGGATGAGTCAGTAACATGAACTCAGCTAGAAGGTGTCTAGATCTGAATGTAGAACAGCTGGATCTTAAACAGTTTGCATCTATAAACCTGTATGGCCAAACATATAAGACCTTCAAAATGATTAAAAAGACAAATGTCTGTAACCATAAAACTTTGCTCACTGCATAAATCAAATCAATCATTGCTGCTCCCAGGTACCTAACATGGTAAGACAACCTTCGTAACCCTGAGATCTAAATAGGGGCATGAAAAGGTCTACTGGGTGCTCAGTAGTGCCGGCGTGCACAAAGTCTAGTGAAGGTTTCATTAATACAGAAGGTCTAGGCGATTGCTTCACACTGGGTGTTGGCAGTAACAACAGTCCACGGTGACCCTGCACCCCTTGCTTCCCTCAATGACTATCTCAGATTGATACCAGCATCCAGGACACCATCCAAGTACAGCATGATGTCAGGTCTTTTACACGAGTGCTAAGGATTAGAAGCTGGTACTTGTATTAAGGACCCTTAAAACCATTAAAGATCTAAGCCATGCAAAGTTTCAGCCCAGAATTAATATCTTCCATAAACTAGGCCTTACCAATCAGTGTATGGGGGCACTTTTGTGGGTGGGCTTAAATAATAGTATGTTAAAAAATACTTTTAGATTTGCCTTTAAGGAGCAACATTCCTAAATAATTATATTGCATCCTGATTTTATAAAGCCAAAAGGAAAACATGGAAGGAAGCCTAAATACCAATTTAGAATTAATCTAAAATTCCTAGTAGTTAATCAATGGTAAATCCTAAAAAAAAAAATTGAATGAAAGAAAAACGGTGCTCTGAAGAGTTAACTTGACTGCCAATGACTCAGGCTTGGCAGGAAAACAAGTGGAACCATGAAGACGTTTTCTAGGAAGCCAGCTGTAATATTAAGTCAGCAGTAAAGGCAGCGCCAGAGCTAAATACACACTTCCTTCTTCCTGCTTCTGCAAGGCAAGAGTGATTGGGAAATCACAGACAAAAGGTTTTTTTTTCACAGGGAGGATTAACACGCACGCAATCAACTTTGGTCCAACAGCTACGTGGGTGGAGTAGACAAAAGAATCAATGCATGAGAAATATAAAACTAAGCACATATCACAAAGAAAGAATGAAAATTTAACTTAGGGAGGGTAAAAAACAGACACGAGAAGTTCTGGAATGATCAAAGGTGGCTTTATAAAGTTCAGTTTCAACTTTCCATTCTATAAGTACAGAATTAAAAAAACAAAAACAAAAAAACAAAAAAACAAAAAGCAAGTCAGTTTTTAAAGAACTGGACGGTTACCAACTGTGTTCACTGATTTCAATGAACACCTCAAAATCAAGACAATGGGTAAGGGCACCGAATAATGTACAATTCCTAACTCCAAAAAAATTATTGCCGGGCAGACCACATTGTATCATCTTTGCCAAGACTATCAGAACTTTTGTTCAAAGTTAATAGATGGTTTACGGTGGTTTAACCCAAGAAAACTGAAAGCCTGTGTTAGATATTTGAGTTCCTTATTATCTCTAACATAACGTTACAGACAAGTGATTTATTAGCAAAAAAGTAAACTGGACACCTGAAATTGTAGACTAGCAGGGCACCTATCAAAAGTTAGGCCATCATGCCGTAATATAGTCCATGTGCAAACCAGACTTGTCAAGAACTCTAAAGGTCTTCAGTTTTACAGGGTCACGGGAGCACACTGCACAGCAATGTTGTAATGTCTCCCTCCAGTCATATAACAAAAGTCTGAACAGCACTTTCAATTGGTTCGTCCAGTCAAAGTAAACACAGAAAGTCACAACTTGACTTCTTTTCACACCAACTAGAACAGTCCAAAAGGTGATGCACTGCAACACCCTGTCCTGCTTTCAATGAAATAAGCTACAGTAGGTAAACTATGGCACTTTAGCTGCTGTAAAATACAGGTTCCAGCACTGCATGAAACAATGTAGTTCCACAAAAGTCTAAAGGCCACAGACCTTTTAGGTGTACCGTGACATTGTGGTTTTCACGCTCCCACAGTTCTCAGTCAAGAAATTCAAATTTCACCTTTTGCTTTCCTATAGACACAAGCAGCATACGGGCAAAGAGTCCCTTATTTATTCAACCCATTACAGTGCTACTATACAGAGGAAAACAAAGGACTCAATTTTTCTTGGCCAAAAACATGGGAGAAAGAAAATACTGTGAAACAGTACCCTGAGTGGCAAGATATGGGCTACAAAGAAATTAAAACTAACTCACCATAAGAGGAAAAAAAAAAAGCTGAGATATTAAGAAAAGGATATACATTACCTTATTTTGCCAACAGACATCTCTTATCCACAGAATATAAATGGTTACCGTTTTAAAGTGTGAAAAAAATATTAGAAAAAAATAATTTAATATGATTTAAAAAAAAAAAAAAAAATTATTGTGTTTTTAAAATGTCCAAAGCGTAAATTGCCAATTTTGCATTTTAACGGTTAATCAGGTCAAATGAGGTTCTTAGGAGCATTTTGTCTTTTTTTTTTGTGTCACCCCGCCCATTTACTCCCAGAGTCCTTCCCCCTTATTTTGTCTTCTCAACAGATACTTTTTTCTGTTGAACACGCTTGTCGTAGCTCTGTGCCATAGAGTTGATGATGGAAAGAATGAAATAGAACACCATAATGATGACCAGCTTCTCAAATGCCCATGATAACCAGTTTTCACTCTGTAGAAAGAAAAGGCACAATGCAGTATGATGAAATCATAGGAAGGAGTAACAAAACCTGCCCCACCTCATGTGTCTAAATACTGACTCATGTTAGCTGCCTTTTCATTTCAGACTGGTCTTTCTAAGCCCTAATGTCAGTATATACTGATACTATCTCTACTGTACTAACCAAAGCACACAAAAGACTCACGATTTCAAAGTCTGGCTATACTGTACATTCAATCATTCCATTATCTTACAAGGTACCAACACCTAGTAGCTATCACTTTTTCTTTTTTTTAATGTAGTGCCGTTTGTCCAGTAGGAGGCAGTGTTAAACTATAAAATAAAAGTTTCAGACATCAGTTACACTTATACGAAATTTCTGTCCACCACTTGAAGATATATACAAAGGTTGCTCAATTCTGTGATCTACCTATCCAACAAACCTGCAGGCTCCAGATACCTAGTGGCAAAGGTCTATGATGCTTTTCCAGATAAATGGGGATTAACAGCAAGCTGTGCCTGTAGCAAAATGTAGCTTCTATACTGACACATGACTCTGATCTCAGATAGATATAAAAAACACAAGGGAAAGGGTCATCAATTTAATTTTTGTTAATGTCTGTTGTAATAACTGTTGATTGCATGTGCCCTGGTATTTGCTATATCTATCTATAGAATATATATATATATATATATATATATATATATATATACACATATATATATATACATACACACACACACCCCAAAAAATAAATAAATATATAATATATGTGTGTGTGTACTATATATAAAATATATTTTTGTACACACATCGGTTATGATGGCTATAGCAAATACTGGGGCAAATATAAATATATATATATAAAGAAATTTTTATATATATATATATATATATATATATATATATATATATATATATATATATATATATATATATATATATGCGTGTTATTATATATAACCTTTTATATATATATTTTTTTTTCTTTATAGATATTTGCCCCAGTATTTGCCATATCCATCTAAAAAAAAAAAAAATATATATATATATATATATATATATATATATATATATATATATATATATAACCGATGTGTGTATAAAAAATATCTATTCCAGTCACTGTTAAAATATAAAAGTGCGATAACTACTGATTTATATGCCCTGACAAAAGGGTAATAACATATATGTGTTATTACCCGTTTGTCAGGGCATATAAATCAGTAGTCATCACACTTTTATATTTTAACAGTGACTGGAATAGAAAAAAAGATAAGCTATAAAAAAAACTAAAAAAACTACACGTAGATTAAAATAGAAAATAGCAAAAAAAAAAAAGTGCAATTGTTCACTAATGAATGTGAAAATAATGTCTAAATCAATAAAAAGACATTAAATGACATTTTATAATAACAAACACATGATGCTGCATCGGCTGGCAAGACTGGCACCCCCTACACAGAAGTGCAGTGTTCTTACCTGTGGAGCTCCTTTTTCTACTTTATGGTGAAGTTTCTTTCTTTGAGCCTCTAGGTATTCTTGGAACGGCTTTTGCAGAGATGGTCCAATACTTGGAACAGACCTGGGTCCATTTTCAAGCCGGGAGAAAAAAAAAGAAGGAGAAAAAAAAAGAAGAAGAAAAAAAAAAAAAAAAAAAAAAAAAAAAGAAGAAGAAGAGGAAAGGGAAAGCAGTTAGAGATTTACTTACTCAGGATGGAACGTATGAATGTGGCATGCTACGATATGAAGACAGCACAGGACAGTGAGGGAGGCTCTTAGCTGGGTTATGTGCACTGCTGCAGTGCAGAAAACCAAATGAATGACTTCTGGGAACTCCCACATTTATCACCAGCGGTTCCTGTAAGAACTGGTTTGAACCGATTAATAAGGAAATGAGTGGTGCTTGTGTCATCCTCACTTGAAACAGAAACTGCCCACCCTTTTCTAAACTCGCCCCTTTGTGTTCAGAAAGGCGTACCTTTCCTTAAAGAAGAAGGGGAGGAAAAAAAAAAAAAAAAAAGCTCAGTATCCTAACCCTTTACCAACCTGACAGAACAGACCATGGTGTTTTACCATACATCATGCCCCCCTCTGGCACTGGAAGAGTTATTAATCTTATGAATGCGTCATGTTATTGCAAAAGAACGGATTAGCTAGCTCTGAAGGGACCTCCCTGCTGGTCAGAAGTCACCGATTAGAAAAAAAAAAAAAAAAGCGAAACAAAGCAAGTTCTCTGAATCTGCATCACAATTACATTATTTTGTTACATTCGTAAGCAATTGTGCTTTGTAATGATTTTCATTTCTTATGCAGTGTAACTAGTAAATTAAGTGAACCCTCCAGAGTCCAGCAACAACCTTGTTGTATATAAAGGACATAGATAAAACACAACAGCCATTATTACATAATTACAAGCATCAGTCACTTTAAGCCAACGCTTCACACACCGGTTTAAGGGTTGCCTACAGCGATATGTCCATGTATGAATAGCTGAATCAGAAAGTAGTAAGTACATGGAACAAACTCCCAGCACAGGTTAAATTTTTTTTTTTTCAATTGAAAAATAAATTAACCACAGCAGAAATGCACAAATAACTGTCCTAAATATTTATTATTAAAATTGGCTGATGAGATGGGCTCCAATCTTGTACTTTTTAAAGCAGATCTCTTGTTGGAAAAACCACATGATGATAATATTAAGCTGATTAATAACGCTTACATTACAGCTTGGAACTAAAGATATTAACTATTACATGGAAGCTTTTTAAAACCCGCAATTCCAAGATTAGGACCTTGTTTAAGCCAGTAAAACATGATAAATACATGAATAAAAAAAATGATACACACATACATAATATATACACACACACATATCATTTCTATATATATATATATACACACACACATATTATATATATATATATATATATATATATATATATATATATATATATATATATATATAGAGAGAGAGAGAGAGAGAGAGAGAGAGAGAGAGAGAGAGAGAGAGAGAGAGAGAGAGAGAGAGAGAGAGAGAGAGAGAGAGAGAGAGAGAGAGAGAGAGAGAGAGATTGCAATAGATTATAAATATATAAAATCTCATAGATAGTTATATCTATCATAGATAGATATATCTAAATCAGGGTGGGACAGTTCTGCTGTGTAGCCAGTATATTATTATTACCATTACAAAGGATTTATATAGCGCCAACAGTTTGCGCAGCGCTCTACATTACGGCAGACAGTACAATTGCAATTCAATACAGGAGGAATCAGATACTTCTTATAAGATCACATCCAATGTGGACCTCCTCAATTTTCCACCAGACACATATCAATAAATAGGAGATGCAATCCCGGTGTTTACAATATTCTCTTTACTTAAAATCTTCAAATACAATACAGGTAATCTGAATTAAGCGACTGCACAGTTTCCAACATAACCATGTTCACTATCAAGCTGCATGGCACATGTGCATATATAGTAAAAAAATAAAAAAATAAAATGTGTGTGTATATATATATATATATATATATATATATATATATATATATATATATATATATATATTTACTATACAGGATTCATATAGCTTCAACGGTTTGCACAGTGCTTTACAAAACAAAAGGCAGACAGAACAGTTACAATACAATAAGAAACAAAGGGCCCTGCTTGTTAGAGCTTAATATATTATATATATATATATATATATATATATATATATATATATATATATATATATATATATATATACACATATACACATATACACACACACATATATTATATTATAATAATAATTATTTATGTTCTTAAGGAATAACTTGGTACCGACTGCTTACCTTTTTAAGTTTATGTTATTTTTAATATAACTATAGTTGTATAATTTAAAAAAAAATATATGCTCATTCAGTATCCCCTAATTAATTTCCAAAACAATTTTCCTTCTCTGTATGCACCCATACAAAAACAACCATCCAAAACAAAGCCTAAAGCCTAAAGCCTAAAGCCAAAACAAAGCCTAGAGATAAATATTCAATTCATGGCCAAATTTTAGGGCTATCATCATCGGTCATGCTTTCCTGCTATAGATTAGTAATTTCAGCAAATAGTTGAATCATCAGACAGGGCTGGAAATGATGATTATCCTGGGATAAGAAATCACTCTGGGAACCCTTTTACTAAGAGTATGAGCAAGATGCTGATGTCGTGCAATGACTGATAGCCCCTACGATGACTAGCCTACATACGGCTGCAAAGGTAAAGACTATGTTACATTTTTATTATAGTTTAAAACATATTTAAACTATAGGCTCTATGGGACTGGGCTAAATTTGTGCCACAATATATATCTACAAATAATTGGTCATTGATTATTCTGTTCATTTGTTATAAATTAGAATTACTTTTTTAGCCTCTCCTGCTAGTTTAAAACCCATTTTGTTCTGGTTTTATTGAGTCACACTACATTGCTAATTTTCTAACTTCTACTACTTTTTTCTAAGCGATAGTATCCGGTTGGTGTTTCATTCATAAAATCTTTGCTCAGCCACTTTACTGACATCTTACTCCACAAAACAATTTAGAACAGTGCCACTAACCATTAAGTATACTTCCCTTCAAACATATGAAGAGTACAAGCTGCCTCTTAAGTGAAAGTGTGACTTCACACGTTTATGCTGAGGTTTTAGAGCAGCTTCAAGCTAACAGAGCACGTGGCTTTTGAGGTAAAACTCTAATAGGTTTAAGGTTATTTTAGTAAAAAAACGTTCACTTTCCATTTATGTGCTTGGTGCTTATCTGCAACAAGGTTTTACTTTTTACGAATGTAACAAATAGAAAGTTATTAGTAAAAAATGTTGTCTTAAAAACCGCTTCCTTTGCTTTATGTTTAGAATAATCTTTATCCAATGTTATAACTGAATTTATGCGTAATACAAAAAAATATATTTATACATAAAACATATTTTGCACATTTTTATAAAACATATTTTACACAATCTCATTTACAGTATTTTGTTGCCCGATTTCTAAAAGTTCAGGTTCAATATCGTCAAATAATTAGGTTTATAGCCACAATTCTCTGTAGTCAGTAGTAGAGAAAAGCTACACACCTAATTACTTATTTCACTCTACAAAAAAAATTACAAACTGTAATTAGGAGTTCAATTACAGTATTCTGCACTGGTGTACCTGGTGCAAATGTAAAATTAAGAATCATGATTTGATACTTACATTATTTGAGCTCATTGGGAATGATGGAGTGTAATATTTTAAATCATCTTACATTTTTCTTCTTAATTATTATTTTACTAAAATGCTTTCTCTGTAGCACACTATATTAGAAAACACCACAATGTTTACTGGCAATATAAACCACTAATTTTGTTTGATTTTACTATAGCTTCAACTTATTTTTCTAGAATTGTTATAGCATAGTTTTCTGGTCGGACCGCGTTTATCAAGGCAATTATCCTATTTACACACACACATCCCATTTTTAAGAATAAAATTGTTAAAACCCTTTTTTGTACCTTAATTTCAAAATATGTACTACTGAAGAGCATCACTAGGATACAACAATGAAGGGGTTCAGCCATTAATGTTCAGAAAAAAAAAAAAGTATGTATGTGTGTATATATATATATATATATATATATATATATATATCTATATCTCGCTCTCTATATATCTATATATATATCTCGCTCTCTATCTATCTATATATATATATCTCGCTCTCTATCTATCTATATATATCTCTCTCTCTCTCTCTCTATCTATATATATCTCTCTCTCTCTCTCTCTCTATCTATATATATATCTCTCTCTCTCTATCTATCTATATATCTCTCTCTCTATCTATATATCTCTCTATCTATCTATATCTCTCTCTATCTATATCTCTCTCTATCTCTATCTATATCTCTCTCTATCTCTATCTATATCTCTCTCTATCTCTATCTATATCTCTCTCTATCTCTATCTATATCTCTATATCTCTCTCTATCTCTATCTCTATCTATATCTCTATATCTCTCTCTATCTCTATCTATATCTCTCTCTATCTCTATCTATATCTCTCTCTATCTCTATCTATATCTCTATATCTCTCTCTATCTCTATCTCTATCTATATCTCTATATCTCTCTCTATCTCTATCTCTATCTATCTATCTATCTATATATATATATATATATATATATATATATCTATCTATCTATCTGCACACATACACAGTCAACCATGTATTACAAAACTGTAAGCTTTTCATTTATACTGCCATTCAATATCTTTTGGGGCTTCCACTCTATCAAAACATGCAGACTATTTTTGCCTGATCCCACTTTACCAAAAGAAAAGCAATATTAGCAATTCTATAAAAAAAAAATAAAAAAAATTGAAAAGTGGACAATTTTATACATAACATCCATTAAAAAAATCTAGCACAAAGATTAACATGATCACATTTTTTTTTCAAATTGAAGAAGTTAAAGAGAATTACACTATTTAAAAAATAACCATTATGTAAAAGATCTAGTAATAATATTAAAAATATACATACAGAAACCCCCACACCTTTAAAGAAACTGACATATCAGAATCCTTTGTAACACGGAACACTATTGCTCTATATTAGGTGTCATTGGAGGACAAGAGACAGCAAAATGACAACTGGCATTTTTCTTCTACCATTTGCCCACCTCATTGCTCAATTACCCCCATGTTTTGGAAATTTTCCTTAGATAAAATAGCTGTCGTTAATTCCCAAGCCATTGACACTGAATAAACAGCTAAATTCACCTTTAGGAACAGGTTACCTATTTTTTAGGTGTAACATGTTTCTAAGCACACGCTTCCTATCCCCAGAGCACCCCCTCCTGTGACAACGTGCTGGGGTTTTTCTCCCCACAGCCACTGTCACATTTAAAATTGGTGTGGCTGTGCGGTGCTCCACCCGCACACCGCATTATTCATTCACATATCTGTGAATGAATAGACTACACCTTCCCTCTGCCACCATGGCAAATGGACTTGTAGCTCTCAATGGACTACACCCTTTTACACACAATGAGAATATTGGGCGAATGAGCGTATGTTTTCTTTTTGCATGCCAGTCTCATCCTGAACATAAAGAGGTTACTAAAGTTACAAAAGCTCTTGTACAACAGAATACAACTTCAGAATTGATATAATGTGTTGTATTGTATTGTAATGTATTGTATTCTGTCGTTTCTGAGCATGCATGGTCTTGCTTTTCCAAATAAATTTTTTGGACGAATACTGTAGTCATTAAAACGAAAACTATACATTCTGGTATCGTATGACAAAAATTTTCACGTTTGTCCCATCGGAAAATTTTGCATGAATGCCCATGATCGATTCAAAAGTGGTATTTTTCATCAGATTTTCTGATCGTGTGTACTAAGCATAAGCGTGCGGTAAGCAGTGCACTTGTAGTTTACAGACTATTCCTCTAGCCTTCTAACCGAAAGTCTGTTGTGGGTGCAATGCTTTGCAGGCTTCTACAAAAAAAAAAAAATACATTTGCTTTTTTTCCTGTAAAACATGCATTTATGTTTTTTTTAAAAGGTAAACCTAGCTTTTAAAGCATCTGTGCACAGTAAGGGAAATCCTGAAAACATGACCTGTTAAGCACACGTGAGGACCGACGTTGGGAACCACTGTTCTACAAGCTTATTGAGAAGGAAGTCAGCAGTGTGCTGGCAAATATCGCTTCCTGCTATGTCATCTTAAAAATCTCTTCCTGCTATGTCATCTTTAAAAATACAGTATATACTGTTCTGAAAAAATCCCCAATATTTGTTTTTTTATTTATCCTTGTAACTTGTAAAGACATATTGTACACCAATCAGTTCACTGTAAAATGTGAAACTTTATTAATGAATTTCTTTTTTTCTTAATAACTAATTTTTATCATTGATGGATTTCTAATGGGTTGTTAAATAAAATATTTTATAAAAATACAAAATACAATCAATGCAATTTTATTTCAATATTTGAAAATAAAAATGTTTAAAAAAAATCAATATAGCATAAGGGTAAAAATGTGTACCTGGGCTAAAGAATTAAGGTGAGAGGCAAATATTAAAATATAACAGCCCAAGCTGATGAGCCATGTAGATAGATATTTCTAGTCAACATAACGTGTTCAAAACATACATGCTGTATTTTTAATGTTCCTTTCAAGTTCAAGAGTGAAGTGGGTCACAAAATACCTTTGCAGTTTGGTGCTGATATACTGAATGATCAAGCATGTAAAAGATGTGGTTTTAAAAAATGTACAAAAAAAATATAGCACTTAAGTTTGGAAATTTGTGGTGGATTCTTCATTGTGTGTACAAATGCAAGCAAGTGACAAATTGCAGATGATAATTCTGTAAGGGGATGGATAAGCAATGTTAAGGGTGTCCTTTCCCTAACAGGGAAAAAAAAAGAACATAATTTGAGTAAGATATGCATAATCTAAAATTAGTAATAAAGATCCAATAATTTTTTGTGTATTATGTTACCACAAAATAATACTCTCATGTATTAAGTGCATACTCTATCAAAAGGCAATCATTTTCATGGTAGTGGGCTTTTAAAGCAACCCTGTCACTAAAAGCCTAAATGGAAATATGTTACCTGTAAAGAAAATAGTAAATACTTTCCCCTGTGTTGTATAATGCTGCTCTTAATGCAGAGAAATATTTTCCTCAAGTTTGTTCAGAAACTGACACATCAGAGAGTATTGATTGCCTGTGTCCCCCACTGCACATTGTGGTTCATTCCGCTGACCCCTACATCATTAGAAGACACAATAGTGACATAGGGGTTGGAGGGAGTAACCACTAAGCTTAGCAGGGGACATAAGAGAGACAGACCTGAAGTGTCAATTTCTGAACATACTTCAGCTAGTAATACTACTTCACAACAGTGGTGTTGGACATTGTGGGCAGAATAAGTAGTACATTCTTATTATAATCTTTACAGGTAACATGTATTTCCACTTGGATTTCAGTGAAAGGGTTACTTTAAAGATGATAGTTTGTCAGGTGAGCCGAATTTTGGAGAGATCTTTTTTGTCAGCTTCACAAATATAAGTTTAACTGATACAATTAAGGGAATGTTTTCAAATTACATTTTTAAGACAAGTACACACGGGCTGAATGTTCAATAGAAACTGTCCGACATTCGGCCCATGTGTATGGTTGCCAGCCGACAGAAGGCTCATGACTGAAAATGGTCTGCCGATTGGCTCCCAATCCCCCTGTCAGAATACAACGGCTCAGCAGGGGAGAGCGCTGTAATTACATTGGATTGTTAGTACAGCGGCTCTGACCTGAACTGTCAGGTTTTTTTTTGCTCAACCCCTTGGTGGTGTGTACGAAGCTTCAGACTGACTGGAAGCTGAATGCTTAAAGGAGGCAAAGAAGATCACTTTTTTTTTTTTTAAATCCTAATCTACAACAGGATAAAAGAGAATATTAACAGAAGGGTTAAAAAAGAAAAAAAAAAGTTATTTATATATTTGTGCTCATAAGTTTAAATACCCTGGCATCATTTATGATTTCTTGGCAATTTTTCAGAGAATATGAATATGAATGATAACACAAAAACTTCTCTTTCACTCATGGTTAGTGTTTGGCTCAAGCCATTTATTGTCAATCAACTGTGTTTACTCATTTTAAATCATAATCACAACAGAAAATATCCAAATGACCCTGATCAAACATTTACATACATCAATGACAGCTTGAAGTCTTTTGTGGTATTTGGGGATGAGGCTCTTTATCTTCTCAGATGGTAAAGCTGCTCATTCCGCTTGGCAAAAAGCCTCCAGTTCCTGTAAATTCTTTGGCTGTCTTGCATGAACTGCACGTTTGAGATCTCCCCAGAGTAGCTCAATGATATTGAGATCAGGAGACTGAGATGGCCACTCCAGAACCTTCATTTTTGTCTGCTGTGGCCAATGACAGTTTGACTTGGCTTTGTGTTTTGCATCATTGTCATGTTGGAATGTCCAAATACTTCCAATGCACAGCTTCCTGACTGATGAATGCAAATGTTCCTCCAGTATTTTTTTTTATAACATACTGCATTCATCTTGCCAACAATTTTGACCAAATTTCCTGTGCCTTTGTAGCCCACACATCCCCAAAACATCAATGATCCACCTCCGTGTTTCACAGTAGGAATGGTGTATCTTTCATCATAGGCCTTGTCGACTCCTCTCCAAATGAAGCATTTATGGTTGTGGGCAAAAAGCTAAATTTTGGTCTCATTACTCTGTGAATGACTGTGCCAGAAGGTTTGAGGCTCGTCTTTGTGCTGTTTTGCATATTGTAAGTGGGATATTTTGCGGCATTTGAGCAGTAATGGCTTTCTTCTGGCGACTGGACCATGCAGCCCATCTTTCTTCAAGTGCTTCCTTATTATGCATCTTGAAACGGCCACACCACATGTTTTCAGAGAGTCCTGTATTTCACCTGAAGTTATTTGTGGGTTTTTCTTATGCATCCCAAACAATTTTCCTAGCAGTTGTGGCTGAAATTTTAGTTGGTCTACCGGACCGTGGTTTGGTTTCAACAAAACCCCTCATTTTCCACTTCTTGATTAGAATTTGAACACTGCTGATTGGCAGTCTCAATTCCTTGGATATCTTTTTATATCCCTTTCCTGTTTTATACAGTTCAACTACCTTTTCCCACAGATCCTTTGGCATTGGATGAAAGATGCAAGGGTCTGTCAGGAGTCCAGAAACTCATTGACCTTTTATACACACACATTACAAGCAAACAGATCACAGGTGAGGATGGTTACCTTTAATAGCCATTCAAACCCCTTTGTGTCAACCTGTGTGCATGCTATCAGGCCAAAATCACCAGGGTGTGTAAACTTTTGATCAGGGTAATCTGGATAGTTTCTGTTGTGATTATGATTTAAAAAGAGTAAACACAGTTAATTGATAATAAATGGCTTCAGCCAAACACCGACCATGGGTGAACAAAATGTTTTTGTGTTCTCATTCGTATTCTCTGAAAAATGGCCAAGAAATCATAAATTCTGCCAGGGTATGTAAACTTATGAGCACAAACTGTAATATATATATATATATATATATATATATATGCACACACACACACACACACACACACACACACACAGTGTAATTATGCCACTATTCTGATCTGTGTGTGTTATATGCAATTGTTTGTATCCCATAATACACATAATCACAACTATGAGTAACAGAGGGGTTAAACAAAGTTTTTTTTTCATTTTCTATGTGAAGCTACTAATGACTATAAAGACACACTATCATTCAATCTATGTGAAAATGTGAACTTTGAAACAGTTTTTTTTTTCCAGGCAGTGATCTCACCAGTACCAACGGTTAGTATTTTAATGACTTGTCATTTCCTGCTCTGATAAAGATTCTCATGTTATTTAACCAACCATTTCCTTGAGGCTGAACCAATAGCAGGATGCCATTATGGATGACTCAGAATGGTCCTCAGAATTCAATAGCTTGACTCACCCATCTAGGTTGCAATGCCCTGGAGAGAAACATGAGACCCAGGTGCTTCTGCCTTTCATCTAGCACACACAAACACACAACCCCTTCTTATAAGGCATGTTAAGAATTATCATAAGAGATTTAACTCATGAAGACAAAACACCAGCATAAGAATCCTTGAAGAAAAAAAAAAAAAAATTTTAAGCTCTTAGAGATTTGAAAGTTAGTCTAATATTCTAAAATAAAGGTCAGTATCCTTGTGTTAAAGCTTTGTGAATTGAGCCTGTCTTTCTTGTCTACTGAACTGAAGCAAAGAAGTGGGTAGACACAGTGATAGCACAAAACTGTCACAGTGATGTATAAAAGATGCATAAGTATTTTATCATTTAAAAGTAGATTCTACACAAATTGTAAGTTGTCAAGGTCCAGAAAAACCTTACTTCAGGCAAAGCATTATTGCTTATGGAAGAACTTGATTTTTGCCTAACATGATAACTCAATGTTAAAGAATAAAATATTAAAGTTACACTGAAGATTTGTTTAAAAAAATAAAATAACAAACATATCATACTTACCTCCACTGTGCAGCTCATTTTGCACAGAGTGGTCCCGCATCTTCTCTTCTGGGGTCCCCCGGTGGCTCTCTCAGCTCCTCCCTGCATCAGATAACCCCCTGGGAGAATCGCTCTCCCGGGGGGGTTACCTTGTGGGCACACTCTCGAGTCCAGCATTCGGCGTCCATAGGCGCCGAATGCAGAACTCAGACCTACGTCATTGAATTTGATTGACAGCAGCGGGAGCCAATGGCTGCGGTAATATCAATCTATCCAGTTAAGAGCTGACGAACCTCCTGCAGAGAGACAGCGCATTCCCGTGGGACAAGTTCGAAGGTTCAGGGGAGTAAAACGGGGGGCGGGGACTGGGGGGGCAGACACGGACAGGTGTTTTTCCACCTTAATGCATAGGATGCATTAAGGTGAAAAAACAGAAACCCTGCACTGTCCTTTTAATGTAAAGGTGTCTACAGCAACAGGATCTTATTACAATACAGTTACTTATTACAATACAGTTGGATCAAGCGACAGCATTATTTCAGTATGCAATCTTCAGCCACAGAAGCCATCCCCTGACTGAACAAGGATGCCCAGCAGTACCTAATCTTCACCCTAGGCCCAAACATGAAAGTTTAGCTTATCCATGCACATTTGTGGAGAGATCTTTGATATAAACAAATCCTTTTTTGTGGTCAGTTTGCGACTGCACATCCAATTACTAAATGTCAACAAAATATGGGTTAAAACTGGTTCTCTGGGCTCCCCAGACACATGGACTCTTTAATTTATAACTTACTGAATTTCACCGCCCCATAAATCCCCCAAAATACACAGGAACAAAATAGGAACAGGACTTGCAAATACAGTTGACACCGCAACGCAATAAAATAAATTACTTTGCACACAAATCCTCAATCAGCACAAAATATCAGGAATTTGGTTACTAGATTTCCTATACCAGATGTTCCAAAGAGTTGCTTCCAGGCACACAACAAATTCTGGAGAGCTTGGTTTTACTGGTTTGAGTTCTCTTCCACTGATTTCTACTCTGGGTGTGGGGTCAACTATCTACTTCCCCCCTCCAGTTCTCTTACACAACTCCCCTCACCCCCTTCCCTGACATTTTCATCTTCTCCCTAGCCCTAAGGGCTTCCTGATTTAAAAGGGGCTGCATCTGTCTTGCCTGGGAGGTGCAAGGAGCCCCTGGGTGATGTGCCCCTTGGGGGTGGTGTCCCAGAGGTGCCAGAAATACACTTTTGGACTGCACCACACCATTGGGGTTTCACTGGCACTAGATAGCATCATCTTTTCTTGCACGGTGCCTTTGGGGTAGCCAGGGCAATTTTAGAAGACCCAAAAGGCCCTCTGTCCATTGCACATGGCATCTTTTTTTGGTTGTCACATTTTTAGGTCACAAGCACTTATATTGCACTGATGTTGGGGTAGGTTCTGTGGCCTTTGAGTAATTTGCCTCTCCCCATCTGGAGGGGTCTCTCTTGAAAAAAGCCCCTTACCAATTACTAGACAGACCGGCCTTGGCTGGTCCCTAAGGAGGCCTGTTTAGACCACGATGTACCTTGCCTCTGTCAGGAGCCTTACGCACTGGGAGGTTCAAGGTTAGAGGATTTTTCTCTTCGGAACATTGGCCATACTGTACCCTCTGTGCACTTTTTTGTGTGCTGTGATTTCACAGTTTACTTTTTCTGTTCATGGGAGTTTCAACAAAGCACTGCACCAAGGAGCTTCTAAAAACAAGAAAAGCTAAAAAAAAGAACCCACCCCAATATGTTTTACCTCATTATTAACACAGTCTGTGTGATGCCATACTTAATCTCAACAAGGTAGACTGAAATTCCTAATTTGCTAGCTGTCCACTGCCACCAGTGGCAGCTCATTCTAGAGTGATGGAAGATGGCTAGGACTCCTGACAGAACCTTTCATCTAATGCCAAAGGATCTGCAGGAAAAGGTAGTTGAACGGTATAAAAAGACCCCCTGTTACAATATTCTAAAATACACACTTGCTTAAGAGAATTCAGCTTGAATCAAATCAATGTTGCATTCAAATGCGTTTTTTTCTTTTTCTAAATGAGTATCACATAAGGATGCATGCAGAAAAGCACACATTTTTTGTGAGCTTCACACAGTACTAAGCTACCAGGAAACCATATACCACATTATTCATGTAAGGGAAAACCCTGAAATGTGCTTTAGAAAGGGGAAATAGAATTTCTGTCCACACAAATGGCAGGTATTTGGCAATGCCTGTCATACTATGAAAACTTTTGTACTGGACTAACAGCTGCATAACTATTTCACTTCTTGGTTAGGACTCCAATGAAGACTGAACCTCTATTAACCACAAACAGATATACCAAGGTACAGTTCTACCATCTGGACCCAAGCTCACCTTGTTATCTTGGATAACAAAGAATCCAAAAACACAATACTATTAGTGTGAATACAAAAGCTACACACCTGAAAGAATTTACCGCTATAAAGTGGCTTGATACAAAGCTTAGAGCATATCTTATGGGCAGTGATCATTGATTCAAACAATGGAAAAAAAGGTACAGAATCTGCTGAATATCTCATCAAGCTGGAAAATGCATGCAAAGTAACAGCCTAAAGGGTATTCAGACTCGGTAAAGCCCAGCAGTCTTATCTATCTAATGGGAAAGAAGGATACTATGAGGAGCTGTTAAAATAACTAAGCAGAACATTTTATTTACTGGCAGTGCAAAGGAAGCTAGCATGCATTCTTGTATGTGAGACCCTGAAAAAAGTGATGGCACCGTTGCCACAACATGACTGACAACTTACAAAACAGCAAAGTGGGGGAAGCATCTGCAACATCAAAGCTTTCTTTTCTCTCTACATTTCAGTTTCTGCTCAGCTCATATTTTTTCAAATGAATCTACGTGTGCCTCAAAAGAACGGAGACTATAATATCTGGCCAATGTTGATGGCAATAGTGCTTATTGGGAGCTCTTCCTTATCATGAAACTAAACTTGAAAAAAAGCGCTTTCTTGTTATGGTTTCAGAACAGACTTTTCATCATATGAGAAGAAAAATATGACAGTATAGATGCTTTCACCCTGAAAGTGCCGGCCGTTATTGCTAAAGCGCTCCTCTTTTTAGCGGCGCTGTTTAAGCGGCGCTTTTGCACAGTTTTTTTGGCCGCTAGCATGGTGTTTTTTACCCCCCAAAAAAGGATAAAAAGTTCAATTTTGCTGCGCATTCAAAGCACTTTTAAGGCTTATTCCAATGGGCAGCGCTCCCAACCCACCCAAAAGATGCTACTTTTCAGAACGTCCTGCAAGTGCACCGCCCCAGTGTAAAAAGACCCACTGGAATGAATGGGAGGTGGTTTTCAGCCACTTAGCAGAGGCTATTTCCAGCACTAAAGTGCCTGAAAACCCCAGTGTAAAGTTGGTCTAGGAGCAGTACAAGGCTCCATTAACAAGAGCTGTGCCTGTAAATAGCCACTTTCTGAAAACCAATTATAAGTACAAGGCACAGAGTGATCTAAACAGGGCACAAAGTGAACTAAGTATCAATGGTATGCAATAAAATTACATGTTGTTTAATATGTTCTGTTTGCAAATACAATTGATCTGTATATTGAATGCTATATTTTGTTTCCACAGCATGTTCTGCTGCTTTATAATGCAAGACAGAAATGGAAAAGATAAAAAAAATCTGAGAGGTAGACTAATGGCTGAAAGCAGTGGTGGCTGCTGCTCAAAATTTTTTTTTTGGTGGGGGTGCAAACAAACTGAAAAATTAAACTGTTAGTAATGCAGGACTGTAAATAGCCATTTATCAGGTGATTATGTATCATTACTGCCAGATAAAAAACTGTGCCCATCAAATGCAGCCTCACTGCGCCCATCAATTGAAGCCTCCCTGTGCCAATTAAATCCAGCCTCACTGTGCCCATCATATGCAGTATCAGGGTGCCCATCATATGCAGCCTCACTGTGACCATCACAGTAGGCCAATAACGTCCACATTTCATGTAAAATAACATAAAACCACTTAACATAAGGTGTCCTCATCAGAACCCCCCTTTACATCAGATGTCCCAATCAGTGCCCCCCTTTACAACAGGTGTCCCCATCGGCATCCACCTTTACAACAGGGGTCATCAGCATGGCCACTAATAAAATCAGGGGTCTTCAGAGTCCCCCTTTACATCAGGTGTCCCCATTGGCATCCACCTATACATCAGGTGTCATCAGCATCCCCCTAATAAAATCAGGGGTCTTCATCAGAGTCCCCCTTTACATTGGATGTCCCCATCAGAGTCCTCCTTCACATCAGATGTCACAATCAGAGTTCCCCTTTACATTAGATGCCCCCCCTCGTACTCATAGCAAGTCACCTTTCATCCACCTTCGGACTGGCAGGATGAGTCTGAGAAACCAGAAGTGAAGGCACGGGACTCGCCAATCACTTACCACAGCAGGGAACAATGCTATAGAGGGAGTGTTCTGGGTACAGAGCTCAGCGCCCTGAGGTCTTTTTAAAGGAAGCCAGTAAAGCTTTTTGTTTGCAAACACATGATTGCAAACACGTCATGCTTCCCATAGCAGTTGTGTGTCTGGTGCCCTGCACACACTAAAGGGACATTATTTTATTGTTTCCAGTGATTGTAGCACGTCATGTTTTCCATACACCTGTGTGTCTGCCGTCCCGCACACACTTAAAAGGCGAGTATTTAAAAAAATTATTTTTTATGATGAGAAACTTTAGAGGGACGGCACGCCACTGACTAATTGGAAAGTGATTTCTTCTTAAGAATTTTCTTCAGAGTAACCTGCATATGTCAAACACAGTCACTGCTGAGTAAGAGCCAATTAGAAGTGAGCATGAGCTTTGCTGATAACGGAGCTCGGACTCTTTTAATCAGGCTGTTGCAGACTTTGTATCCCTTTTTTCTTTAAGTACCAATATCGTAATATTTAGCCAATTTAAACTGAAAGCTCAACAGGACTTGAAATATTATGGATTCAGGGTTTTTGTCCCATTATACTGCTTTTAAAATGTAACTGCCTGCAGTTCTATTTTAATGGGGTTTAGTATGCCACTAGCAACATAAACACTTTTGAAGCAGATTGAGGGGCAGGAAATCTTTCCCCCTGCCCTATCAATGTCTGAAAATGGCTCCAATATCATTGCAACGCCACCAGATTTGGATAGAAGGGTGACAAGTTAGATCTTCTGCCTGGGTCTTATTGCCTCCTCTATTGGGGTGATTAACCCTTACATCGTGTTCTGGGGATAGGAAAATACAATAAGCTAGGCTTACCGATTCCCTAGTATTTTTATTTTTTTTTAACCAGAGAAATGTTTATTACATATGTACACAGACAATACTGCATTCAGAAAACAGCAGATTATAAGATATATAAAAAAAAAAAAAAGTGGTATCAAATCACATCCCATCGAGGTACTTGCTTACGAAGTAAGCAAAAGCACATTTAGTGTACAATAAAAAAAATGATATTAACAAGGAAATTCTTAAGCAGTTGTGTACATTGTTACTAAGTAAGCCACAAGGGTTTAAAGTAATAAATATTGTATACCATATTCCACAAGGGGAAAGAAAATAATAGTTGCAGTCATATATCAGCCAAGTCAGAATAGGTGGATACACACTCGATGAGGGAATAGAAGGGAGGAAAAGCGGAGGCTGAAGGAGGGAACAAGGGCAATAGAAGCCAAAGACAGAGAGGGTAGGGGAAACAAGGGGGCGTGGGGGAGTCATAAGGAGGAAAAGCCAATGGTCATGTCAGGGACACTACAAACATGCTCTTTTTAAAAAAAATTATTGGGTTTTTGCACAGAAAGGAATAAAGCTACAGTAAATAAGCATTTGATGTGTGCATTGTTCACACTGCTCTATAACACAACGCACATACAAACTATTCAGAGTAAACAAAAAAGTGTAAAGTAAGGGCAAAACACATTCCAGTAACTCAAACGGAGGCAAGTAAAGGTTCCCAAAAGTGTACCTCTGGAAATACAGCAGCTATCATAGTATCAAAGAACTGATATGTTTTATAAAAGCTACATACGTGGGGAAAAGAAAAAGAATTTAAAGGAGAGAGGGAGGAGGACAGTTGTCTGTCCTTCCACCAAACTAATCTTTCAAGTATTGTAGTTAGCGTGGTTAACAACCATTAGGTGTGTAACAAGAGCAAATCACAACATACCGAGTAAATTCAAACACAATAGAGAATCGAAAAGGAGAAAAAAAAAATAGGGGGAAGAGAAAAAAGGGATTAGGGGGTTCAACCAGAGTTCTGCTCTCCTGACCCACCCAGTAAAGGTGGGGGAAGTAGCAAGCTACCCTTTGTGCATAAAAAAATAGTTCACCATGTTGTCCTGCCTCCAGACCATCAACATTTCCTAGCAATAACACCAGGGGCTCTAGTCCTAATGTAAGGTTACACACTTCATTAAGGACCTCAAGCACTGACCCCCAGAAGGGTCTAAAAGAAGGACAGGTCAACACCATGTGAAGAAAAGTACCTGTGGAAGCACCGCACCATGTAAACAAGGAGCCAGTGTTCAAGTAGATATTAGCCAGTCTAACCAGTCATCTTCAGTTAGGTTAGGTAAGTGATTTTTCCATTTCTGGTATGTATGCAATAGCTTAGTGGCATAAGCTAGAGAGGCATAGGTAGGTAGAAGATAGCGGTTTCCACATCATCACAATTGAGGAAAGAAACCTCTCAAAAGGATCGATTAAAAAAGTATAGGCATTGAGAATTGAGTTGCAATTGCATGTCATAGCTGAAGGAAATGGAAGAACGTTTAGTTAGTTAAAGAATTTTTAGATCTCAGATCACTAAACCCCATCAGTTGTGTCTGTCTATTATAATGAGTTTCAGGGTGGTAACACCCTTGCAGGCCATAATTGGGATCAGGTAAGGTGTTAAGTTGGGAAAGGGAAGGATTACCCTATGGAGGAGTATGGGGCAAAAAGTGGATGTCATACAATACTGCTCTGGTTTCAGTCTCTACATGTAGCGTAGTCCTCATCAGATTTTTAACTTGGGTGTGGGCCAGTCAAGTTAAAGTGGAGTTCTAGGCTTTTTATTTTTATTAAAAGTCAGCAGCTACAAAAAGTAACTGCTGACTTTTAGTAAACAGACACTTACCTGTTCCACGGTCCAGCTATGCGGCCGAACGGAGCGTCGCTCCTCTCCCCCTCCTCTCCGCTAGCGCCTCCATTGCCACTCTGGGCACCCGCCCGTGACAGCTTTTGGCTTCACAGCCGGGCACGCACGGCACATGCTGCGCTCCCAGAGTGGACAGGCGATCTACTGGGACCTCTCACATGTCCCAGGAGATCGTCTAGAGGGAGGGGCCGCCTAAGGTGAAAGGAGGAGTCGCCTTGGCGGTCCCTGGGCGGAAGGAGGAAGTGGGACAGGAACAAAGTCCCCACCCCCCCCCCCCCCCCCCAAAAAAAATTTACATGCCAAATGTGGCATATAAGGGAGGCGAGGAGTGCTTAAAGCGGAAGTTCCACTTTTGGGTGGAACTCCGTTTTAATGCCAAAGAGCTCAATTTTGGTTTCATCTGCCCACAGCAATTTCTCCCAATCCTTTTTCTGACTCATTAAAATGTTCACTGGCATGACTGTACATGTGCCTTCTTGAGGAGGGGGACTTGCCATGTTTGGAGTACGAAAAATGCCAACTATGACCCTAAGAACACCATCCCTAGTCAAGCACGGAGGTGGAAACATTATGCTTTGGGGCTGTGTCTCTGCTAAAGGTACAGACTGATTTTGCCGCATTGAGGAGCCATATATTGTAAAAACTTGGATGAGAACCTTCTTCCCTTAGCCAGGACACTGAAGATGGGTCTTTCAGCATGACAATGGCCCAAAACATACCAAGGCAACAAAGGAGTGGCTCGAGAAGAAGCACATTAACCACTTGCCGAGCTTTCTGTTGGCCCTTTAAACAGCTATAGTAGGCACGCACACCCGCTGCACAGCGGGGGAGCTGATGCATGTGGCCAGAGTCTGTGATGTCCACCTGCGATTGCTCCAGAGAGGCAGAACGGGGATCTGTCAATGTAAACAAACAGATCCCCGTTCTGTCAGGGGAGTAGAGAGTGATAGTCTGTTCCTAGTGATTAGGAACAGAGATCTCTCTCCTACTCCAGTCAATGCACTGCCCTCACAGTTAGAAACACCTCCCAGGGAACACATTTGATCCCTTGATCACCCGTAGTGTTAACCCCTTCCCTGCCAGTGACATTTATACAGTAATCAGTGTACTGATCGCTGTATAAATGTCAAGGGTCCCAAAAAAGCTAATCACCGCCATTATACTGCATTTATTGGCGTATAACACTCACTTTTTCACCATGAAAATCAGGTGCAAAAAGCGTGTGTGTTATACGCCAATACTCACATTTTAGCTGCCTCAGAGGGGACAGGGGGGGGGGGGGGCGGCTCGTGTGCCATCAGATTACATACAGTGAGAATCTCCTGTTTACTTGGTGGACTTTGTAATAGGAAGTCCCGTCTCCTGGGCCGCCATTGGACCACTGTTCTGTCTATCATAGGAGATTGTCACTGTATGTAATCTGTTGGCGTTCCTGCCCCCCCCTCCCCTCCAGGCTACAGATGGGCATCGATCAGGCTGCACGGATGGCAATGGTGAGGCTGCTGTATTGATGGCAATGATAAGGCTGCTGCACTGATGGCAATGGTGAGGCTGCTGCATTGATGTGGACTAATGAGGCTGCATTGATGGCACTTGTGAGGCTGCAGATGGGCATTGATCAGGCTGCATTAATGGCAATGGTGAGGCTGCAGATGGAAACACTGACCCTTATTTTGCTTCAAAAATTCTTTATGTAAAATGTATTTATTTTTCCTGAAACTTCCCTCTCAAAATTAATGTGCGTGTTATACGCCGATAAATACGGTAAGTAAAAAAATAAAAATAAAATAAAAATGCCATATTTTGTAGACGCTATAACTTTTGCCCAAACCAATCAATATACACTTATTGCGATTGTTTTTACGGTATGGTATGTTTTTTTTTTTTTTTTTTAAATTGACGGTCTTTTCTTGTTTATAGCGCAAAAAATAAAAACCGCAGTGGTGCTCAAATACCACCAAAAGAAATCTCTTTTTTGTGGGGAAAAAAGGACGTTTTTTTTGGGTACAGTGTCACACGACCGACTCAAAAAATGGCCTGGTCATTAAGGGGGGGGGGGGGGGGGGAAATCCTCCGGTCCTTAAGTGGTTAAGGTCATGGAGTGGCCTAGCCAGTCTCCAGACCTTAATCCTATAAAACATTTATGGAGGGAGCTAAAACAAAGTTGCCAAGCGACAGCCAAAAAAACCTTAAGGATTTAGAGAAGATCTGTAAAGAAGAATGGACCAAAATCCCTCCTGAGAAGTGTGCAAACCTAGTAACCAACTATAAGAAATGTCTTAACTATGTGTTGCTTGGGGATCAAATACTTATTTTACTCACTGAACTGCAACTCAATTTATAACATTTGTATCATGTGTTCTTTTCTGTTTTTTTTATTTCGTTGATATTCTGTCTCTATCATTTAATATACACCTATGATAAAAATTATAGACCTTTCATTTCTTTGTAAGTGGACAAACGTGCAAAATCTGCAGGGGATCAAATAATTATTTTCCCCACCGTGTGTGTGTATATATTTTTTTTTTTACAACTGTATACTATGTACTTTTTAATACAACGATAAGCATTTCTATTTTGTTCTGTAAGATACAATGACCCAATAAACTTAGATTGCATCTCATGTGTCAGCCACTATATTTTTCCAGTAGGTTTATGGTGAGAAACCTCAATGAAGTGTAAACAGTAAGTGGGGTGTTGGAGAGGACTGAGATAGAATGGAAGAAGTGGGTGGTAGCAAGGGAGTAGAGATAAGCTTGAGCATTCTCCAAATTCATCTGTAACCCAAGCCCCTGGAATGACCAGGCACGCAGATCACTGCAATAAAAAATAAATAAATTGGGAGTTCGGAGTTCAGTTTACAGTGCGTTCAGAGAACACCTGAGCTCATCTCTACCCAATATAACCAGGTACAATTGGTAAAGAAATGAATCACCTCCTTTTAAATAATCACATTTTGTGGACTGCAGTCATTCCACAGATTTTCAATGTGATTTAAGTTTGGGCTCTAAGTCATCCAAGAACATTCACCTTTATCTCCTTCAATTTTGCTATGTGCTTCGGGTCAGTGGCAGCTGGTGCTCAAAACTTTTGGGGGGAGCAATCAAACTGAAAAATTCTGAAACCCCCCCCATCAATTGCAGCCTCACTGTGCCCATCAAACACAGCCACTGTACCAAATGCAGCCACGGTGCCCATCAAAAGGCAGCCACTGTGCCCATCAAAAGGCAGCCACTGTGCCCATCAAAAGGCAGCCACTGTGCCCATCAAAACGCAGCCACTGTGCCCATCAAAACGCAGCCACTGTGCCCATCAAAACGCAGCCACTGTGCCCATCAAATGCTGCCACTGTGCCAATCAAATGCTGCCACTGTGCCAATCAAATGCTGCCACTGTGCCCTCCGCCCGCCCACCATCTGCCCAGCCCTTACCCTGTCTTGGGTGGGCAGCGGTTGATGGCGGTAGGCGGCGAGCAGTGTCCTCCATTTCTTCGCTGACCCCGCCGTCTTCTCCCGCCCGCTCCTCCTCTTGTCTTCTGCTATGATTGGACGCCTGATAGGCGTCCAATCACAGCGCCTGTCATTTCAGCCAATCAGGTGACAGGTAACACAGACCCTGCAACCTGATTGGCTAAGAGGCGGTTCAATGTTAGCAAAAATAATTCCTTTGCTTTGCTAACATACATACGCACAGCATTGGGCCCGCTTCTCACATTTTTGGGCACCTATTAGAGCCTGTGGCTCTAATCAGGTGCTTCCAAAAAAGTCCCCGCCGGTGTAATTCAGATACCCCGCGGTACTTGAATAGGGGGTGCAGCAGCGACCATAGATAGATTCATGCAATGCATGAATATAGCTATGGTGAGTAGAGCGGTGCAGGAGAGGGGAGGGGGGGGGCGCGCTCCTGTGTCCTTTATGGACACACCGCCACTGCTTAGGGTCATTGTCATGTTGGATGACTTGCATGGCTTAGTCAGAGCCCAGACAAACCCCACTGAAAATCTGTGGAATGACTTGAAAACTGCAGTTCACAAATGGTCACCATCAAATATAACTTGAGCAGTTCTGCAAAGAAGAGTGAACAAATATTGCAAAGTTTAGATATGCAAAGTTAATAGAGATATATCCCAACAGATTAAAGGCTGTAATTAAAGCAAAATGTGACATAAGGGGTGATCCTTTTTCCAACTCAGTGATTCTGTTTTTTATTCTGACATGTTGGTGTTATATTTTTCACTTGGATGTTACAAGTTGCACTAGTAAATACAGCGGGATAAAACAAACCGTGTCTGTCTTCACTTCATGCTGCAAAACAACAAAATTTGATTATTTTAAAAGAGGTAATTATTTTCTATACCCACTGTATGCCTGGCAAACATGAAAACTGCTCATACCATATGCCTTTGAAGAGTGAGGGTAAGGCGCAGGGCATCCTGGTGATATTTCTCTGAAGCTGGAGAGCTGTAGTTTGAAGATTCCTGATCACTCTAGTATGTCTTGAAAAAAGGTTGTTTCTCATGTGCCTTGTATAATGCCCAAGAAATATCGTTTGCAAAATACAAGTGGGCCATGGCACATCTATATTCCAAATCTAGCACTTAAGATGGTCATGCACTATGCAATCTGATTGGCCAATCTCTGTACAACTCAATATTTAGGCAAAATAGGTAGTAGGAAGATGCACTTGAACAATTATTTCAAAATATAAGAAATAAAACAGGCTCTTGCACTAAATCAAACTTATTTATGATCTAACGGATTACAGTGTATGGTCACCTTTAAAGAGCAAGATCTGAAAATATTAATTTATTGGGTTTAGAAAAACGTCTCTGTTCTTTGCAATGTATTGTAAGATTTGGGTAAAAAACAAACAAACAAAAAAAACACATTTCAAAGATATATTAGAAGTGACAGGAATGAGATTAGCATCAAAAGGGTTAATTAACTGAGAACACCTACTAATTGTCTAACAAGACACAGCCATTGAGATGAAATTAACCAATTGTACTGGGCGTGCGCTATTATCAATGATAAAACCGTAGTTACCCTAGCGGCAGTTGCAGTTTACATATGTGGATATTTATTATCGTTATTTGCGCTGCACTGTGCGCCGGTTCCCACTTTCAATTAATGACTTTTCCGGCACACCAATGAATGTATGAACTGGTGTAGTGCCTTCTTAGTAAATTACCCCCTATGTGTTGTTAGTAATAGAGTATGCTGCTGACGCACTTCAGTTGTGAGAACAGCATGGAGGCTCATAAATAACATTATAAAGCTGCTGGCATTTCTCAATGAAATGGCACGTGTGATTCCAACAGACCAAAGGCTTAAAGAAAAAAAGTTTTTTTCTCACTGTGCTACTAAATTAAAAAATGTTTAAACAGCGGGAAAAAGTATCAGTTCTTGCTCAATTTGAAATAAACACAGTACTGAAATTTACCGTCACTGGTTTATTCACTATAGAATATTTCCAGTTGCTTTACTGTGTTTGTTTTACCATTTTTTTGGGCAGCACTCTTTTGCCAGTTAATAGGGTTTTACTGTAAGCTGTCTTAGTATGTCTCGTCTATGCTTACATCATCGAGACAGAATTGGTAAAGCCATGACCACATATGTTACAAAGTATATAGAAAAAAGAGAGAGAAGCCGAGCAATAAAATAAGAACAGCAATAACACTTGGGACTAATAATACTGCATATTGTATGCATATTCTGTTACGGTTTTCAAAAATATTTTAAAGTATACGTGAATCTTTAAATAATTGGGGATTCATTTGATTTGTTTCAAGCAACACACTTAGTAAGTCCATTTTATTAAAATAAAAACACTAAAATACATTACTTATCTGGCGATCCCGCTAGTCCTCATCATTAACACCTTCTTGCTTCCTCCTAACTATGCTGGGCACAAGACAGATCTGTTCTACCAGGGTCAGTTTGTATCTCTGACTTGTACCTGGGAAAAACATGTACTTATGTGGCAAGATTGCTGCTGAAATGTGCCTTGCACTATTTGAGGGACAGCTGCTAGGATATGTGTAGCTGGCACATATTCCAGTCGCTATCCCTCAAACTGTGCAGGGCTGGGTTGTCACAAGGAGGGAATATGTTTGTGTCTTGGTCTTCCACTCGGGAGCTACAGGATTCCGTACCGACACACAGTGTGCCTGTACACCTGTGGTCACACAACTGCTGACACTCCCCCTTTGCCCCCCAGTTCTGCACCTTTTAAGTGATAGCAGCTGGAACATGCAATGTCAGCAGAATCTTCCAATTGCCACAAGGAAACTAAAAAAAGAAATTTTGCTGAAAAGCTTCAAAGAAGCTGGCACAACAACCAATATAAATTGTGTAACAACTGACTCAATAAGTGTCATGTTATTAAAAAAAATATACATTAAACTGACATAAATATAAATGTTAAAAGTACACAAATAATGATAAAAAATAGTCCCCAAACAATGAGTATGACATCAAATAGTTCCAAATGATCGGAGAAAGAAAACCTCTAGGCTGCATTCACACCTGAGCGTTTTGTTTTCAGGCAGAAAGTTCTATTGTTTACAACAATTTTTGCACAGGTCAAAAGATTACCAATGTAAAAAGCAGAAAACCGCCTGTAATCTGCCCAAAAAGAAGCTCATGTACTTTTTTGAGCTTCTGGTGTTTTTCTTCCAGTGACAAAACGCTCAGATGTGAACATGTGCCATTCAAATTAATTTGATTTTGCTTGTTGGGCATTTTACGAGCTGAAAATGCTCAGGTGGGAATGCAGCTTTTAGGCTGGGTTCACGCTATCTTCACATGGGGCTCACAACATGGGACTGGTGCATCCCCATTCACCGTTTCAGGTCCAATTTCAGGCCAAAATTTTGGCTGAATTCGAACCTGAAACGGACCAAGACTCACTGGGCTCCTGGAACCACAGTGGAGATATGTGAACTGGCTCCATAGAGAGCCGGTCAAAATCTTCTGCTATCAAAATATTCACTGAATCTGGAGAAATCTCGTGTGCAAGGGACAAGGCCGTAATTCATTCAAAACAGGCATGATTCTGCACACAGGGCATCACTGCATGGGCTCAGGAATATTTTCAAAAACCACCGTCTGAACAAAGTTGGTCATGCTGTTCAAAAATGCAAGGTAAAGCTCTATCATGCAAAGAAGCCGCCATACCTGAACATGATCCAGAAACACCCTCATCATCTCTGGGACAAAGCTCATTTAAAATGGTCTGTTGCAAAGTGGAAAACTGTTCTATGGTCCGATGAATCAAAATTTGACATTCTGTTTGGCAACTATGAGCGCAGCATCCTCTATACTACAGAGGAGATTTTAGAGCAGCCTATGCTCCCATTCAAAGTCTTTCAGGGAAAGCCTTGCATATTTCAGCAGGACAATGCTAAACCACATACTGCATCTATGACAACAGCATGGCTGCAGTCCATACCTTTTAATAGTTAAAAATATTTGCCGCATCTTAAAATGAAAAATAAGAAAAAGATGACCCAGGACTATTGAGCAGTTAGAATCCTATATAATGCAAGAATGGAACAACATATTCCTTGGCCAAATCTTCAGCAACTGGTCTCCTCAGTTGCCAAATATTTACAAAGTGTTAAAAGAAGAGTGGATGTTACACCGTGGTAAACATAGCCCTGTCCCAACTTTTTTGAGACGTGCTGCTGCCATCAATTTAAAAGTGCCCTTATTTTTTTCTTAAAATTGTAAATTTTCTCAGTTTAAAGTGGTTGAAAAGATTAAACATTTTTTACCTTAACATATTCCTTGCATTAAGTTAAAAAATTTTTAGGCATGGATTTGTCCCCATAAAACTGTTATATTTACCTGAGCCGTCATTCGATCCAGCGATGTACATGTCTATATTCTCTTCTTGCCCCTCACCTCTGGGTCTCACTGGCTTTGCTGGGGCACTGGGAGCTATTGGTTTCCAATGCTGTCAATCAAAGCCAGTGATGTGGGTGCAGGGGAAAGGGCCAAGTCCTGCTGTCTGTGACAATGGACACAGCAGAGGGGCTCGCTCGCGAGCACACACAAGTGCCCCCCATGGGGGCACTGAACAGAGAGGGGGAGGTAGCAGAACCGGGGGGTGGGGAGGGGCCTCGAGAAGAGCCAGGGCTGCTCTATGTAATTCTATTGCACAGAGCAGGTAAGTATAGAGATGTTTGTTATTTAAAAAAAAAAAATCCTTTACAATCCCCTTAAAACATTTAATATGTTTTCTAATGTGAAGAAAAAATTGGGTTTGTGAGATTTGCAAAAAATAAAATAGCATTCTGTTTTTATGTAGATTTTACAGATTGTGCCAACTGGAATAAGGGTTATACACTGCATAGTTTAACAAATAAATGGTTCACATGCACTTTAAGATCTGTCTTACTGACTTATATCAATTGCACAAGATTAAAGCATTGCCTGCTCATGTAAGATTGATCACTACTACATGCTACCCATTGCAGCTTATTCCATAGGGAGACGTTTCTTCTATCTATTTAGTGATCAACTGCTACTCTTAGCAATTCCCTGTGTTGCGAAAGCCTGAATGGCGACTGCCGGAAAGTAGTTAAAAATCTCACAGTATCAAGAGTTTAAAATTCCCAGTGTACCCCTTGAGGGTAGGGGACAAAGTATTGTACAATTCGCATTACAAATGGAGGAAAAACATCTATCTGTATATGTGCATAAATAGCATGCAGAAAACTCTTGCAATGCTACATACAACATGGATTACTGAATGCCAAGGGTTTCTACAAGCGATCAGAATATCTTTGGCAGGCATGAAATGTAGTTACAGCAGCATGGGATTACGTTAGCCAGTAAGACTACTTTGACAAGTTACATACATTTCTACTCGTTATTGGCATGTCACAGTAAGTACCTAATGTCAATCACACAAAAGTGAGCAGCTAGAGGGAAAAAAGCATTACTTGTTAGGAAACATCTGCTTTTAAAAGGACAATGCAAATGCTTAGACTATTTTTACGTGAGGCTTTTCAGCTTCCTTTAAACCATAGGTCTCCAAGCTATTTAACCCATCAATCTCGTAATGAAGTTTCAGAGTACTCTTCAACCCTTAAACATTCATTATGCACAAAGCAATCAGTTCTTTGGCTGGGGTGGATGTTTCTCTAACAAAGTTTGAGGTGAGTGTACTTAATGGGTCTCTAACAAAGTTTGAGGTGGGTGTACTCACTGGCTCCTCAACAGTTTGTGGTGGATTTACTCACTGACTCTCCAACAAGGTTTGAGGTGAGTGTATTTACTGGCTCTCCAACAAAGTTTGAGGTGGGTGTACTCACTGGCTCCTCAACAGTTTGTGGTGGATGTAGTCACTGACTCTCCAACAAGGTTTGAGGTGAGTGTACTTACTGGCTCTCCAACAAAGTTTGAGGTGGGTATACTCACTGGCTCTCCAATAGAGTTTTTGTTGGATGTACTCACTGACTCTCCAACAAGGTTTGAGGTGAGTGTACTTACTGGCTCTCCAACAGTTTGTGGTGTTTGTACTTTCCCAAGATAAGCAATGGCAAGAGAAATGCAGAGGGAGGAAGGAAGGGTCAGCTTCATTTGACTGGCCTCATGCATTTGGTATGGGGCCAGTAATTGTAGTTCAATTATTAATAATTTTAACACAGAACAGCTCTATTGCCCTGAACTTCACAGCAAGACAAGCACTTATACAGTCCACTATTCTCTGGCATATGACTAATCTCTGGAATTGTACTTGGATGCAGCAAATAAGAGAGTAGGTTGGGTGCGTAAAAAGGTTCTCTACAGACTAAATGAATTGCTGCATAAACTGTTGTGAATGTCTTTATTGAGGCAATAAAATGTTATACAATTCCATAAAACATAGTTGTGTTTAAAGCATTTTCAACTAATTTGAAATGTAATAGAATACCGTGAGCTACAATTTAAATAATTGCAGAGCATTTTCTGAATGAATGAGTGTGAACCAAAAGAATGTTCAGAATCTTCACAGTCAAAATGGGAACAGCTGATAATGAGTGACACACTCACTAGAGTTCTCTATCCTAATAATGCTAAAATTTCCCTTAAAGAAGTGAAGGAAACCAGAGCACATGAGCACATCTAATTTTGCAGCTAAACAGTGGTCTGTGGATAGATTTCAATAGTTATTTACTATCTGCTTAGCCACTTGACTTCCGTAAGGTTTAACCCTCTTCATTACCAGAGCACTGTGCTACTTTAAAGCGGTTGTAAACCCAGCTTGGTCCTTTTTACCTACAGGTAAGGCTATAATAAGGCTTACCTGTAGGTAAAATGAATATCTCCTAAATGTGCACCGTTTAGGAGATATTCACCCTGCATGCAGCCAGTGACATCACCGGCGCATGCGCTCTGAAGGTCCAGCTAATTTACACAGCTATGACGCTATACTGGTAATGGCGGTGATCAGCGACTTATAGTGGGACTGTGATAGTGTGGCAGGCAATCTGGAGCTAACAGACCCTCGCTTGGAGGTACACTAACTGACTAACACTGACATCAATAGTGACACTAATACAGTGATCATTGATAATACTATACAGTGTCACTGTACTAATGACACTGGCTGGGAAGGGGTTAACATTGATGAGCAATCAAGGGATTAACTGCGTGCCTAACAAGTGTAATATGTGCTGATTTTACTAACAGAACTGGCTGTTTTTCCTCCCTGCAAGAAACAGCCAAATCAATGCTCTGTGTTTGTATAGACAGGACACTGTGCTGTTATTGGACACAGCTGATCAGCAGGTCTCAGCCATTCATTTATTGGCCAGGACCTGCTGATAAAATTGTGCTGTGTCCCAACACAGCATAGGTCTGGAGAAGGCATGTGCATGCGTGCCACAAACCTGAAAGCAAGCTGACAATGTTTACATTGCTGAGCCTTCAGCTGCCGCTCGGTCACAGTAAATCTACTTTTACCAAGCAGCAAGTAGTGGTAAAAATACAGTACTTTCATAGTTTGCAGTTTGATTTTACTATTTACTTAATTTGTAGTGCTAACATGACTGCATTTATGTTCATTACCTGGACATCATTTTCTATGTACTGTATGTATGTGTACATACACTGACCACTCATAACATTATGAGTCAATTATTGGAGTAGGTTCCCCCCCCTCTTACAGCCAAAACAGCCGTGACTTGAGGCATGGGCTATAAACCATCATCTACATTGGGGGTAGGCAACCTGGGCCCTGCAGCTATTTTAAAATTACAAGTTCCATGAGACATTACAAGATCCCAACAATCACAGGCATGACTCCTAGAGGCATGATGGGATTTGTAGTTTCACCACAGATAGAGGGCTGAGGTTGCCTACCCCTGATCTACATGCTCACGTGCCCATTGTATTGGCTGTGAACATGAGTCAGCATGGGCACCCTGACCGATCTGTGGCTATGCAGCCCCATGTTCTAACACCTTTCTATCGAAAACCAACATTACGTTTTTTTTTTTAACAATTTGAGCTATAGTAATTCTTTTATTGTATCAGATTACATGGGCCAGCCTTCGCTCCACACTGTATCAATGAGCCTTGGCAACCCATGACCCTGTCATGGGTTTGCTGTTTTTCCTTCCTTGGACCACCTATGGTAGGTTCTGACCACTGCAGACCAGGAGCAAAAGCTGCAGTTTTGGAGTTGTTCTTACCCAGTCGTCTAGTCATTACAATTTGGCCCTTGCCAAAGTTGCCCTTTGAAACTTGCCCATTGTTTTCTGCAACACATCAACTTCAGGGACATGTTTACTTGCTGCCTAATATATCCCACTCATGGTCAGATGTTATTCACTTTACCCATCAGTGGTGCCTTTCACACAGGCTGTCCGATCTGGTCTGCCTGTCAGTTTTTCAGGCGGACCTGATCGGACCATCCATTCACCCCTATGGAGTGGTAGATATCAGCGGTGACATATGCACTGACACCTGCTCCTATCTGAATAGATCCTGTCCGCCAAATACAGATGGATGGTGGCCCTATTTTTCACCCGTCTGGCGGATTGGATGGGATCAGATGAAAACGGACAGGCAGTCTGTTTTCATCTGATTTCCCCATAGAGGAGTGGACACACACCTGTAATCTGCCTGCTCAGCGCAGCAAGCGGAGTCCACCAAATGGAGGCGCCCATGTAAAAGGGGCCTTAATGTTATAGCTGATCGGTGTTTATAAACATAAATACACAAATACATAAAACATATGCTAAGTTCTCATTAAAAATGGGCTGTGTAAACCTTACCTAAAATTTTAATGGCATAACTGCAAATACATCCAGGGAGTGTGTTGGCCAATTTATGTTGGCCAACAGAGTGCACCAAATCTAAAACTGTTAATTCAAACAAAGCAAAATTACCAATTCAGTCTTTCATGCTAATACAATTTGGCTTTAACCCTTTTCCTGCCAGACCCTGTGCTCCATTTTTACACTCAGGTGGCCAGATCATTGTTGAATATTTCCTTTGCTTTTTTTCTTTTTCACTTAGAGCTTTCAGAGTTTGTAAAAGACCCCCAAATATAATTTTATTTTATTTTTTTAGGTCCCGCAAAATTTGCGCAAATGTTTATCAAAACAATATTATTGCTAAAAATTCACTAAAATTATTATTCATAGATAAAAACACAGCAAATGATACTAAATTCCTACTAAATATAAAAGCTTAACATGTATTGAGTTAATAAATAACAAACATCTGTAACTTTTAAATTGCGCCACCATTGCAAAATGGTGAAAATCGAACTGTTACAAAAGTGTAACTATCCAAATTTCTCGAAAAATCTGAAGGTTTTCATTGTTTCCAGCTTTAAGAATTTGTAAAGACCTACCCAGGTCATATATTTTATGAAAGCACATGACCTGTAGAATAAAAAGAAGGTGCTACTGATTTTTTAGACCCTGCGGTATTTGTGAAAATGTTTATAAAAACAATATATTAGCAAAAAATTACACTAAAATCATTAGCTAAATTTGACAAAATTCCAGCTAAATCCCTGCTAAATATAAAAGCTTAACCTTTATGGAGTTAATAAATAACGAAAAATTTTCATTTTCATATTGTCGCTAAAAATACACTAAAACCATTTTTAGCAGATAAAAACACACAATTTTACAAAATTCCTGCTAAAATCCTGCTAAATATAAAAGCTTATCTTGTCTTGAGTTAATTTTTCATTTACAACTTTCAGAGTTTGTAAAGTACCCCCAAACCATATATTTTCTGAAAGCATACGACCTCTGGAATAAAAAGGTGCTACTGATTTTTTAGGCCCTGCGGTATTTGCGCAAATGTTTATCAAAGCAATATTTTTGCTAAAATTACACTAAAACCATTATTAGCAGATAAAAACACAGCTAATTTGTCAAAATTCCTGCTAAATCCCAACTAAATATAAAGGCTTAATCTGTATGGAGCTAATAAATAACAAATATTTTTAATTTTCACATTGCGTCCTTTTGCAAAATGGTTAAAATCGAACGTGCACAAAAATGTAAATATCTAAATGTTTCTAAAAGTCTGAAGATTTTAATTTTTCACTTACAGCATTCAGAATTTGTGAAAGACCCCCAAACCATATATTTTCTGAAAGCACATGACCGGTAGAATAAAAAGCAGGAGCTACTGATTTTGAAGCCCCCAATTTTTGCGCAAATGTGTAAATCAGTATTTTCACGAAACCCCCTACCCTCCCCCCCTAAAATCCTTATTTGCACACATAAACATAATATAACTTACGTAATTCCTGCATAGGGGGATACATAGGTATTCTGTGTAGCCCTGTGCAGACAGTCCTATTCATGTCAAATAAGACACAGCAGCTGCAAGCACAGATCTGACATCCATGTAGGTGTAGATGCATGGACCCAAACGCAGACAGTGTGAGTTCAGGGACATACACCCACATGGATGTCAAGTTGGGAGAAGTGTTCTTGCAGCTGCTGCATCCCAATTGACATGAATGGGACTGCCTGCACAGGAATGCATGGAGTACCAGTGCATTCCCGTGCAGCTGCTGTGTACCAATTGACATCAATAGGACTGCCTGCATGGGGATGCACGGAACATCTGTGCATCCCTCTGCAACTAAACACAGCCCTGTAGTGGTATTCCCTGTGTGAACAAGGCCTTATGCCATGTACACACGAGCAGAATTTCCAACAGAAAAGTCCAAAGGGAGCGATTCATCATATATTTCAATCGTGTTTATGCCCCATCGTACTTTTTACATTGAAAATTCTGACGGACGTAGAAAGAGAACGTGTTCTATAATTTCCCGACGTAACAAATTCCTATCGGGAAAACCGCTTGTCTGTATGTGGTTCCGACATACCAAAAACGACGCATGTTCTGAAGCAAGAACGAGACGGAAGCTATTAGCTACTGGCTATTGAACTTCCTTTTTCATACATGTTGTACGCCACCGAGTTCTTGACTTTGGTGTGACCATGTGTATGCAAGACAGCTTGAGTGGAATTCCGTCGGAGAAAGCTTCAGAGTTTATTCCGATGGAAAAAAATGCTTGTGTGTACACGGCATTAGGCTTTGTTAAGACTTACAGTTGGGGAGGCGGTGGCATGCAGTTGCGTGCATTTGTTGGCAAAAATGGGATTAAAACAGGTGGTAGAGGCATCACATCGCTCCCTAACCAACCGTCAGTAGCCTGGGCTTTGGGCTTTAGAGGCAAGGGCGATTTAGATGCATGGCTACCCTTAGGGCCCTTTCACACAGGCTGTTCATGTCCACCTGTCAGTTTTTCAAACAAAATGGGCGCTAAAGATGGGCGGTAAAAACTAGTGCTGGGGGGACAGATGTAGTGGGCAGAGGACAGTGTAGGGGGGACAGAGCAGGCATTTTAGCCAGTGCAGGAGGGGAGGAAGCAGCAGGTGACAGGTAGAGAGGCGGCGGAGAAGGGGAGGAGGTGTGTGTGTGTGTGTGTGCCATTTTAGCTACATAACTCTGATCAGCGGCTTGTTAGCTGCTAATAAGAGCTATTTTTTTCCAAGGTAGATAGGGGAATCCTCCCCACTGTGTCATTGTATTCTGATAGCAATGAGACTTCGCTGCTATCAATACACAGATCAGCACCGATTGAGAGAAAGTTTTCCAATTAAGGTAGGTATAAAGAAGTAGATCGACTGTACAACCACAGTGACCATACAAGGGTTTGGCTGGTCTCTGCTGAACCGGACAAATTAATCTATGGGTAGCTTTTTCAGCAAAGTATTTGTGGAAAAGGAGTGTCCTTTCTCCAAGCAAAAAGCTGGAAAAAATGTAAATGGGTGTATAAAATCTGCATATAGAAAGTGACATAATATGAGAGAGGGCTCTCCAGCCAACAGGAACCAGTTCTGATTTTTTATCTTCTCTTGAAGAACAGGAACATTTTGTGTCTCTAATTGCATGGGCAGCCAGTATTCTTAGTTAATCCGGCAATAGATTGATCAAAATTCAGCCGATTCAGCATGGATTTTGATCCATCTATGGGCAGGCTGGTTGTACTGAAGTCAATTATAGGTTTAAACAGAAAAGAGGGAGGACCTTAGTAAAAGGTGGTAGTATTTCCTGATAATATAAATATAGAGTGATCATGCATGCCCCGCTGCCTAGGCTGACTAGGGGAAGCCCAAGAAGCTATGTGTGGCTTGATGCATGATTCGAGATACAAAAAAAGTTTATTCTAAACAAATTAGTATATACAAAGAAAAATACTACATATTCATGCATACATTTATTTATTTATTCATGAATATGTAGTATTTTTCTTTGTATATATTCATTTGTTTAGAATAAACTTTTTTATTTTGAATCATGCATCAGGCCATGTGCCTTCCCTTTTCTTTCGTACAGTACTGAAGTCAATATCTCAACCAACCTGTTGGAAAATTGTTGCTTGATCAGTGGCAATGCTGATGAATGTATTCAGACAGCAGGGAAGCCTCCACACAGTACAATAACTTTGAGGGAGGGATTCCGCCATCCACCTTGAATGTGTGGATGGGGGAATCAATTAATTTTCTCTCATTCAAACTGCTGGTTAAACAAAAGAAAATTAATCACATATGGCCTGCATTACCCATCAAACAATTCTTTCAAAGTGAAGTCTCATGCCGCGTACACACGATCAAACAATCGGGTGGAAAAGAGGATGCTGGGACTGTGACATCATAATAGGTGGGGACATCATCCGGTGATGTCCCTATATAAGTCGCCGCGCGCCCGGTCCCCATCATTGTGAGCGGAGGGAGCGACGAGAAGTCCGCCAGACTAAGTCCGTCGGATAGTCGGCTACATGTGTACGCGGCATCACAGTGGTTGTAATACCTCAAGGTTTTACACCTTAATGCATTCTATGCATTAAGGTGTAAAACCTGCTGTGCTGCAGCTTCCCCCAGAGGACCCCCCCCTTTTTCTTACTTGAGCCCCATCAAATCCAGTGATGTGCATGAGCGCAGAGGCCCCAGCCACTGTCTATCTGCACATTGGACAGACTGATAGCAGCAGGAGCCATTGCTGTCAATCAAATCCAGTGACATGGAAGAGGGGCCATGTCCCACTATCTTGGTCAATGTATGCAGCAGCGGAACTCAGGTGTGAGCCCGCACGGGTGCCCCCAGGGAAAGCGGCTTTCCCTGGGGGCACCCGATAAAGAGGAGGGGCCTGAAGCGCTGGCAGGGCACCCCAGAAGAAGAGGATTGGGGCTGCTCTGTGCAAAACGATTGCACAGGGCAGGCAGGTATAGGCAAGTTTTTTTTTTGTTTTTTTATAAAAAATAACAAGAGGGTTTACATTCCCTTTAATTTTTAGGTAAGCAAAAATCTTTGAAAAAAAAAAAAGGGGTAACTTCATCACAAAGTCATAACAGAACTAGGATTCAACTAAATAAAATACAGCAAAGATTGAAACAAGCCATGATACAGACAAATATAATTTGTGTCCCAGTGACCACACAGGTAGACTAAAGAGAAATTTTAGTGAAAGGCAAATGATTTCCTAGAGTGGAAAATCCACAAAAAGGTTATTAGCAAACTGTATGATAACGCTGATCAGATACTTAGTCGGCTAAGCTGTTACAGTAATTCTGATAACATTACAAAGGAAAGTTGGGACTAAACATCACCTTTGGAAAGAATCCATATATAAAAAAAAAAAAAGATTGCATTTCTTTGAAGTATAGCTGCTGTCACTAGCGTCACAAAGAACATCATGAGACGTGTCCTGTGGCTATAGCCTATCATTCAGAGCAAAGATTAACTTAGCGTGGGTGGAAAACTATCTCATTCATGCAATTGTGCAACACAGTGACTGTGCGTGAGTGTCACCCAGTTCAGCAATGTGATAAAAGGGAGTGGCCAGGAAATGCAGAGGAATATGAATACATTCTTGGCATATACTGTCAAAGGTTTCGATAGTTGAATGGTGTTCAGCCTATCCCACATTTAAAGATTAATCACAATTAAAAAGGTAAGGAAAATTGAATCTGTAAGCCACACCTTAAGTTAAAAAGCAAAACTACTGCCTTATCTAAAACTCTCACTAGTTTAAAAAAAAAAACAACACAAATCTCACTAGTAAAAAAAAAAAAAGTTAAAAAAAAAAAAAGTTAAAAAAAAAAAAAAAAAAAGAAAAGCAAAAAAACAAAAAAACAAAAACACAACTCTCACTAGTAAATGCACCTAACAAAGGGTTGGAGCACAGGTTGCTTCAGTGACATTTCAGGTGTTCACTTACAAAGGCAAAAAAAAAAAAAAAAAAAAAAAAAAAATATTTTCTGTGACTCGAGGTACGTCACTCACACTTCCTTCCCAAGCCTTATTAGGAAATTGTCCTTTACTGATATCTCATCATCTAGCTTACATTCATGACATTGCAGAGCTGTCTTGCTATATTATTGCATCTAATTACAGGCTACACTTCCTTTCAATCCCTTTTTCACAGACTCTAATTTATAAATCACATACCACAATCTTTTAGAAAAGGTGCAGTATCTACAAATGGTCTATTAATCTGGGGGGGGGGGGGGTCATTTACAAATACTGCAGCATGAAAAAAAAAACCCAATGCCAACAGGATAGTTAATTTACACTGGAACAACAACAGTAGGAAATATTTTGGTTGATATTCAGAACCCTTTCATGTTCCTTGCAAGTCTTAATATTTTACTTTAGTTACAGTTGGGGTTTGCCAGGTCTGCCTCTGGCTTCATATATGCCTTGGATACTTTAAAAGTGAGTTCTCCTTGCCTAAATTCTATTTCTGCCTAACTGAAAGGGTTTCCCCTTTGCATGTTTGAGCAACTACTATTGCATATTCCATAAAACAAAATCATTAAAAAGACAATTTAACTTGTATATAGGATAAAATGATACATGTAAAGTACACACTGGGATTGCAAAATCTGGTCCAGCTCTGCATAGAAACCAATCAGCTTCCACATTTTTTGTCATGGCTTAATTGAACAAGCTGAAGTTAGAAGCTGATTGGGCACCATGCACAGCTGCATCAGATTTAGCTTTTTTTCAGTTATAGTAAATCAACCCCACTGTATTTTAATTTAACCTACTTCCAACGCTTGGGCAAGAATGTCCCTTTAAAGCAGAACTGAATGCATTTTACAACAGACTGCAATCAGTTCTGCTTACATTACTAGCACAGTTCCTGTGTGTTGGGATAACTGACTCTTGTCAGTGCGCAGGATTTATGCCATCCCATGCTGGCCAATGGAGATACCTAAAGAGTGGCACCCAGGGAGAAGATGCCGCTGCTGGTGAGGGACCTAGACTGTTAGAGAGGAAGCAGGTTTTAGATTTGCTTCCAGTCATAACCACAGGCCGAAAATATGGTCATGAGAAGGCCAACAATTAAACAATTACCTAGACACAATTTAACCTATACATTGGCAGGGTTATTTAAGTTCATATTTGCTGCTGTTAGACCTGAACTGGGTCTAAAATTCAAACTTGACATCTGGACTGTGTTGGACTGCGTATTTTAAAGTGGTGTTCCAGCCATAATTAACAATAAAAAAAAAAGTCAGCAGCTACAAACACTGTAGCTGCTGACTTTTAATAAGGACATTTACCTGTCCAGGGAGCCCATGATGTTGGGCCCCCCTGATGCTGATCGGTCCATCGGCTAGGTTGTAGGTGCCGCCATTCCAACTAAGGGAAACCAGCAGTGGAGCCTTGCGGCTTCACTGCCGGTTTCCAACTGCACATGCGCGAGTCCCGTGGCACTTTGTGAATGGCCAGCTTGTCTTCTGGGACACATACAGGTCCCAGAAGACAACGTGGGTGCTCGCCGAAGAAGAGGACGTGATGTTCTGGGTGGTAGCCCAGCTGAATCGGAAGTACACTTGTACTTATAAAAAAAGAAGAAAAAAAAAAGGTACCAAGAAGGAAAAAAACATATTTTTTTCCAATATTCAAAAACTAGAGGTGGTCTTTCGTTTAAGATTACTTCTCAAAAGTGGGTGGAGCTCCGCTTTAATGTATCATCCCCATGGTCAGAGCTCTTTGGGGGGTCACAAAAACTAATATATAAAGCTTCACATAACCTCATATATAAAAGCTTTGAGTAATAGAAGTTATTGCAAATTAGGTTAAATGTTAAGTTCTAAATATTTGTTTTTCCTGAAGATTTAGATGTGGTTTGTCCACCACCTCTACATTTTTCACTTTGGTACTCGATCTATGTTGTCTTAACCACACCGTGGCAAGATGGTAGGTCTAAAACAGGCCATGTTCAACAATGATTACAGAGTTATACAGGAAATATTTGGAGGTGTCTGCTATCCATCATTAGTAGGGCTTTAATACTTTCTACTTTTTTCACAAAGCTGAGCCAAATAAACTATTTGATCAATATGCAATTCAAACTATATTATCTTGAAACCAGGATTATATAAGCGACAGAAAAAAGTTCATCCGTTTTACATTTAATGCCGAGTACACACGACCGGACTTAGGTCCGACAGACTTTCGACGGAGTTCTGACAGACTTTCCGAATGAACGGACTTGGCCACACACAATCACACCAAAGTCCGACGGATTTGAACGTGATGACGTACGACCGGACTAGAATAAGGAAGTTCATAGCCAGTAGCCAATAGCTGCTCTAGCGTCAGTTTTTGTCCGTCGGACTAGCATACACACGAGCGGATTTCTCGGTAGGAACTGGGTCCGGCGGAGTTCTGGAGGAAAAATTTGAAACATGTTCCATTTCTAAAGTCTGTCAGACTTTTGAAAATCAAAGCTGCAGCCCACACACGATCGAATAGTCTGCCGGAATTGTTCCGTCGGACCTTTGATGTTGAAAAGTCCGGTCGTATGTACGCGGCATAACACTTCAGAGTCACAATAGCCTACAAGGGTTCTACTTACTGAAGAAAAAAAAAAAGCCCACCGAATAAGGAAAAGGATGACTGCAGAATGAGTCATGGACAAGTCTCCAAAGAACATAAGGATGACCAATGCTTAAAATGTTTCTATCAGCTCATATTAACTGCCTTCCTGTGTAGCTCATGGCATGTATCTCAGGTAAGGCTATAATGAAAAAGTGACTCAAAATGATATATCATGTAATGACATGTTAAAAGATACAGTAGTTGTGTCTTTTTCCCAGAGTATAAAAATATATTCAAGGTGACTACATACGGAGTAAAAGTGTTGCCTTTGGACATGGCACCAAAAGAAAGTTTTTTTTGTAATACTTAAACATGACAGATAAATTCACATCTTCACAGAGAACGAATAGAACACATTTTTTAGTTAAAGAGCATTATTCTCTGAGATAGGTAGGAGTCAATTGTTACTCTGTAACTTACCCAATTAGCGACACCATCTGCTCCACTATGTGCTTGCTGAACGTTATGATTACAAAGAGCTTCTATAAACCAAAAAAAGAAGAAGAATGCAATCAATTTAGGGTAAAGTGGATGGTCACAGACAGACAGATCTCTAAAAAGGAAAAAAATTACCAAGGGCCCTATCTGCTCAAGCTTGAATTAGTTCCTGTACTACCAACACCCACCATGATCTACTATTTAACTATTTAATCTATTTAGCAACAGTAATGGTTTTTACATAAAGTTGAGCGATGGTTACCACTCATCAGATGAGCTTATGGAAAGACCTACAAGACCCGAATCACTATTTCATGGCAAGTAAAGTTTGAAAGATAAAGAGAATTAGGGCTGAAACAACTAATCGATTAATCTACAACTAATCGATTATGAAATGAAACGATTACTATTTTCATAATTGATTAATCCGCCAGTAACATAATGGGGTTAAAAAAAAAAACGAAAATGAGCCCTTTATAGTGCAAAAGGAGCAAATAATCGCTACTGTAAATATTACTTTCGCAGTTCTACAGTAAAAAAATGAACGCCTTACAGTAGCAATTATCTGCTTTTTTTGTACTGTAAAGGGCTAATTTTAATTTTTTTAACCCCATTATGTTACTAAACATCTTAGACCTAGTTCACACCTCTGTGTTTTTTGGTGCTTTTTGCAGAAACGCACCACAGTTCATTTACATGGTTTCCTATGGGACACGTTCACATCTATGCTTTTTTCAGCCGCCGCGTATTTAGAAAGGTTCAGGGACTTTTTTTTTTAAACACAAAAACACAAAAAGAATGTTGTTTGAAATTTTCACTTATTTTTAACATTCTGTTTTTAAAAAGAATGTAATTTCTGAACGAAAATCACATACACTGTCTGAAAATTACTTTGACCAAGAAGTTTTGTATTATTTCTAAATTTTCCCATCACTGTGGTTGAAAATGAACATCTATTTGACCTCACTAACGATTAGAAAATCAAATGAACGTTCTTAAACTGACATTTTTTTGAAGTAAAATTTTTTTATCTCCAAGTCTGATATTTACCAGATTCACCCTAATAGTATATATCCTCTAATAGTATATACAGTATATCTCCTCTAATAGTATATCTGCTCTGTTTGTTATTCTCAGAGTGGATTATATATTTTGCTCCCTTACCATATAGTTGGCTATTTATATTTACCACTGCATATAGAGATATTTAACAATAAATTGCCTTTTTTGTAAAAATTTACATATTAACTAAATTAAACACCACAATTTTTCTTAAGGTTATTAACCGATTAATCAAAACAATAATCGGCCAACTAATCGATTATGAAAATAATTTTGAGTTAGTTGCAGCGAATATCATGATATTAGATGAGTATGCGATGATGATCATATGAAAGTAAATCAATTATGTCTCTTGAATAAGGTTTAAAAAAACACAATGAAAAAAACAGAATTGATTGCGATAACTCAAAGTTTTGCTATTGTATATCTAATTTTTTTTTTTTTTTTTTAACAAGAGGCATTTAAAAGTATTCTAAATATTCAGACGTTAACAAAAAAAACTGCTAAATTTCTACAACAATCTTCCAATACACACATAAGAACCAGGCATTCTTTCTTATTAACTACTTCAGATCCACGTTATAGCCGAATGACGGCTACAGCGCGGACCTGCTTTGCCTAAGTACGTCCATTGACATCTTCCTGTGCCCGAGCGACCTGCGCGCCCCCTGCAGGGTGCACGCGGCGCGCTCTGTGATCAGCGAGTCTATGAGACTTGCTGGATCACAGATTGGAGTAAGGGGTCGATCCCGACCCCTTACCACATGATCAGCTGTCAGCCAATGACAGCTGATCATGTGATGTCAACAGAGCCGGTAATGGGCTATTTTTTTTCCTCGCACTGACAGCGCGAGGAGAAAAAAAAAGCCGATCACCGGCGGCTGTGAGAGGGACATCAGTCCTAATCATGGTGAGCTGCCGCCAGATCCTCTGCGCCCACCTGTCTCGCCACCTAGCAATAGGCAACAGTGCTGCATACCAGTGCCCACCAGCGCCACCCATCAGTGCCCACAGTGCCACCCATCAGTGCCTCAACAGTGCTGCCCATCAGTGCCACCTATCAGTGCCCATCAGTGTCACCTACTAGTGCCCATCACTGCCACCCATCAGTGCCATCTTATCAGTGGCCATCAGTGCCACCTTATCTGTGCCCATCAGTACAGCCTCATCTGTGCCCATCAGTACAGCCTCATCTGTGCCCATCAGTACAGCCTCATCTGTGCCCATCAGTACAGCCTCATCTGTGCCCATCAGTACAGCCTCATCTGTGCCCATCAGTACAGCCTCATCTGTGCCCATCAGTACAGCCTCATCTGTGCCCATCAGTGCCCACCAGTGCAGCCTATCAGTGCCCACCAGTGCAGCCTATCAGTGCCCACCAGTGCAGCCCATCAGTGCCCACCAGTGCAGCCCATCAGTGCCCACCAGTGCAGCCCATCAGTGCCCACCAGTGCAGCCCATCAGTGCCCACCAGTGCAGCCCATCAGTGCCCACCAGTGCAGCCCATCAGTGCCCACCAGTGCAGCCCATCAGTGCCCACCAGTGCAGCCTATCAGTGCCCACCAGTGCAGCCCATCAGTGCCCACCAGTGCAGTCCATCAGTGCCCACCAGTGCAGCCCATCAGTGCCCACCAGTGCAGCCCATCAGTGCCCACCAGTGCAGCCCATCAGTGCCCACCAGTGCAGCCCATCAGTGCCCACCAGTGCAGCCCATCAGTGCCCACCAGTGTAGCCCATCAGTGCCCACCAGTGTAGCCCATCAGTGCCCACCAGTGTAGCCCATCAGTGCCCACCAGTGTAGCCCATCAGTGCCCACCAGTGTAGCCCATCAGTGCCCACCAGTGTAGCCCATCAGTGCCCACCAGTGTAGCCCATCAGTGCCCACCAGTGTAGCCCATCAGTGCCCACCAGTGCAGCCCATCAGTGCCCACCAGTGCAGCCTCATCAGCGCATATCAATGAAGGAGAAAAATGACCTGTTTGCAAAATTTTATAACAAACTATTAACCATGATTTTTTTTTTCAAAATTTTCCATCTTTTTTTTGTTTGTTTAGCAAAAAATAAAAATCCCAGCTGTGATTAAACACCACCAAAATAAAGCTCTATTTGTGGTAACAAAAATGATAAAGATTTCATTTGGGTACAGTGTTATATGGCTGCGCAATTGTCATTCAAAGTGTGACAGCGCTGAAAGCTGAAAATTGGTCTGGGCAGGAGGGGAGGGGGGTTTAAGTGCCCAGTAAGCAAGTGGCTAAAAATGTTATGCAGCACTGTAAATATCAAGTGTTGCGTGCCTGCAATGCATACAGGAACATTTCAAATATAAAACAATGAAAAATACACAATCATTTTAACAATGCACAAAATATCTCTTTTTGGCAAAGTGGATATTTTAAGTAACAATATTTGAAAATGGCATCTGACATGAATATGCTTGAAATAGCACCAAAATTCATTGAACAGAAGTAATAAAAAAAAAAAAGATCTAAAAAGACACAGCTGTTACATGCACATCATCCGGAATTAGATGAGGGGATTTACATACATACATTTTTATATTTCTGCACAATGTTTTTATTTTTTGCATTTATTTAATTGGTCTTTTGTACCATTTTTAATACTGAAGGCGTTTGCAACGTTTTTTTTTAATCTGATTTTCAAACCTAATTCCTATGTACTTTAGCACCTTGCCAAGAGTAATACTATATTATGTGCAAGCTATGTTGCGTAGTTTAGGCATCTCAGGTATACAATATTTACTATAGCAATAATAAGAATTTTTTTAATCATTTGGATACAATGTCAAATGTAGTACATTTTACACAAAATAATGCAGTGTAATTCTTTGTATAAATCCCTCACTAAGTGGTGTTAGACTTGGAAAAGCAATGAGTATGGTTTGAATAAAATGCCAAATGTGCTGTAACAGCAAACAAATGATCTCTTTGTGATATACTGTTAAACCTGAAAATGTAAGTAAATGATTTAAGTGTTGAAGTGAACATGACACTGAATTGTGACATCCTAATGCCACCTGATATCTTAAATATTTAGGAGTACATTCCGTAACACCACCAGTGACTGCTATGTATCTACCTACAATATATCATATACCGGTACATATAGTAATATCAATATATTTTAGATTTGCTAATTTGTTTTCAGCAAAAATTGTTCTGTTAAACCAGAAATGTGCAATAGAAAGAACTGACAAGTACCAGTACCCATTGGCCAGTATGTGCTTCACATAGTAAATGGCAGGGCTCGTAATTTGGCCTATTATGGAGCTTCTCAATTGGAAGTGAGCAGGTTCAAAATTAGGAAAAAACGTATTTTGTTTGTAATTTTATTTCCCTTTATATTCTGCTCATTGTTTCTTATTAGCTATCCATGAACAGCTGGAGCAAGTTATACTTACAAAAAAGTTTTAACTTTAAAGCTGATATTTTCTTACAAACAACCTGTGAACTACTCCCCCATACAGGACAGGGAGATACACAGCTGAGTACACATCTCTTTTTCAACAATTAAACATTTTTGATGAAATGTAAAACCCTGTTTAATAATATTTCACAATATTTCTACATTAATGGGAATTAACTCTTGCTCCCAGAGCCTTTTCTTGTTTGGCCAATATGCACATATTTGATTTTTTACAAACTAAAAGTTCCAAAACATAATGTTTTGTGAAACCAGAGAATTCATAGAATAAAAAGATAGTAATTAGTAATTTTTTTATGTTGAATAGTATTGCCAAACTGTTTATTAAATGTATATGGTCAGTAATAAATACATTAAAATTAGTTTTAGTACAAACAGAATAAAATCTGTAAAATATAAAAGACAATAAGGAGTTGATTAAATGTATACCAAATACACTCTACCTCCGTTTGCAAGTATTAGTCCTATGTAAGTCGGACATATGTAACTCGGAAATCATAGAAGAACACAGAGGGCACATAGGCCTAGTGTATTATCCTCAATATATGTTTCATTTAATAAAAATGGAGGTGAATATACGCACAAACCAGTACTTGTGTCATAGCATTATCATAAAATCATCCGCTTAAATCCATATGGGAAAATCCACAACACTTGCAGTCACAACGGCTAACGCATATCAAGGTTTCCCTCTCTTTCAGAGCCTGCAGAACATGTCCATTTCACATACTTATGTATGTTGTACTGACTCAAATGGTAATACCCCTTTTATGGGTCAATCTCATTGTTAGGTGTGTAGATAGGTTAAGGCTTTCAGGTCGCACAAATGTGAAGGGGGCATTAACCTATCTCCTAACCTTTTGATTGCATTGGGCACTATGAAATAATGAGATTGACCCATAAAGGGACACTACCATTTGAGTCGGTACACCATATACAAGTATGTGAAATGGACATGTTCTGTAGGCTCTGAAAAGGAGGGAACCTTGAAACACATTAGCCAATGTGACTACAAGTGTTCTGGAGTTTCACATATGTATTTAAGTGAATGATTTTATGATAATGCTATAACACAAGTACTGGTTTGTGAGTATATTCAATAAAACATATATTGAGGATAATGGGCTAGGCCTATGCACCCTCTGTGTTCTTCTATGCTGGATGTGATGTGAGGAGCACTATGATGGGGGGTGCTGTGATGGAAGTGAGTGCTGTGACAGAGATGAGGTGGGTGGGTGCTGTGACAGAGGAGGATGAGGTGGGTATGAGGGGAGCAATGACTGGGGTGTGAGGTGGTGGTGAAGGGATATGCTATAATTGGGTGATGGAGTTATGCACTGCAATTTGAGGTAAGGTGGTGGTGGAGGCTTGGAATCCAATTTGGGAAGTGAGGTGGAGGGGTGCACTGCAATATCAGAGGTGAGGTGGCAGTGAAGACATACACTTACACTGGGGGGGGGGGGGTCGTTAAGGTGGAGACAAAGTGGTACCGGAGGAAAAAAATTGCTGTGACTATGTGGGTGGGGTGAGATGGTGGTGGAAGAAAGTGCTACAATTGTGTCTAGGGGTGCACAGCTGTTCCTGTTGTGCAGGCATTCTACTCTTTAGCCCTCTCTCCTCCAGCTACTTTTTGGTCTGCCAGCACAGAAGGAAGATGAGTGTTCTAAACTAATAACTCAAAGCAAATATCACAAGCCAAAGTCAGTTCTGTCAGACAGGTTGCCGGACGTATGAGCCAAATGTCAGCCAGTTTCTACTGAGCCGGTCGATGTCGCCCAATATTTGGCCCATGTCTAAAAACCTTTAGAGTGCCATATGTCACAGGTAGATTTAGAGGAGATAAGATCATAATGTGCATGGTCAACTTTAAATATGAACGTTACCTCCAAACTGCTGCCAGTCAAAACTCAACTGATCATTAGAGATTAGTCAGGTTAGAAAAACTTTTCTGAATACAAAAGTTTTTACGATAAGCAAGTACTGGAGAGGTCTGAAGCGACCACACTCTTCTCTGCTTCACAGGCCTAACCACAAATGGTAGTCCTTAGGTGAATATTTGTGGCGGCACTGGCCAGCACTTTTGCACCATAAAAGTTCCACCACCCCTCTAGTGCCTATTTGGAGTACACAATGTACATAGCACTTTTCTATGATACCATACATTAACAGTTAAAAGATGTTTGAATATGGTAACATTTTAGGTAAATATCATGGTTAACCACTAATTTCCTGAGAACTGTAAGTGGTAAAACTATTTTAAGAACAAGTATTCAAAGTACATCTTTATGAACTGAGAAAACATTTACATTGTTCTATTTGTTTTATCTACTAAGTAAAGAAACACAACAAAATTAATACTTATTTGTTTGAACATTGCAAGCAAGATCTGTACTATACTGACCTGCCTGCAGGTACATGCAACACATATAACAGCCTGTCAACAATTAAACAGGCACATCATTTACACAGATATAAATAATTATGAACTTGCCTGAATGTGCATTTTTATTATTGCTTTGCCAATCAGAGTGGCTCCAAAGAAAGTCCAGAAGGGAACAAGGAAATGACCACATGTTATTCCTGCCAGGTCAAATAGGGGATTGGGAATCTAGGGAGAAAAAAAAAATAAAGAACAACGTTAAAGCATCAACAATTCAACTACACAATTACCCAGGTCAATGCAGTTACAGAGGAATGCTGGAGATTCTTTCTTTGTAAGAATAAATCTAGAGATATGACAAATCTCATATGCAGCATAAGTAATAGGATTTATATAGTTAAAAAAGCTTTGGTAGAGGATGTAACTGCACTTTCTGTGATGCTGTCATAGATGGATGGAGGAGGGAAGGTTTTTGTGGAGGCCACTGAGCTTTCTTGTATTGAACTTTCCCTGCACTCTATATATTACTGTTTCTCTTGAAGTCTTCTAAAAAATTATAGATGTAACCATCAGTAAAGATTTTATTCATTTCTACATGAAGCAATTTGTATTAGTGGTATCCTGTCCTCATCTATGTGTACACAAGAGTGCCAGACAGCCTTCACCAAAACCTGGGAGGCTCTCCCTAAGGCTGGTCAAAAATGCGCAGATTGGGCATCTCGAAACAACTTGGTCAAGCACAAGTGTGGACACATTTTACAAGCCAGTTCACACTCCACCTGTATCAAACTTCTTTATCATACCAAGGAGAAAATACTTCTCTTTAAAATGCTGGATACATGCAGTCACTATATAACTGTTCCTTTTAAATTATTGTCAAGTAAATAATGGTCTTGGGCAAAGAAAGCTTTAGATATTACCATGACACCAAATGCAATTAATTGGTAGGCGATAAAGTGAAAGCGTAAAACTACTACACAATCATAAAAGGGAAAAAGGGCAGGAAAGGTTATTTTACACTTTGATGAATGATATAAGAAAGGGGGCATCTTGTGTTAAAAAAAAAAAAAAAAGACAATAGTCATAGAGGAAGGAAGGCAGTGTATGCTCCAATAGTTCTAACAGTCCCGACTCTGCATAAGAATTTATCAAAATTAAATTGGTATAGGAAGGATTGTCCTTAAAGGATAGGTTCACCTTTAGAACAGGTTACGTTACACCCGTATTTAGAGTGTAACCTGTAATGTGTTCCAGCCTCCCCCCCGTCCCTCTTTTTCCCTGTGACAGTGAGCAGGGGTTTCTCTCCCCTGCAGCCACATTGGATTACAAGGATCTGTGAATGAATAAACTACAAGTTCCATCTTCCATCGCAGCAGTCAGTAATGTAGTTCTGGACTACAAGTGTACCGATTAGCTCACTCGTAGTCCATTCACTCTTCTTCCAGCTTTATAACTTGAAAGCCTGTAAAAGCCCAGAAAGCTGGAGGGAGAGTGTGCAGGAGCCTGACATTGCACCCACAATCCACTGATCGCAGGTGCAATGCTTGCAGGATCCTGTGTAAAAAAAAAAAAAATGAACCCATGCACGTTTTTTTTCCTGAAAAAATATGCGTATTAATTAAGCATTTAACATAGCTAATGATACACTGGTGCAGTAGACTGTAGTAGACTGTACTTGCTGCATACAAAATATATCTTGGCGGTTTCAAGCATCAATTAGACTCGTGTTTTGGAGTCTACCTATAAAGGTTGTAAGGTCAGGGAAAAGGACACCGAACCCCATTGGCCTCTTTTTTTTCTGCACAACTTTCACCATGATTTCAGACCCCCATACAAACACATTATGTTGAAATATATACAGTAATACATCAGGATTTCTTCCCCTTTCATTACTATTCCTGAATTCTTACAACTGCTGATAGGCAACCCTCCTGCCCTCTGAACTAAATGAGACCAATGTGCCCCCTCAACTGATGAGACCATTGTACTCTGCTTACCGTGATCTGATGAACATCACAAAAATCCCACTACTACCTTCGACTGATGTCATTCATGGAACTCACTTTCCTCCCGTCTCATGACACCAACAACATAGACCCTCTTTTCTCCTTCCAGACTGAAAAGACCTGACGGTACCATTTAGCCAGTACAGATGACACCTATGGACTCCCTTGACCCAGAATTTACTGCTCCATGCTACCCCCCCCCCCCCACCTTTATACAAGGAAGCGGCATCTGTAGCTAGTATCATTTTAAAGGAGTATTAGTTTATCACATCCCTACTAGAAGTTTTCCTGAGCAGTATTAACCATATGCAGTCAATGAAAATCGATCTAGTACAGACGTACCAGAAAAGCATACAATTACCCACCAGAGGAAGGAACACTCATGTGTTGGAAATGTGTTAGTGATAAAGGAAAGAATGCCTTCCTTAAAACAAATACAGAGCTTGCACTGAACTGGATAATTTACTTACATCCTAGGTTACAACCTCTCAGTTTAAGGACTGTTTACTTCCAGTAAATGTCCTGCATATGACGTACCATATAACTAAGTATGCAATGCAAATACATTTACATAGAAGCTTATGAGTTTACTTACAGCACTGTTTACACTAAAACATTAATTCCATTAAATTACCCAATTAATTGACTTGGCTGCCATACACTCCATAAAAAATATTACCCAGAAATAGAATACAGACAAAAAACGTTAGAATACTTAAGCTTTCCAATTGCAAAACTTGTATACATCAATCGGCCATAATCTTATGACCACCCATTTAATCCTGAGCATATCCCCCTTTTGTTGCCTGACCTGTCAGGCATGGATGCCACTAGACCTCGGAAGGTATGCTGTGGTATCTGGTTCAGTGCCATCAGCAGCAGATCCTTTAAGCTGCAAAGTGGACCCCCTTTGGATTAGGCTTGTTTTTCCGGCACATCCCATTCGACTTGAATCAGATCTGGAACATTTGGAGGTCAACACCTCATACTCAAGGTTTTCAAGTTGAACATTGCCCACAGCATTATACTGCCTCCCCCGGCTTGCCTTCTTTCCACAGTGCATCCTGGTGCCATCTCTTCCCCAGGTAGGTGACGCACACACACCAGGATATCCACATGATGTAAAAGATTAATTCGATCAGACCACCTTCTTTTATTGTTCCATGGTCAAGTTCTGATGCTCATGTGCCCATTATAGGTGCTTTCGCTGTGGACACGAGTCAGCATGGGTACCCTGATCGGTCTGTGATTACACAGTCCCATACACAACAAAGTGTCATGCTCATTTTTTCTGCTTTCAAAATATCAACTTCATAAACAACATGCTCACTTGTTGCCAAGTATATCTCACACATTTTCAGATGCCATTGTAACAAGATAATCAATGGTATTCACTTAACCTGTCAGTGGTCATAAAGTTATGGCTGATCGGTGTATATTTATGCATTTAGGTACATAGAAACATTAAAAAATTATAAAGTGGTCAGAATTTGAGCTAATGTCAATGGTATATTACTTTTAGTTTACATAGAACAGTGTATAATCCACCACTATAAATTTTGAATTACAACTTCTATTTACAGTGGAAATATCCCCCAAAACCAGCAACACCAAAATCATTAACAAGTTCATCCTCAATTGATCCTAAAGCAACACTCACCCTCTTAAACAGTATATAAACTGGGACTATGAGGATTTATTCAAACTAGACAGTCGGCTTTACGTCCATCTTTCACGGATTTATAATCTTTTACTATTAGGCCGCGTACACACGCGCGGACTGTTCGCCCAACCTTGTCCGCTGAACAGTGTTTGGGCGGACAGTCCGCTCGTGTGTGGGGCTTCAGCGGACAGTTTCAGCGGACAGTTGGCCGAACAAGGTCTTACGGAAATTCCGAAAAACTGTCCGCTGAAACAAGGTTTCAGCGGACTGTTCGCTCGTGTGTAGGCTTGTTCGGCCAACTAAGTCTCGCGCATGCTCAGAAAGGATTTCCACGTCGGAAGGTTGCATTGCAGTGTATAGGACGTCGTATTTTTCGTCCCGTCGTACGTGCCGTTCACGTCATCGCGCACAGTTTCAGCAAACTGTTCGTCCGTCGTGTGTGGCCATGTCCGTCCATGCTAAGTTTGAGCGGACTGTTCGCTCAAACTGTTGGACGGACAAAGTTGGGCCAACAGTCCGCGCGTGTGTACGCGGCCTTAGTGAGCTAAATGGCCTGTACTATATACAGTACATATATAATCTGTTACAGTTACAAAAAATACAAAAATGGATCGAGTATGTTACATAGGAAACACACTTCATTAGGAATTGGAGATCTAAAGTTTAGAAGATGTGCACTTAAAGTGTAATTCCAGTTTTACAGTTCAATTTGATAAAACCTCACTTAATATTTGTTATATATTCCCATTCACACAGAATACCAAAAAATATTTTTATAAAATAAAATTATATATATTTCTTACATTTTAAATGTTTTTCATGAGAAGGCCTTATGACGGTCCTAAGGACAGACCAGGTCTCCCATCATTAAAATATAATGTCAGAAGCGTAGCTTTTAAACGGTTAACCCTTTGTTAGGACAGACCGCTTTCAAATGGTTAACAATTGATAATAAAGATCTGCCTGTACAGTATAGACAGGGTTAATTATGGCAGACACAGCTGCCAAGCCCTCCCATGAACAAAGAAAACTAGTAGGATTTTACAGTGCTGGAATTTCCAGAATATCTGCAAAGGTAAGCTGCAAGTTTTTTACGTTATGCTATATAAAAGAGGACATGAAAAATATAGGAATAAAGTAGTTCTACCAATTTAGCTGCAAATGTGGAAATACACTTTAAAGACCTTTTTTTTTAGCAGTACCATGAGTCAATGGAGTGATTACACCCTTAGGGCCCTTTCACATGTGCTGACCGTTCAGATCCACCAGTCAGTTTTTTCAGCTGACCTGAACGGTCGCCTCCATACATCTATTTGGAGTGATGGATGTCAGCGATGACATCCGATCCTCCCCGATCCGCAAAATTCAGACGGATGGAAACCCTATTTTCCATCCGTCCGGCAGATCAGATGAAAACGGACAGGCGGTCCGTAATCATCTGATCCCCCATAGAGGAGAGCGGAGATCTGACAGGTCCTTCCCTCTACAGTGTGCAGAGACGGACTTGTCATCCGCCAGCTCAGCGGGGATCAACGAAGCGATCCCTGCTGAGTAAGCGGATGGCTGAATACGGATCCGTACATATGCTACAATAAACCTCTTTGATGGATACAAATGTCAACACTAACACTTTTCTCAGTGCTGGATACACCCAGATGCATTAATTGCTAAAAGTAATATGCCGTACATTATTTAGATTTACATTTAGGTAGAATTAAATTGAAGCATATCTAAACCAAAAATGTCATATATTGCAGCTGACATGTCTTTATATGTGGTGGCTGCATTTGTTTTCATTTTCAGGTAAAGAACATTTTCAACAAGCACATAAAATATTATTTGTTCTTGCCAGAAATGCAATATCCTTGTCAATTCCTGTGAGCTGAAAATAAAAGTACAAACATTTCTATCTTTCTTGTGTAAACTACAGGTCCAATTAGCTTTCTTGGTTTGACAAAGGGGCGGGGTTTGTTGCCCCGGAACACATAACCATGCCCCCACCATACTGACTTCATCATCGGGAACCCCTGAAGCTTTGACGAAAAGCTGCGCAGCTGTGGGAAGCGGCTTGCGCTTCCCAACTTTGAGCTTCCCCGCCCACCCAAGCCCATCTACATCCTGGGTCCCCTCTGCAGCCCCCCAAGCCCATCTACATCCTGGGTCCAACTCTGCAGACACAGCCACTTTGCTTGCTGGTCCCTACCTCACAGACCAGTAGCCAGCCTGCCGGACCCTGTAAGAGGATCCAACTTATTAGCACCACAGCTGCGACGGTTCTCCCATCCAGTTCATAAGCATCCTGGCCAACTCTGTGGACATAGCTGGTTGCTTGCTGATTTCTGCCACACGGACCAGCCGCCTGCCTGCCCACACACTTTTGCTGGAGAAGCCAGTCCACCAAGACCTGCCTACACATCTATATACCCACCTTTTGCTGCCACAGTAGTGAGTGCATAATTTCTTAATTTTATCCTACCTCATTTACAGCCTACATTTAGATTGGTACACATCCTTCTGTCTATTTTATATTTGTGCTATAGGCAACTCAGGAGCTATCTTAAAGGAGCAACCCTATCTTCATTCCCTTTTGGCATTCATATCCATACATACCCTTTGGACCTGATTATAGCCCTTCCTATCACCCTCCACACCCACGGGTCATAGACAGCGCAATAATATTCCCACACTTCTAGTCCAATCGACCCACCATGTACTGGAGATGAATAAAAGTGGATACTTTTGAAGTGCAGCTTGGGTGACAGATAGAATGAACAATGAAGGGCCAGGAAGCATAATATTTGCAGAATTACAAAGTGAAAAAAAGGAAAAAAAATCCTGAAAAAAGAAAGCAAATGCAGAAACTACATTTAAAGATGGGTATGCTGTAATATAGTACATTTTGGGGTTTTAGATATGCTTTAATTTAATTCTGCCTACTGGATACAATTTGTAATACTGTAATGCACTTTTTTTTTTCTTCTTCTAAACCCATTTTTTTTTTGCATTTAGATACACTTTAATTCAGGGAATGCTTTTACATGAGATGCCTGAGTGTGCCAAGTGCAAAGATGCTAAAAAAAAGCCCTTCCCACTGCCAACATGAAAGCGTGATCATGAACCCAGCAGTATAAGGTCTCATCCACACTGTACATTTTCTTTGCCGTTTCCTTTGTTTTTTTCCTGCCTCTAAACGTCCTTGCATGTTAGCCTATGTGTCTATGCACGTAGGTTTTCAGAGGAGTTTAGAGGCAGAGAACAATCCCACAGCCAGTGCATCTAGGAGCAGCACAGTTTTGGCAGAGAAAAAAAAAAAATGACACGCCAAAAACACATGTAAACATGCCTAAGCATTAGACGTATTTAGCACTTGAGCGTCAGTTCATGTCAATGGCCAGAATAAATTGTTTTTCTGGCCAATGAAATGAACGCCCAAGCACCTGATGTGCCTAAAAGCGCTACAAGAGTTTACAAGCATCAAGCATTTTTACTGCCAAAACTCTGCTGAAAGAAGTCTCGGAAAGGAGTCTAGGAGACTTATCAAAAGTTCAAGCGTGCATGAGGCCTAAGGAAGACAGATACAAAGTTCATCTGTTATGCATCTGCTTTATCCCGTCCACATGGAAATCTGTATATATACGAAAATATGTAAATATGAGTGTTGACCAACAAGCTGGAAAAAAGGCTGACAGTGCAATACATAACACATGATATATTGCTTTAATATATTACATTTGTAAGCCAAAACCAAAAGTAATTAAACTGTATTTATTATTGTAGATAAAGTAACTAAAACTGGAGAGTGAAAAATCTGCTGCAGTTCTGCATACAGTTTTTCTTTTGTCAAATGCTAAAACAAGCTGAAGTTAGAAGCCGATTGGCTACAACAAAATTGCAAGGAACTGACGTTCATTATAATCCTCTTTGATTGGTTACCATGCACAGCTGCACCAGAATTTGTACTCTCCAGTTTTAGTAAATCAACCCCAATGTCACAAATCGAATAAACAGGAGAATTTTTATTTTTTTTAAAAACATCATGAAACAATAGGAAAAGAAGGCTCTGCCTGTAAACACAAAATTGTAAGGTTAGCTAACTAAACTTAAGATGCATTAACAATAAACTTTAATTATACAACCTACATGAAAGTCTATTTCTATAAACATTATAATAAATGTATATAGCACAAAAAACTTACAGAAGCACAGGCCAAAATCCCCAAGAATCCTACTTTCTGCACCAGATTTTGAACAGCAAGTTTGGCTCGGGATGCAAAGTCCTAAAAAAAAAAAAAGAAATTCACATTAAACAGAGAAAAATACTCCACATCATTTTAGACAGTCTGACATGATGCATGCATACATCACTATAAAAAATACAGTTAATGGATTTTTCACACTGAGGAGTTTTTTCAAGCGCTTTTGCCTTCAAAAAAGCACCTGAAAAGCTCAAGAAAATAATTTCCCTTTAAAATGAATGAATGTGTTCACACTGGGGCAGTGTAATTATTCAGTGAAAAACAATCCTGTTTGCAGCATCTTTGGAGCATGTTTTGGGGGGTCAAAAACAAAACACACCAAAAATGCACGTTCTCGTTGAAAGCAATGGAAACTGCGCTAAAATAGTGGCAGAAAAGCGTTTTTTTAGTTAAATGTCATTTAAAAGCCACACGGGAAATGTGGTAAAAACGCATATGTGTTTTTCCTGCAGATTAGTGGGAAAGTGAGATCTGTGTATACATTATATATATATATATATATATATATATATATATATATATATATATATATATAAATAAACACTTCAAACCAAGCAACCAATATTAAAACAAAAGTTGCATTTACTGTAAAAAAAAAAAAAGAAAAAAAAAGGGAACTTAAATATATCAGAACAGTATTATCATTATCAGCACAGTTATGATAATAGAATTCTATAGCCACAAAATCAGGAAGTATAGAATATATCAACAACACAGTGGGGGTTATTTACGAACGGCAAATTCACTTTGTACTGGATCTGAAATGAGTGGAAGCTCTGCTGATTTCATTATCCAATCATGTGCAAGCTAAAATGCTGTTTTTTATTTTCCTTGCATATCCCCCTCGGATCTACAGCGACCTTTACTTCCAAGTGCACTTGCCGTGCAAAGTGGATTTTCCTTTAGTAAATAGCCCCCACTGCCTTATACAACGAGCATAGCATTCAATCAATTTTCTTCATTTTGTATAATGGAATCCAGCAGGTTGCCATGGACAACAGCTCCAATTTTGCTACAGTTTTCAAAAACTCATTGTATTGCTCATCAACTATCAGAATGTAAAACGCTTTCCAAAGGCTTATTTTTAAATTAAGGTAATGTAGTAAAACTAAACATTACCGTATATACTCGAGTATAGGCCGACCCGAATATAAGCCGAGGCCCCCAATTTACCCCCAAAAAAACTGGCAAACTTATTGCCTCGTGTATAAGCCGAGGGTGAGACATGCCTGTCCATCCCTGTGTGTGTGTCCGTCCATCCCTGTGTGTCCGTCCATCCCTGTGTGTCCGTCCATCCATCCCTGTGTGTGTGTGTGTGTCCATCCATCCATCCATCCCTGTGTGTGTGTGTGTCCATCCATCCATCCATCCCTGTGTGTGTGTGTGTCCATCCATCCATCCATCCCTGTGTGTGTGTGTCTCCATCCATCCATCCCTGTGTGTGTGTGTCTCCATCCATCCATCCCTGTGTGTGTGTGTCTCCATCCATCCATCCATCCGTGTGTGTGTGTATCCATCCATCCCTGTGTGTGTGTGTCTCCATCCATCCATCCCTGTGTGTCCGTGTGTGTGTGTGTGTGTGTGTGTGTGTGTGTGTCCAGCCTACCTGTGTCCCGAGCCTCCGTCCCGTGCCTTGCCTCCGTCCCGTGCCGTGCCTTGCCTCCGTCCCGTGTCGTGCCTTGCCTCCGTCCCGTCCCGTGCCTTGCCTTGCCTCCGTCCCGTGCCTTGCCAGGATCGCCGCTCTTCGTCGGCGCCTCGGCGGCCATTCTAAAATTCAAAAGCCGCGCCTCCGCCTGTGATAGGCGGAACACTGAATTTCCCAGCAGCCTGTGTTCCGCCTATCACGGACATCGTCTCATCCTCGTCCGTAGTACGAGGATGAGACGATGTCCGTGATAGGCGGAACACAGGCTGCTGGGAAATTCAGTGTTCCGCCTATGACAGGCGAAGGCGGAGGCGCGGCGTTTGAAGGGTAGAATGTCCGCTGTCTGTCTGCTCGACACGCTGATCGAGCAGGCAGACAGCGATGACTCGAGTATAAGCCGAGGGGGGCACTTTCAGCCTCAAAAAAGAGGCTGAAAATCTCGGCTTATACTCGAGTATATACGGTAATACAGAATGCATTTTATGGGAAGCATGATGAGCAAGTGGAAATAACCATCAAAATGGGGGAGATTTACTAAAACTTGTGCAAACAGAATCTGGTGCAGCTGTGCATAGTAAAGAATCAGCTTCCAACTTTTTCAATTAAGCTTTGACAATAAAACTTGAAAACTGATTGGGAACTATGCATAGCTGCACCAGATTCTGTCTTAATCAACTGAAAAATCCTGCTGTATTCGGATGTCGATCTATAGATGCCTTTGCTTTTCATACTGCGCACGTGCAGCAGGATCTTCATCCTGACATTTGTTGGGTACAGGAAACTACATTTTTAGTGTGCGGGAGCAGGGATAGATTTAACTCAATGTGCGCAGGTGCAGCATTGTGTTATCTACTGATTGGCCTGTATATCTAGGAAGAAGACACTGTCCAAGGATGACACTTGCTAGGAGATGGTGCCAGCATTTGTGGAGCAGCAGACTAGAGCAGAGAGCAATACAACAGAGACAGAGAAGACTCCTATGCATATGATTTGGTAACTATCAACTGTTTACAACATAGGCACACTAACTGTGTTTATAATACAATATTAACACTTGCATCCAATGTGTGTATAAGATACGGTTCCGATTTAACACCATAAACATGTTTTATATTGACACAAAGTATCATCGCCTTCTGACAAATTCCAACTAAGATTTACAAACTATCTTTGCAATTATTGGATTCAGAAATTGCAGTCACTTTATAAGGGACCAATACATTAAACACCAAGCTGATTGTTCCAAAAATCATAAAGTCGTAAACTGGAACATAGAAATTGGGTACAATCAACTACGGCTAACGTAAAAACTTATCATTATTATGTAGGATTTATATAAACGCCAACAGTTTACGCAGCGCTTTACAAAATAAGGGCAGACAGAAAAATTACAATTTAATACAGTAGGAATCGGATCCCTTACTCGTTAGCTTACAATCTAAGAATATGTACAAAACAACTGTGCATTAAAACTAGTGTGTGTGTATATACATATATATAAAAAAACATCATTAAAAGCATGTTAGAATAAATCTAACAGATATATATATATTTATTTATATAAACGCCAACAGTTTTATGCAGCGCTTTACAAAATAAGGGCAGACAGAAAAATTACAATTTAATATAGTAGGAATCAGAGCCCTGCTCGTTAGCTTACAATCTAAGAATATGTACAAAACAAGTTTGCATTAAAACTAATTATATATATATATATATATATATATATATACACATACATACATACATACATACATATATATATATATATATATATATATATATATATATAAAATCATCATTAAAAGCATGTTAGAATAAATCTAACAGATACATATATATGTTTGCACATTTGTTTTTTTTAAACTCTTACTGGATCGTTGCATGTTTTCTTTTTTAAAACACTCTGTGAACAAATGTGCAGTTCCACATATGGAATATAATTAATAGTCGAAAATCGAAAAATATATATTTTTTGGGCTATAAGGTTGTAAATATTTTTTTGTTGTTGTTGTAAATCATGCTGAGAACAAACATAAAAAGTACAATTACTACATTGTTCAAGATCTTAATAAGACTGTATAGTTTGAGACATGTTTTTTGTGTGTTTATATTTCCTTTAAATACTGCAAATATGCACATCATTACAACAGGACACACTTAAAAAAAAAAAAAAACTTGGTGGTTTAAAAATATTGTAAGAAAATCGCAGCTCTGTGAAAACAAAATATACATCTATAAGGTTAAATAATATAATGCTAATTAAATGTAAAATAATATATGCATAAGAAAAAAAACAGGCTGAGGAATAATATCACACACACACACACACACACATTTTAATATTTTCCCCATCCTTGCAGGATTTCGTTCTGCTTTTATAGCTAAAATTTTTAATACCTCTTTCATTCACTTCTAGTGAATTAAATTGAATCATGTGAGGTATATTACTGTTCTTATATGCTTGGCCACTTTATACGGGTTGTATAAAAAAAAACTAATACAATATGAACAATAAACACAATCAATTTGGATGAAGCTAAATGGTATTATTTATTTTATTACTTATAGAATTTATAGTTATTTTAGAAAGTAGTTTTGTCCTAAACCAGCAAAATTTTGCAATTACAATAAATACATCCATATATTACAGCTTTGAACACAAAAAGCTTTAATTCATGTAAAAGCAGTGTATCTAACTGTATTCCTAACAACATTTGCAGTAAAATAATAATATAAAAAGGGTGGCGTGTTTATTATACTGCAAAATTAGCAATTTATGCATGGATAAAGAAAAGAGTACAATGCACAGATGACCTTATATAAATTAAAAAGAACTATGTGCAGTATATATCCAAAGCTTAAAAATAAACCTTCACAGCTTCATCTAATTGTGAATGAGCAAATGCTTTAGCTGTTATTACAATGTTCTTGTTTTGTTTCCTATAGGTGGAGTGTGCAAAAGGAACATAACTTTTGGTAAGAAATTTGGAAAACCCCTGCAACAGAGTTTCAGTTTTTATATAACTGATTGATTAAAGGAAATTGATCTGAACTGGTGAAAATGAAAGAATAATTCCAAATTGTGTAAAAAAACAACAAAAAACACACAATTAATTAGTGTCTTAAATTACACATAGAAATCTAAAAATTAAATAAGCACTAACATGTAACATTTTTATTAATTATGATCAATACCAATTAATACTTTACAAATATAAAACATAAAAAAAGAACCCTTACTTCAGATATACAAAAAAAAAAAGTGTGCTCAAAATTTAGCCTAAATACATAATTATACTAATAAAAAATAGTCATTCCCAAGTCTTAGAAATAATGATTATTCGATTCTAATGTTATAATTGTTCACCTATTATTAATTTGTAATTACTTTACATTTACCATTCATTATTTTAGCTTTAGAGAGAGTTAATGAGTTGATTTGCTAATAGTACATCGACCCTATTCTAGAATAAATAATACATTTAATTTAAATAAAAATGAGCACTTACACATCCTGAAATTAGAATACATTCCTTAAACAACCTAATTTAATTAAAAACAAAACAAAAAGGTTAGGTAAATAAACTACCATCCTGCTAGTCTGTTAAAATATTCAGTTAGTAGGAAAGAAGTAGTAGTTTACCTGTCAATGTAATAATGTATCAAAATTTTGCAGAGAAGTTATCTGGCTTCTTTGCAGACACCATGTTCTTTTTTTGTTCACGCTGCATCTAAAATACTTCTACCTCTTAGTCATAAACTTAACTCTGCGTGAACTGATAACCTCCCCACCACCACCATCATTAAAAAATAACTTTTATGAAAATAAAAACAGCTTTTGCAGTGATTTCAATCAATCAATCACTTTTAGTTTTGGTGAAGAAGTTAGAAAAAGACATCACCTTAAAAAGTGTCATTTAGGATTTCCTATTGCCAACACTAAGCTTTATATAAGCTTACTAAACCAAAATAGAGATATTGATCACCATCTACGGGTCAGTGTTCCCAGGCTTTTTATTTTTTAATATTTCAAGTATGCAGATGCAGCTATTCAGATAAAGCCATCTAGTAACACTGCGACTCCTTTTTATATACATAAATTGAACTTTAGGGATTGATTTACTAATGGCAAATAAACCTCGCTTTGCAAGGGAAAAATGAACAATTTGCCTTTATCCCATGGTCTTCAATGTAAAAAAACACTTCAATGTAAAATGGCTGAACTGCTTTTTTTTTTTTATTATTTCTTAGGCTCCGTTCACATCTAGGCTTATGGGGGAGACAAACGCAGTAAAAATGTTCAAATAGAATCGCGGGATGGTATTTTATGGTGTACAGGGCTGTATGCAAGTGGGAACAATGTTCCATACAAGGCAGACATGCAGGAAGGTACAGCTATTCAATAAACAGATTCAAGGAATTTCCACATATCTGGACCAACTAGCCAAAATAGACATCTTTAAAAACTGGAAAAAGCCCACTAAAGTAGTACCTTGTATTACGAGCATAATCCGTTCCAGAAGAATGCTTGTAATCCAAAGCACTCGTATATCAAAGCAAGTCTGCCTATAGAAATCAATGGAAACTCAGATAATTCATTCCACAGTGACTGCTGGTGTATGCAGTACTGTATGTGGCCAGAGGCACGGGAGCGCCGGTGTATGCAGTACCACATGTGGCCACTGGTCAGAAGTGCGGGAGTGCTGGAGACACTCATTTCCCCGAGTGTCACTAGCGCCCCCGCACCTGACGCAAAATGCGGTACTGCACACCCCAGCGGCTTGAATCCTGCTCGTCGTGCAAGACAACACTTGCAAATTAAGTCAGGATTTTTTTATTTTAAATAGCTCGTATTGCGAAACGCTCGTAAAACTGCATTACTCGCAATCCGAGGGTCTACTGTATTTCTCTAGACTTAAGCTGGCTATAGAAATATCAAAATTCAGCTGAATTTCAATCAGTGTGTGGCCATCCCTGCTCGACAGAAGTCGATCAAGTTGGAAAACTTTTCTTGATCACCTGCAGCCAATCAGCTGATAGTATATTCTAACAGTGCGGGTGCAGCTCTCAGAATACAAGGTCCTGGTGGGGATATTCCTACATCCCCCTCACTTGTGTGGATGGATAAATCCGTTTTTTTTTTTTTTGTTCAGCCTACTGGCTGAATGGACAAATAATCTAGGGCTAGCATTAGTAAAGAATAATGTAAGTTGGAACATGACAAGCTATCCAGCAGACACCCTCCTCCCTATTTCTTCTTCACTTTTTCATATTATTCTATTTTCCACTATGGGTTTCTTCGACCCAACTACATTTGTAGACTATGAATACGGTTCACTCTTTTGCTGGGTCCACATCTAAGCCGCATGCGGCTCGCAGGTGGGGTCCGGAGCGTCTCTGTTCTCTGTTTCAGGGATAAATCAGGGCTGAATTTGGCCCTGAAACTGAGCCAAAGATGTACAGGACCCCTGTGCTATCCGCTCCACAGGCACCCCAGAGATATGTGAACCGGCTCCATAGAGAGCCAGTCACAAACTACTGTCATGCGACTTGGATATTGGAATTGAATTGGAGAAACCCTCATCCAATTCGTACTAGTGTGAACTCAGCCTTAACAAGGCTCACAATAGTCAGGGGGATGTAAACTTCAATTATATACACACCCATACAGGCACAAGTGCCTACATTATTAGACTGACGGGCCATAAATCAGAGCAAGAGGTCAGGTACCATAATATAAAACCTTGTTTTTGCATTCAACATTTAATTTATGCATTTGTTGTATTTAATCGTAATTAAAATATTGCAAACAAAATGAGCACATAGACTGAAATAAAGTATCCATTAACATGCTACATCATGCAAAACCACAGACCCCTTATTTCAGATATTAACCAGTGGGTTCCTATTAACAGCCCTTTGATGGCCCATAGATGGATCAGTTATCTTTTCGTTCAACCAGTGGGTTGAATGAAACAAACTGACCTAATACCCCCCCACACATTCAAAATGGATTGGGGAATCCTCCTTGCTGAGCTATTTCTCACAATCAGAATACACAGATTAGTGGCACTGGTGCTGATCGAGTAGGAAAGATCTGACAGGGCGCTTGTACATAAGCTAATTTGAAGATCAAGTTCAAGCTCTCTGCCCATAAATGGTTTGAAATTTGGCCGGAAGTGGCCAAATTTAAATCGGTTGTATCCTTAAAAGGTAAAAAAGAGCTTCTGTTCCTTTAGGGCAGGGATATGCAATTAGCGAACCTCCAGCTGTTGAAAAACGACATCACGTGCTGCCTCTGTGTGTCATGCTTTTGGCTGTCAGAGTCTTGCTATGCCTCATGGGACTTGTAGTTCTGCAACAGCTGGAGGTCCACTAATTGCATATCCCTGCTTTACGGCATGATCTATACCATCATGCTTCTGCAATGTAATTCCCCCATTTCTTTGACCTAAAATACCTGGTTGATCCTGCCTGTTACTGTGCCCCCCTCTGTGTACTGACCATGACAATGATGGCTGCTGATCCATGATACTGTGGTCAGTTTACATGCCTCCGTCATCACACTCTCTGCTCTGAGTCTCTCCCTCCCTACCAGTCAGTTCTGAATTCTGTGTGTGAGAAGATCTACTCACCCCTCCCCTCCTGGTGCTATTCCCTGTGGCTTGAAAGTAACATTTAAAAAATAACTTGCATTCCCCTTTTTATCAATATACAAAGTACAGTGTGTCTGTTTTTTTTTTCTCAAGTCTAATCCTAAATACTAGGGATGCACCGAAATTTCGGCCGCCGAAACATATCGGCCGAAAATGCCCTTTTCGGGAATTTGCAATTGCCGAAAGAGAAAAACGGTCGATAATGGAACCGAAAATGGGGCCGCCCATCATGGGGGTGTCCTGTAGCGCAGGAGAGCCACCTCCGCCGCCTGTTTAATCACAGCGCCGGGAACCTCACAGCTTTCATTTCAATAGCTGTGTTCCCAGCCCTTGTACCCTTGTCCGGGCACTTTGATAGACAGATCACCCGCAGGATTGGACGGATGATCTGTCTATCAAAGTGTCCAAACAAGGGGGAGGGGCCGTGTGTGACGGCGCGGCCATGAACACACAGCTATTGAAATGAAAGCTGTGATGTTCCCGGCGCTGTAATCAAACAGGCGGCGGAGGCGGCTCTGCTCTCCCCTTCACAGGCTGGCTGCAAAAAAGGGGGCACACTCTGGCTGCAAATAGGGGGCACACTCTGGCTGCAATGTACCACGTCCTCTGTCTCTGACCATCTCCTATACCACGTCCCCAGTCTCTGACCATCTCCCGTACCACGTCCCCAGTCTCTGACCATCTCCCGTACCACGTCCCCAGTCTCTGACCAACTCCCGTACCACGTCCCCAGTCTCTGACCATCTCCTGTACCACGTCCCCAGTCTCTGACCATCTCCTGTGCCACGTCCCCAGTCTCTGACCATCTCCCGTGCCACGTCCCCAGTCTCTGACCATCTCCCGTACCACGTCCCCAGTCTCTGACCATCTCCCGTACCACGTCCCCAGTCTCTGACCATCTTCTGTACCACGTCCCCAGTCTCTGACCATCTTCTGTACCACGTCCCCAGTCTCTGACCATCTTCTGTACCACGTCCCCAGTCTCTGACCATCTCTCGTACCACGTCCCCAGTCTCTGACCATCTCCCGTACCACGTACCCAGTCTCTGACCATCTCCTGTACCACGTCCCCAGTCTCTGACCATCTCCTGTACCACGTCCCCAGTCTCTGACCATCTCCTGTACCACGTCCCCAGTCTCTGACCATCTCCTGTACCACGTCCCCAGTCTCTGACCATCTCCTGTACCACGTCCCCAGTCTCCGACCATCTCCTGTACCATGTCCCCAGTCTCTGACCATCTCCTGTACCATGTCCCCAGTCTCTGACCATCTCCTGTACCATGTCCCCAGTCCCTAACCATCTCCTGTACCATGTCCTCTGTCTCTGACCATCTCCTGTACCATGTCCCCTGTCTCTGACCATCTCCTGTACCATGTCTCCAGTCTCTGACCATCTCCTGTACCATGTCTCCAGTCTCTGACCATCTCCTGTATAAAAAATTTTTTTTTTAAATATGTATCGATATCGGTGCTGTTTCGGTATCGGTTTCGGTTTTTGGCCTAGTGTATTTTTCATTTTCGGTATCGGTTTCGTCACCAAAAAACCCATTTGGTGCACCCCTACTGAATACCTTCTTCCACAGCAATGATAAGCGGTCACATGACCTCCCTCTGCTGGCTGGTTGATGTCAGAGGGAAATCTCAGCCCCTTCTGCCCCTCTCCTTCGATCAGGCAAGGAGAGCGAAGGAGGACATGTGGCAGCTGTGGTATTTAGGATTACAGTTTTTTATTTTTTAAACAGACACACGGTAATGCAAGTTATTGATGATTATGACTTTATAACCACTTTTCATCCATGTATGGCTGGCTTAACTGTTGCCAGTTAGTCTATGGGCCATCAGCAGAGCATATAGACCAAGGCTGGCCATATATGGATATTTTATTTTTTCATTCAGGTAGCAGGGTGAATGAAAAACAAAAAACATTTTTCTCCATTGAGAGAGTCAAGGTGGAAAGAGAAACCCTCCCCGCTGAGACATTGTACTCTGACAGCAAGGACTTTCCACCCTCAGAATACACTGATCAGCGGGGACACCTACTAATTGAAAAAAAAAAAAAAACACTTTCCAACAAACCCATTTGATTTAAGTCAATTCATTAAATTGACTGAATCAGCTGATCCCTGCTGAACCGACTGAATTTTCGATCCATCTCTGACCAGCTTAACTGATAGTAATGTGCTATAAACCTGCCACTTACAGATGAAAAAATTACAGCACAAAAATGATCCCTAACCACAGCACTTCACAAAAAGAGCACAGCTGGGTTAGGAACAAGAGCTCGGACAACTAGCAAGCCGTTTTCAAGTGACTTTATTCTACACTACAGGCAACGGTAAGCTGGCCATAGAATATTTTTTTTGGGGGGGTTCAGCCAGGGAGACAAACAAAAGACAAAACCAGAAAAAGAAAGATTCCTACTTCTACCCAAATGAGGAGGATGGAGGAATTCTTTGCCAGCTTTATCCATCACCTCCAATCTTTCAAACCATGATGTTGTATTCTGACAGCGGCACCCACTGCTGACAAAATAGATTGGTCAGCAGCTCCAGCCGCTGATTGAGAAAAGTCTTTCAACATATCCATTCGACAAAAGTCAATCTAACAATAGACTAGAGAAAAAATGCTAAGAGTAAAACTATTTCAAAAGCCGCTGACATCACCAGGTGGCTCCACTCCTTAGTTATTTAAGAACGGTCAGGAGGCGGGCATCGTGATTGAGGGCAAGTGGCCTGGTATGATTCAGGAGAGGGGGCACTTGCTCGTCCCCTCCTTTTCCTGACCCAAAGGGCCTGGTATGGTTTTGGGGGAGCGCTGGGGAGAGAACCCATTGCCGGAAAAAATTTTCTTTACTTTCCCCGCTGACAACTAATGACTCATCAGCTGTTAAAGAAGCGGCGACCACCTGCTCCTTAGCACACAGATTATTTACTGGTTGTTGAGGGGAAAATATGGGGAAATGGGCATTTGTTGCAAAGATGAACTGATTTGTTTTTTTTATTTTGACCTGAGAATACCACTTTAACTGATAAAATTGTACCCTGGCTTCTATGATACCCTTTTAAAAATATTGCAAAAATAACTCTTAGCACCTTGGTAAGGCAAGGTACAGTTACAAACTGTTATTACCTGTAAAGAGTACAGATAGATTGACACTCAATCTATCTAAGCGATTCGACCTTCACAGGATGCCAAGAGCTTTGCAATAGTGAACCATAAAACCAACTGAGGTAGTGTAAATATTACATGTAGAAAAATGGTTCGGACAGAAAAGGTCAAAAGGTATTTTATATTAATAATCTATACGTTATGCATAAAAAAACCATAAAAAAAACTACCGTATATACTCGAGTATAAGCTGACTTTTTCAGCAAATTTTTTATGCTGAAAAAGTCCCCCTCAGCTTATACTCGAGTGAGGTTCTCCCGCTGTGTCATGCAGTCTTAACTGTTCGGCGGCTGTCCACTGTAACAAAGCCCCACCTCCTCCTTGTCCGTGATAGATGGAACACTGAACACTGATACAATGCTGGAAAATGGAATCAGTGCTCCGTCTAACACGGCTTTGTTACAGTGGACGGCCGCCAAACTAAGTCTGCAGTTGCATGACACAGCGTGAGATACCCGCTGTTTGTAATCAAAAGTACAAGTGAGCACAATGAGGCTGCAGATGGGCACAGTGAGGCTGCAGATGGGCACAATGAGGCTGAAGATGGGCACAATGAGGCTGAAGATGGGCACTGACACAGGTGGGCACAGTGAGGCTGCAGGTGGGCACAGATGATACAGGTGGGCACAGATAGGCATTGTTTACCAATATCTGCTGCATTTCCCACCCTAGGCTTATACTTGAGTCAATACGTTTTCCCAGTTTTTTGTGGTAAAATTAGGTGCCTTGGCTTACATTCGGGTCGGCTTATACTAGAGTATATATGGTATCTTGGAGGAACCGCGGTGCCCAAGACAAACAAGATTACAGATAAAATCCTTTGTTTGAAAGATCAGTCTGTTTCTTTTTAAATTCCCCAATGCCTAACAGTAAAAAAATGTATAAACATATAGTTATGACGTAAGAAAACCAATGGTTAGGCTTCCTGAAAAGGAGCTTAATTTTCAAACCAGAAATGAGCCAAAATTCTGGTTCATAAAATAAGTGTTCTGAGAAATGACCCTATCGTGCTGTGTGAGGCTGGTCTGTTCATATGTACAAAGATCTTTTATACCAAGTGGTGGTTTAAACCACAAACTGCTACTAAAGAAAATGAGAAAATACAAACAGTAGTTTTTTTTTTTTTTCCTTAAACTCATTCCACCACTACATTTATGGGAAATTGCTTCTAATGGTTAAACTCTAAGTTACCAGGGCTTACGAAAATACTTTCCCTTATACAAATGCTCCAAGTATTCAAAAAATGAAATGGACAATATTTCATTTCTACTGCCTTCCCCAAGACAGCACAATGGAATCAAACATGCCTGCTGGATAAAAGCTGTCTGTGGTCAAGCAGTAAAATGTTGTCTGCTGCCTCCATTGCATAGAGAATGATTAGCTCAGTGGAATAAAATGTTCCTGATTGCAGGATGTGAGCATGAAACAGACTTAAATTACTAGAGATCACTTCAGGTTTATAGGTTACAAAGTACTGCAGCAGCCGTGAACTCCAGTACTAAGCAAATCAAGAAAAAAATTGAATCCACTGCTAAAGATAGATAATTGTTTTCATATACCATATATGCTGTGAAAAATACGGGTCAAATTGGCTTGTGGCTTTTGGCATGTCCCCAGGACAATGAAAGGTGTAAATCTGCTTTCCTCTAACCAATTTACAGATGATAAAAATTGTAGTACTTTGCCTAGCCTGCACAACAGCGATTAAAGCTGGCCACAGACCATTTAAATCGCAGCCGGTTCAGCAGGGACCGGACGAGATTCAAACATGTATGGACAGGTTGAGTGTACCCAAGTTGACTAATCGTTTAACTTGGGTATAAACCAACCTGTCAGATTTTACATTCGATTATGTACAGCGGCTCTTCTGCCGGGAGGACACAATGGCTTTGCAGGAGGTCGCAGGAAAAAAAATTGCTCCATCTATGACTGGCCTAAGTGCTAGCAAGAAATGGTAGTTTTTGAAATGCTAGTTCACTAACCACATGTAAAAAAAAGGGGATATGACACTAAGCTAATAAAAATGAATTGTTGCTTTAAACAATGCAAAAGTGACTGTACTACCACACTAATATAAACAGTAATGAATAGAAGCTGTAAAAAACTAGAAGTGCAGGTATGCCTTACCTAATAGCCTTGCTGTGTTTTTCTTTGCTTTGTGTAACCAGGCGGTGTATGCCTGAAGGCCATGTTGGCCTAAGAAATAATTTTTTTGCTAAAGTTATCACTGGAACACAATTACACCATCATATAATTGTTTTGTGGCTGCTGCAATCCAGAAGCAGTTCTGTAAGATGCTCCTGGATACTACCCACCCAGTGATTTTTTATCCAAGTAGCTACAGGAGCCCATTGTAAGTTTTGTGGCAGCGTGGATATAAATCAATGATTTAATAAAAAAAATTAAAAAAAAATCGAAAAAGGAATCTGAGTTTTTTAAATGAAATTGAGCTTAGTTGTGTAGCATGAGGTTGTATATTCTGCAATAATTACATTTTTGGTAAACTCATTCAATAAATCTAAGCTCTGCAAGCTGAGATAACATGCACTGCATTGATGCATTCCCACAATTGCACAGAAACCATGAGATAAACTAAAGTTCAGGAAAATTCCTTTATCCTATTGTTTTGAAAATCTATGTACACAATAAATTGTATGATTGAATTGGTTCTGATATTGCTGTTTTACTAACCTCACAGCTTATTATTCTAAATAGGAAACCTTAATTTTGTTTGCAAATATTAAAGATTCTAACTACCAGCAAGAATAAGTACTTACATTTAAAGAGCGCCTGTCATTTCAGATCCATCATGGCAGTGCCCTTTAGTGGACATCCACTCACCTGCTGCTGCCACGTCCCTCACCTTGTTGTGTCACTGCCGCATCATTAGCCGTCCCATTAAAGTGAATGAGACTGTTGGTGAGTCGACAGCAGGTCAGAGGAGGAGCCGCTGTGGGACAGAGCTGACAGTTGCTCTTTAAAAATTATGATTTAGATCAAGTTGATTTAAATCAAGCCTTTTTTTTACTAGTGATTTAAATCATGATTTAAATCAACTTGATTTAAAGCAAATCCACCCTGATTTTGGGTATTTCAAGAGGAGCTACAAATGCTGTAGCTACTGACTTATAATATTAGGACACTTACCTGTCCAGAAATCCAACGATGTCTTCACTCGAGCCGATTTTTCAATCGGCTATTGGATGCTGCCGCCGCCATCTCTACCAAGGGAAACTGGCAATGATGCCTTGCGGCTTCACAGCCAGTTCCCTTCTGTGCATGCACAAAGCATGCTGTGCTCTCTGATTGGGCTGGCTGAAGGGGAAGGAGGAGGGGGGCTGAACTTCCATCTGAGTTTGCTGAAGTGGGAGCGGGTACCTGTCAAAACCAGGTACCTGCTCGCCCCCCCCCCCCCCCCCAAAAGGTGCCAAATGAAGCTGCGGAAGCAGAAAAGTGGAGCTTCCCCTTTTTGGTGGAGCTCTGCTTTCACCTTCTTTGCCTTTCTGACCTCTTAAGATGGAGGCACTAGAGAGAATAAATAACACCAAAAACCCTTGATGATAAAACTCCCACTTAATAGAGACTCGAGATCCCCTGGTACCCGGTTGCTAACAAAACATTAGGATATAATAGTTGCAGGGTGAGAGTCAGGAGAATCTACACCTGGAATACAAAAGAGAACCAGTGATTATCATATTAAGGTATGAATGGACCTTTAATCCATTCACAAAATCCTATTTTCCTGTGACTACGTTTACCAAAAAAAGATTCAGTGTGAAACTAGAAAAAAAAAAATCCTCTTCTTTGACTCTGGAACTACATCATCGTCAAAAAGGAAATGTTTCAAAAATAAACCGTCTTTAGATGAATTAAATATGGATGAAATTCAACAACAATAATCTGAAAAAATAATGGTAATTCAGGCAAGTACAGCAAACATCGCACACCTGTTCCTGTACAAGTGACCAACTGCCCAGACGCAATAAAATATTCAGGATGAAGGAAGGGATTTGGGCACCATAACAGGAAAGAATGGTTGGGCTTCAGCCAAACTGTACAATATTTCTTCTACAGCAGTGATAGGCTGCAAAGGTTACAGAGGCGGAAGAGCAGCTGGAAGGCCCTTTTCGTCTTTTTTTAAGGATAACCCAGTAATAGAAACAATACAAAGACTGTAGGAATAAAATATAAAGCATGACATATGTATAGATAAAAAGGAGCATATACATGATAGGGAAAGAAGTGCGAAAGCACAACCAAGGCAATTTAACCAACATATGCATTTTATAATCCTTAAACCACTGACTTCTATATCCATTCCTCAGTTCAAAAGGTGATCGAACACCCTTACAGGTTTCTTTTTTTTTTTATTCTCCATGGCCAGAATCCCATTCTTACAAACAGTGAACTGTAGGTCTAGAAAGTCTAGAGCAGGGCTTCTCAAACAGGGTTCCATGGAACCCAAGGGTTCCTTCAGAGGTTGCTAGGGGTTCCTTGAGCAATGAGCAATTTCTGCCTCTTCGATAAATTCCCACTGACACCAATGATCTTTTTAGCCATATTTAAGGGGGTAACTTTTCCCAATGACCACAAGTGTAAGCAGCATTATTCCCACTGACCATCACACTAATTTATTACGAGTTGTAGATATAGTAATTTTTATCAGGGGTTCCCTGAGACCGAAAAGTTAATTTAAGGGTTCCCCTGAATTGAAAAGGTTGAGAAAGCTTGGTCTAGAGTGTGAAAATTAACTTGCCTGTAATTTCATATTAAGCCCTGGTTCACATTGGTGCAATTTGACATCCAATTTCACATGTCAAATCGGTAGCAATTGCCGGCAATGGCACCGTCCTAAAGGGTGTGACGCTGCATCTGCTTAAAAAGTTGTTTCTATACTACTTTTTGTGATTTCCATTGACATCTGTGCAGAATCCCACACAGATCTCTGTGTAAATCGCGACCAAAATCAGGACTGATGTCCAGGAGTGAAATCATGCGAGATCAGCTGAACTCGCACAGCTTCATGTGTGCAGCTCAGTGTGCAGCTCGGGCGGCACAGTGGTGTAGCACTCTCATCTAGCAGTAAGAAGGGCCGTTGGTTTGAATCCCAACCATGACACTACCTGCCTGGAGTTTGCATGTTCTCCCTGTGCCTCCATGGGTTTCCTCCGAATACTCCGGTTTCCTCCCACACTCGAAAGAAATGCAGGTAGGTTAATTGGCTTCTGTCCTAGTATATGAATGGGGACCTTGGATTGTGGGCTTCTTGAGGGTAGGGACTGATGTGAGTGTGCAATGTACAGGGATAGGGACAGTTGTAGCCACTCAATCAGGTTGAACTGGATGGACTGGTGTCTTTATTCAACCTTACTAACTATGTAACTATATAACCTGGACTAAAGTGGAAGTTCAATCTTCATACTGCTAGCATTAGTAAATAGATAGGAAAGTATGTCACATTTACTTGTTTTAAACATTTTTTTTACATTTCTTCAGTTACTCCCTGGTTTCTTGCCTAAAAAAATTACGTCATACCAGGAGTCTTCAGGAGGGGCTGAGAGGAGGAGGGGTCTTCTCAGCTAAGCACACTGCATGCATTCTTGAGCTAAGGGCAGATGGATCCCAGGAAGTAAATGCTACATTAATCATTTGCCCTTACTCAAGATGGCCACGGCCAAAAATGCTGGGGGGTATTTTTCAAAGTGATTTCTCAACAAAATAAAGCTTAGATACATAGCTGGATGGTGAGTTTCCTTTGAATATTAACCACTTCCATACCGCGCAAATCTGACACTTTTTTCCTACATGTAAAAAACAATTTTTTTTGCTAGAAAATTACTCAGAACCCCCAAACATTATAAATATTTTTTAGCAGACATCCTAGGGAACAAAATGGCGGTCACTGCAACTTTTAATGACACACTGTATTTGCGTGGTTATTTTTCAAACATTTTCATGCATAAAAAACAAAAACAAAAAAAAAACAGTAAAGTTAGCCCATTTTTTGTATAATGTGACAGATGATGTTATGCCGAGAAAATAGATACCTTACATGTCATGCTTTAAAACTGCGCACACTCGTGGTATGGCGACGGTTTAAAAATGTGTACAGGTTACCTGTTTAGAGTTATAGAGGAGGTCTAGTGCTAGAATTATTGCTCTCACTCTAACATTCACGGTGATACCTCACACGTGTGGTTTGGACATCGTTTACATATGGGGGCGCGACTTAGGTATGCGTCTGCTTCTGCGCGTGAGCTCACGGGGACGGGGGCACTTCATTTTTTTTTTTTTACATTTTTTTTTCTAATTTTACACTTTCCCTTTTACAATTTTTTTTGATCACTTTTATTCCCATCACAGGGAATGTAAACATCCCTTGTAATAGGAATGGTGCGTGACATGTCCCCATTATGGAAAGATGTGGAGTCTATTAAGATCCCACATATCTCCTCCTGGCTGGAAAGCATCAGATAAAAAATAAAAAAAAAGATGACGGTCTGATGCTTTTCTAGCCGATCTTGGCTTTGTTTACTTGTGCGGCCCAGACGTGATGTCATAACGTCACGCCCGGGCCTCCAAGGATCAAAGAGATTACCGGGGACCATCTGTCCCTCCGAAATCTCTATGCCTCTCTTCTGGTGCTGACTGATTCGTTCTCCAGGTCCCCGATCGCACTGGAGAGCACCGGGGGCGACGTCCCATCGCCGCTAAGAACGATCAAGCAGCTGAAGAGCCGTTATGATCGTTCCTTATTATGCTCAGAATAGCCATCTCTAAAAACAATATCTGGATGATGCCTGCAGCAGGGATCATTCAGATATCTCCACTGAAAGCCGAGGATGTCATATGACAGTCTGTGGTATGGAAGTGGTTAAAAATGGATTAAATGGTGTTTTTGGTTTGAGGTGCTCAAATGCAGTTGATCTGCTTTAAGTTGGCCATACATTATACAATTTTCTTTTTCAATTTCCTTTAGATTTACCGTCGACTATGTAGTGCACGGGCCTGACTGCTTGCATACAAATTAAAAGTCTTATTATATGGCTTTGGTAAATCTAAAGGAAAATTGAAGAAGAAAATTGTATAATGTATGGCCAGCCTAGAGTTACACAGACAGTAATAAGAACCTGACAGGTGTTTTAATCCCTCTCTGCTCCATTGAGCCTTTAGGGCTCTTTCACACGGATGGACTTGTGCAGCTGGGGATCTGCTGATCCTCGCATAGCAGGTGGATGACAGGTCCGTGTCCTGCTCCGCTTATGCAGAGCAGACACAAACTGCTTTCCTCTATGGGCGGTCAGATGTAAAAATGTTAACCACTTGCCGCCCGCTATATAGCAAAATGATCAATCACAGCTGGTCATCGCGTGAACCAGGAAGTGCCGGTAAACGGCTATCCTCGGTTCACACTGACAGGGAGAGCAGATCGGCGGCTCTCCCTGTCAGAGAGGCAGTCTGCGCTAATGACCAACACAATGATTATCAGAGCAGCCCCCATCAGCTGTGCCCATCATTTGCCAATCAGTGCCTATCACCTGCCAGCCTGTGCCCCACAAAGAACACCTGGCAGTGCAAAGAAAAGTGTCAGTGCCCACAACAGTGCCAATCAGTAATGCTTGTCAGTGCCCTTCAGATGCCGCTCAGTAGCTCCTCAACAGTGCTGCCTATCAGTGCCCATCAGTTTGTTTTTTTTTCAAAATTGTTGGTCTTTTTTTGTTTATAGTGCAAAAAATAAACCGCAGAGGTGATCAAATACCACCAAAAGAAAGCTCTATTTGTGGAAAGAAAATTATAAAGTTTGAGTACAATGTTGCGTGACCACACAATTGTCATTCAACGTGTGACAGAGCTGAAAGCTGAAAATTGTCCTGGTCAGGAAGAGGGGAATTGCCCTGTATTGAAGTGGTTAAACATCCGACTGTCATCCGATCCACCATCCGTCTGTTTTTAGCGGACTGGTTCAGATTGGATGTCGTCGGGTGTAAGAGCATGTCACATGCCCATTTACATTCACCGCTCCATAGAGGGTAACCGATGGTCCAATCGGTCCCCCTGTGTAAAAGGGGCCTTAGTTATACTTTAACCACTTGACCAACGAAAGGTTTACCCCGTTCATGACCAGGCCATTTTTTGCGATACTATAACTGACAATTGTGCGAACATGCAATGCTGCACTCAACTTAAATAATAAAAAAAAATGTTGAATGTCTTTATAATACATTGTACGAGCAAGGCAGTTACCGACGCCCTCGTAGGTAACTGCCGGTCCTCATCGGCTGCAATGACTGATGAAATAGCCGCACTGTTTTTAACTTGTGACAGCAAGGGCGGGGAGGGTATTGGGCATACGGGGTGCAGATGCTTAAAAAAGGTGAAACATGTAACATGTTTTAAAAGATGAACTTATCCTTTAATATGGACCTAAAATCTGATTCATATTCAGGAGCGCATGGAAAAATAACTAGAGATGTTTAGATATTATACATTTGATAAATCTGTCCTACTCTGTTTCTACTTCTTACTGAAAATTTTACTTTCATTTTTAAAATGCCATGTTCTCAATAATTTACATGAAAATGTACATTTTAATTCATGAGTGTTACACTGTTCTTAAAGTGGTTGTAAACCCTCACTTACACCCGGTGAAGTGATTGGCTTTAGGTGATACACAGAGATTAAACAAAGCAAAATTTATATAATAAATTTAATATAATATATTATATTTAATATAATTTATTTGTCTGAGCTGTCAGAAAGTGGGGACAGAGAGCCAAAGTTACAATCTGTAGAGCTCAGTAATAAGAATTCTGAGAGCTGATTGGAGGGAAGGGGCACACCCCCTCCACACAGCACACAGCACACAGCTGATGCTGTCAATCAGCTGGAGGTCCCACTCATCACCATTTTTCTCTTAGTGTCAGGAAAACTTGTCAGAAGGAACTAAGAAGCACAGGAAATACAAACATCTTTGTAACAAGAGATACAATATAACAGTTCTAATGAACGCGAGAGTGGATTAACAAACAAATGTAACCATTGGTAACTTTGCAGTATTTTACCACTGCCAATAATAAAAGAACATTCATTCAGAAGAGAAAATAGCCCGCAGGACATTTATTTTTGACCAAAAGCTATGTAATTTTTTTAAGCTAAATAGATCTACTAATGTTAAGAATCCTTCCAAATGGTAATTTTAACTAATTCCATACTGTTCTGTGTGCATGCAGCACATATGTTAGTTCGCACATATAGGTGTGAATGGGCCCACCTTTGTCTTTTACACTAAACCACAGTCACATAGGAAAGAACAGGTTTTTTACTTGACGTGCATTTTCATGCAGCAAAGTGCAAGAACTGCTGCAATCAAATAAGACAGACAAGAATGGGCCCCCAATGCATTTCACATTTTTGAAATGTTCATATTATGACTAATAATATTGTTCATGTGTGACGATTTAGAGACAACATCTACATGTCCATGTTTTAAATTGCATCTTCAAAGCTACTGAAAGTCCATTGTCTTGCAAAGCAAATCGGAAGAAACAAACTAGTGAATTGTGACCGTTGGTTCTTTATGAAAAAGCTGAAGCAGGAGTTCAAGTGGGTTTTCCACAAATGTGACATTTCAGTTCAACAAGACAAAGAAGCCTGTCATTTTCATTTTTTTAATGAGTAATGAAATCAGAATCGAACAAGCATCTGAATATTTATAAGCACATCACCTCATTCCCACTCTGCCACATTATAATGTGCTAAAGGAACTTTACTCATTTCGTAGCATACCAGGCATAGTCATAATGGCGTCAATGCTCAATTCAGTATTGAAGACCACCCACTACCAACGTGGGGGAGAGGAAGGAGGGGACCCAAGGATGTCATGTGGCTAGCAAGAAGACCTCAGGGGAAAAAAAGGGAATTTAAAAAAAGACAGGTGCACAGGTGTGGGGGCGAAACAGAATTAGGCTTTCAAATCACAACCTGTACTATGTTTCAAGGGCTTACCAGATGCTCTTCCTGCATTTTCCTCCACAAGTAAAATTCATGGCCATTCATTCTGTTTTTATTAGGCCGCGTACACACGCGCGGACTGTTCGCCCAACTTTGTCCGTCCAACAGTTTCGGCAAACAGTCCGCTCAAACTTAGCATGGACGGACATGGCCACACACGACGGACGAACAGTTTGCTGAAACCGTGCGCGATGACGTGAACGGCACGTACGACGGGACGAAAAATACGACGTCCTATACACTGCATTATAGCTTTCGGCGTGAAAATCCTTTCTGAGCATGCGCGCAACTTTGTTTGACGAACAAGCCTACACACGAGCGGACTGTTCGCTGAAACAAGGTTTCAGCGGACAGTTTTACGGAATTTCCGAAAAACCTTGTCCGTCCAACTGTCCGCTGAAACTGTCCGCTGAAAGCCCACACACGAGCGGACTGTCCGCCCAAACACTGTTCAGCGGACAAAGTTGGGCGAACAGTCCGCGCGTGTGTACGCGGCCTTAGTGTCTGTTCACACCAATGTGATGCCTTGCATAGCAATAGAATGCATCTGGCATTCTACATTTTCAGTGCCCTGACCCACAGATTGCCGCTTAAATCAATTCGAACGGAGCATTTCTTGTAATGGCAATGTCCAAAAAACACATACGGTGGCTCCACATGTTGTATGTCCCTATGGGGGTTATTTACGAAAGGCTAATCCACTTTGCACTACAAGTGTAAACTACAAATGCAAAGTGCACTTGAAATTGCACTGAAAGTGCAGTCGCTGTAGATCTGAGGGAAGGAAAATGAAGGAAAATGCAAGGAAAATAAAAAACAGGATTTTAGCTTGCACATGATTGGATAATAAAATCAGCTTAAAGTGGTTGCAAACCCTTTTTTTAAACTTTATATAGACCTTAATATAGGCTTACCTGTAGCTAACCAGGATATCTCCTAAACCTGAACGGGTTTAGGAGATGTCCCCTGCATGTGCCGATGACACTGGCACATGTGCACTAGAGAAAACGGACGCAGTGGCCCTATGTGCCTCTGTATCAGTCTGCATGCCGTTACTGGTGTCTCCCGTGCGCATGCGTGGGAGTGATGTCATCTGTGATTGGCCGGAGCCGTGATACCCAGCAGTAACTCCGGGACGGCATGTCGGCGCCCGGAGGGGGAGACGAGGATGGCTTTGGGGGCTTCAATCTGAGGTAAGTAATACATAATGAGCTAGTATGCTATGCATACTAGCTCATTATGCTTTTGTCTTGCAGGTTGTCTTTTTTTTTTTTAAAGGGTTTACAGAGGGTTTACTTCCTCTTTAACCTCATTTTAGATCTACCCCTCAGATTTACAGCAACTGCACTTCCAGTGCAATTTCAAGTGCACTTTGCACTTGTAGTGCAAAGTGGATTTGCCTTTTGTAAATAACTCCCTATGCATCATTTAGGCCTAGATTTACGTAAGGGCCGGTTCACACTGCGACGCGAGGCGAGGCGACACGGCTCGCCTCGCCTCGCTCCCGCAAGTCGCCCCCATTCAGTACTATGGAACCGTTCTGAGAGGAGCGACTCGAGTCGCTCCGACTCAGAAAAAAGGTTCCTGTAGTACTTCGGGGCGACTTCGGGGGCGACTTGCATTGACTTCTATGCAGAAGTCCTCTGCAAGTCGCCGCTGAGGTCCGTGCAGGTCGCGGCGAGGCAAGTCGGAGACGCCTCGCCGCGCATCGCTGTGTGAACCGGCCCTAAAGAGTAGAACATGATCACTTTCAAAGTGAATGAGTTGAAACAAAGTTTCAAATTCACTTTTCAAAGCGTATATACCCAAATTGAAAAACAAAACAAAAAGAAAAGCAATATTTTAGTTTGTATGCTATTGGATAATTAAAATTACCAAAATTTCCCCTCATTTACTAAACGAAGTGCATTTTTGAAAAAGAAATATTGATGGTACTATGAAACAGACATCAACTAAGATAGTGACAGCAGCACTTACTGAAATCCCACATACAAATAAAAAAAACAATAAGTAAAATAATTGTATTGCGCTATCAAAGTGCCAAATCACTAGTAACACAACTCAATGTCTTTGTACAGTCTTTTTAGATATACCAAAACCATGTTGTTGGAGGACACATCAAAACAATCAATTCACTTTGTATCTGGCATTACCCCTTGCATTACATAGTCGATGGTAGATCTAAAGAAGATTGTACAATCAGATTGGATAGTGTATGGTGACCCTTACAGAGCCCAAATAGCAGTAAACCTGACAGTTTCTAATCCTTCCCTATCCAAAACTAACAGAAAGTTTTAAAAATACACCTTAAATATTCTCATCCAAAAACTGTTTCCTTCATATTCAGCTGCTACTGCCCATCCGCCTTTCACAAAGCATTATGTCATGCATTTTCAAAATTATGTTTAAACTTTTCTAGACATCGACGCTTCTTTTCATCATATCATTAGAGTGTATGTCCTCATATTAACAACCCCTAAGGGGAAGAGTCCATGATGCCCTGCATTTACAGCCAGGCCTTCATTCTTTTACGTTAAATGCTGCTGGACGCAACTCAGCCTAGAAGATAGAAGATATTGTGTAAAAAAGGAATTACTTTGAGGGACAGCTCTAGAGACAAGGTATTGTAACCAGAGCTTTTTTGTTTTAACCACTTGACATCCACAGAACTTATAAAATGTCCTGGAAGTGGTTAAAACAACCTAATGGCTGCAACCATGAGCTTGGTATAATTTTTTACAGCCGGCAATTAGCTGTTCAGTAAAAGTGATCTGGGGGGCTCTACAGCCACCTGATCACATTTACCGTAGTGTCAAGGGGAGCTTCCCATCTGTCATTGCCCATGGTAGATCCGAGCTTTCCCATTCTACCACAAATACTGGGACTGTGGTATCTGTACAGGATAGCTAAATACAGAGGAAATCAAGGGTCATCTGGTCCCTAATCTCATCTGTGACTAATGAACCTGGAATCAATAAGGATTTCATTTCTTCTAGTGTCAAAGCTGTCATTCCCTGGTTGCTACAGTCTGTGCTTGACTAGCTATATTGTAGGGCAGGGGGGACATTGGGGGTCGAATAGATCCCTGATATCTCCAGAAAAGGGACCCCATAGGAGACTTGTTCGCCCCCTTGTAATAGCAATAAAATAATAAATAAAAAAAATTGAAAGTGTAAAAAAAACTATTTTAATAAAATAAATGTACAAAAAAAACAAAAACACAATCCTGTTCCCGACCCGGGAGACATAAACGCAAATGCAAGTGTAAATCCAGCACGTGTATGTAAAACAGTGATTGCACTACACATATGAGGTATCGCTGTACACCAATAACCAGTAAAAGATTTTTTAATGAAAGAATTTTAGGCACCATAGTCTGTCACCAAATCACAGGTGTGTGTAATTTTGAGTCTTGACATGTTTGGTATTGATTTACTCAAAAAAAACCCATCTTTTAGATTTTACCAAAAATTGGGCACTATATTGTGTTTGTGTGCACTAAAATTTGTTTTAGTGTAGTTCTTCCTTAAAATTTGCATTTGATAAAGGATTTGACAAATGTTATGCAAAATAAAAAAAACTGCAAGATTAGGATTACACCATTTTATTCTCCAGTGCCTCCTCTTTTTAGAAAAATATATATTGTTTGGGGCTTCAAAGTTATTTTCCAGCAAAAAAAAAAAAATGCTGATTTGAACACGACTGCCTCGGATAGCAAGCAGATAAGCCCCTGCTAAGGGGGGGCCATGAAATCCACATCTTTATAACAGATAATTGAGTCAAAGCCAGACCTATCTCATAGAAACAATGATTTCTAGGTCTTACAATAATAAGGACTAATAAGCTTGGAACTAATATATGTGAGCTAAATATATGGCTGAATAATATATATCAATATAATTAGCAAGGCTCTGTCTGCTCTCCTTAAACAAGGGAATAAACCCGTAATTATGCATTTCACAATGCTTTAGAAATAGATTTTTTTTTCAGAGCAATCTATTTTGTGTATTACTCTGTCCTTTTGCATTGTAAAGGTTTTTTCTTTTTATAATTGTATGCATGATGCTGAAGTTCTACCAAATAAACTATTGTACGTAAAGCATACATTCGGGTTGTCCTAGAATTCTTCTGTGATTATTTATGTCGGATTATTTTCTCACAACACGCAGTCTGGGACCCAGACTAGACAGAATAGTTTAAGGGCTGAGAATACTATCAAGTGAGATCACAGCCATACTATTGAAAATATGACAGCGCAGACAGTGATGCAGCAAACAACTTGCTTACAGCCTGCACAGATGGGGAACATAAAACGATGTCTAACATATGCATCCCTCTGTACTAGGCATCAATTAAGCTATAAAAACTGAGGTTGAAGCGTTTTAATGTTTTCTTATTGAATGAGATGACTCAATGCTTCTCAGACATCCTGTGAATGTCTTCTAGACCTCAGTGGGTTTTACGAGTCTGGAGAACACAGAAACACGGGTAAATTATCTCAATATCCTGGTGTTTGGAAGACTGGAGTTAAATCTTTACATGTACTTCCCATACATAACCCACAAAATATGTGAAGCGTACCTAAATCAAGCATAAAAATGTAATACACTACAGCTTAGCAATCCTTAGATGTGGTGGCAGTAGCTTTTATTTTCTTTCAAACTTTTTTTTTTTTTTTGCTTCACCTGGTGATCCTGCCAGTAACATACTTCCTGTCCTAAGGTGATAACACTCACTGTATCTATGGAGGAAGAGTGTTGTCCTCCCAGGCTGCTCTCCTGATTTGGACTACAGAAAACCATCATCTTTAGCAGTACACTCAAGAGATCTAGGCAGGGCTAATAATGGTTGGCATTTCAGTTTTGCAGATGCACAGCACATTATGAGCTTACTTGATGTCTGCCAGATCAATGGTTTTTTTTCTATAATTTCAGTTTGGAAATGTGCAGAACTGTATAGGAAAGATGTACTGTGTTTTTCTTTTTGTCCAGACATACACCTTAAGGCCCCTTTCACACCGGATGGATCCGTAATGATCCGCTTGCTCAGTGGGGATCGCTCCATTGTCCCTGCTGAACCGGTGGATGACAGGGCAGTCCCTGCATACTGTGCAGGTCCCTACACTGTGCAGGGACCACCCCCTGTCAGATCTCCGTTCTTCTCTATGGGGGATCGGATGAACACGGACCGTCTGTCCGTGTTCATCCGATCCGCTCGGCAGACGGACAGAAAAATAAGATTTTCCTCCGTCTGCAGAATCGGACCATAGCGGAGACAGACGATATCGCGCATCTGCGGATGTTCATCCTCTGACTCCCGCTATCCCATAGGAATGCATGTATGTCCGTATTTCATCCGCTAACGGATGGATGAAATAAGGACATACGGTCCGCATGTGTGAAAGGGGCCTAATACCTGGCCTATCTACCATTAGGATGGATTCACACCTATGCAGTTTTAGTGCTTTTTGCATTTTGCAGATTTGCACTACAGTCCATTTAACATGGTTTCCTATGGAACACGTTCTGTAGTGCAAATCTGCAAAATGCAAAAAGCACTAAAACTGCATAGGTGTGAATCCAGCCTTAAAGGGGTGTTCCAGCGGGGAAACAATTTTTTTTAAAAGTCAGCAGCTTAAAAAAAAAAAAAAAAAGTACCCGCTGACTTTTAATAGAACACTCACCTTTCCATGGCACCCGCGATGTCGGCCATCCAAGGCCGACCGGTCCCTTGGCTCTCGGGTTCCAGCACCGCTATCCTCACTAAGGGTAACAGGCAGTGGAGCCTTGCGGCTTCACTGCCCGTTTCCTACTGCACATGCACGCGTCGCACAGCGATTTGTGAATGGGACGTGCTGTGTTAGGAAACACACAGTTCCCAGAACACAACATGCCCCATTACCCAGAAGACAACGCGACTAGGAGAGAAGACTGACAATCACCACGGAGTAGGAAGAGGCAAGGTAAAGGTAAGGTAAGATTAAAAAAATATATATATTTTTTTACATTTTTTTTAAGATTATTATTGCTTTTTTTTTCTTTTTTTTTTTTTTTAGGGTGGCCCTCCACTTTAACAAAAAAAGAATCTGGTTCTTTCAACATATAGTCTGATAGTGAAGGTCTCATCTTTGTTACCCTTTCTGACCGATTCCCAGAAAGCATACAGACCATTCACAAATAATAAAGTATTGGTTTACTGGTACACAAAGAAAGCTATCTCTGCCAGTGCAATACACATTCTAATTCAAAGATGCTGTATAATCAAATTCCTTTAAAATTAATTTCCAGGCAAGACACCAGGCACCATAAGAAACATGCCACGGTAAAAAGCTATTTTCGTGCATCCGTTAAGATTCTCCGTTGAGAAAATTTAAGACCATTTCAAATGACAACCTTTTTTGTGCTCTACATGCCATATATCCATAACACACAAGTCAAACTGCACATGCAAAATCTACTTACGCTCTTGTACAACTAAAATCATTTGAAATTAATGGAAGACACACCATGACTTAAGCCAACCATATGCAGTTCAAATCCTGGTGGGTTCCTGCCTGAGATTTTAACCATATATTGGCTGAATGTACACAAGTTAATTGACATAAAATGGCCTGCTGGATTTTATATGCGATTATTGCTAGCGGCTGTTATAGCTGCTATCAATAATCACTGTGTTCTCCCAGTGGGGACAACTGCACTTCAGCACCCCCCCACTGCCGGTGTTGATTGGGGAATTGACCATTACTCTGCCTATGGCTGGCCCTAATTACACAATGAGCTAGGCGCTAGGGGTCATCCATCCAGCCTATGTGTTGATGTGCATTGTAGGGACATTGGATGAGAAGGATAGGTGGGTTTATTGAGATTTCATTGTTTAATACGCATTTTAATTGCTTTTAGTTTTAGTTTAGGTTTCGTTTTAGAAACCTATTTTCATATTTTTCTTCACTGTAAGGCACGAATCAGGTCAAGGGAGGCCAGACTCAGCCTAGACCCATGTACATCTGCAAGAACCCATCACTTGTAATGCCCTGTATCTTGTTGTCAGAAAATCCAGTCTGGGTTCCATCTGCCTTTTTCCGTCGGAATTTCTGACAAACAAAGTTTGAAAGCAGGATCTAAAATTTTCTGACAACAAAATCTGATTGTTTAAATTCCAATCGTGTGTAGACAATTCCGACAGACAAAATGCCACGCATGCTCAGAATAAATTATGAGACAAAAGCTATTGGCTACTGCACCTCTTTATAGTCCTGTCGGGTTCTACGTCACCGCGTTCTGAATGATCGGATTTTCAGACAACTTTATGCGACCGTGTGTATGCAAGACAAGTTTGGGCCAAAATCCGTTGGAAAAAATCCGACGGTTTTTGTAGTAGGAATGTGCAACTGTGTGTACAGGGCATAATAGTGTAATAAGAGATCACATTTATAGTCATATATGCCATCAGCATGTCTCCTGCTGTAGTGATATGCTGCAGAAAAATTCTTGTGAGTGCTCTGTGGTTAACCAGAAACCTAGATGTACAACAATCATCTCCATGGCTTAATACTAGACCCTGTTTAACAGTAAGAGGTCACAAAAAAGTTGAACCTGGTTGAACCACCCAATTACCTAACCATCAGGAAACACGGTGGAGGAAGAGGTTAGGTGAGATACACACAGTTCTTGGTTGTTAAATACCATGAATGCTTCTGTGTACTTTGAAATTATTTAATGTACTTTACAAATGTCATGTTTAAAGTATATGTAAATTATCACTAAAACGTTCTACATGTTATAGCCAATTGGTTTTTTTTTCCCCCCATTTTGAATAGTGTGGAAGGATTTGAACTCGTTGGGTTGTTATTTCTCTTTATGTAGCTACTGGAAAGACTAAAGCCTCTTAGGTGGCCAGTAAATACTGCCAACTGATTCACAATTTTACTACCCCCTGACCGCCAACGTTTTTTTTTTTTTTTTTTAATTTTTATAACTTCTCTTTATTAAGGTACAATGCCTTGCGAAAGTATTTGGCCCCCTTGAACTTTTCAAACTTTTGCCACATTTCAGGCTTCAAAATATAAAGATATAACATTTTTATTTTTTGTGAAGAATCACCAACAAGTGGGACACAATTGTGAAGTGGGACACAATTGTGAAGTGGAACGAAATCTATTGGATATTTTAAACTTTTTTAGCAAATAAAAAACTGAAAAGGGGTGCGTGCAAAATTATTCGGCCCCTTTACTTGCAGTGCAGCAAACTCACTCCAGAAGTTCAGCGAGGATCTCTGAATGATCCAATGTTGTCCTAAATGACTGATGGTGATAAATAGAATCCACCTGTGTGTAATCAAGTCTCTGTATAAATGCACCTGCTCTGTGATAGTCTCAGGGTTCTGTTGAAAGCGCAGAGAGCATCATGAAGACCAAAGAACACACCAGGCAGGTCCGTGATACTGTTGTGGAGAAGTTTAAAGCCGGATTTGGATACAAAAAGATTTCCCAAGCTTTAAACATCCCAAGGAGCACTGTACAAGCGATTATTTTGAAATGGAAGGAGTATCAGACCACTGCAAATCTACCAAGACCTGGCCGTCCCTCTAAACTTTCATCTCAGACAAGGAGAATACTGATCAGAGATGCAGCCAAGAGGCCCATGATCACTCTGGATGAACTGCAGAGAACTACAGCTGAGGTGAGAGAGTCTGTCCATAGGACAACAATCAGTCGTACACTGCACAAATCTGGCCTTTACGGAAGAATGGCAAGAAGAAAGCCATTTCTCAAAGATATCCATAAAAAGTCTTGTCTAAAGTTTGCCACAAGCCACCTGGGAGACACACCAAACATATGGAAGAAGGTGCTCTGGTCAGATGAAACCAAAATCAAACTTTTTGCCTACAATGCAAAAACGATATGTTTGGCGTAAAAGCAACACAGCTCATCACCCTCAACACACCATCCCCACTGTCAAACATGGTGGTGGCAGCATCATGGTTTGGGCCTGCTTTTCTTCAGCAGGGACAGGGAAGATGGTTAAAATTGAGGGCAAGATGGATGCAGCCAAATACAGGACCATTCTGGATGAAAACCTGTTGGAGTCTGCAAAAGACCTGAAACTGGGACGGAGATTTATCTTCCAACAAGACAATGATCCCAAACATACAGCAAAATCTACAAAGGAATGGTTCACAAATAAACGTATCCAGGTGTTAGAATGGCCAAGTCAAAGTCCAGACCTGAATCCAATCGAGAATCTGTGGAAAGAGCTGAAAACTGCTGTTCACAAACGCTCTCCATCCAACCTCACTGAGCTCGAGCTGTTTTGCAAGGAAGAATGGGCAAGAATTTCAGTCTCTCAATGTGCAAAACTGATAGAGACATACCCCAAGCGACTTGCAGCTGTAATCGCAGCAAAAAGTGGCTCTACAAAAGTATTAACGCAAGGGGGTCGAATAATTTTGCACGCCCCACTTTTCATTTTTTTATTAGTTAAAGTTTCAAAAATCCAATAGATTTCGTTCCACTTCACAATTGTGTCCCACTTGTTGGTGATTCTTCACAAAAAATAAAAATTTTATATCTTTATGTTTGAAGCCTGAAATGTGGCAAAAGGTTGAAAAGTTCAAGGGGGCCGAATACTTTCGCAAGGCACTGTATATACTGTAAGAAGTAGGTGATTATAAAACAGGGCCTATTGGGCATTCCCAGGCCCAAAGAGTACCAAGTAATACAAACCACAATAAGAATAGACAGCTAAAAATTAAAAGAACAGCAACAGCATCTCACTCTCACAATATTAAAAAATCCTTTAGGGCAAGTAGACAGCCCATTGTAAAAGTATGAAAAAAAAATAAAAAATCAACCAGAATAAAGAGCTCAGCAGAATATAATAAGGAGCCTCAAGGTAAATATGTTGCCTTGTAAAAGGGTTTCCCCGAGTTAACAAAAAAAATCCCAGTAATATATATGGACACCCCCCCCCCCCCCCCGATAGCATATATGGCAGTCAAAAGTCTGTACAAATGCCGGAGCTGCTATGCTTTGCTTCACGGCAATGGCAAAGTTAAAAGGAGATGTAAAGCCAGAAGGTTTTTTATCTTAATGCATTCTATGCAATAATATAAAAAACCTCTGTGCAGCAGCCCCATCATACTTACCTAAACACCATCTCTATTCAGTGATGTCTATGAGTATCTCAACTCTCGACCATCTGGGACTCTCCCTTTTTATTGCCTGAGACATAGCAACGGCGCCATTGGCTCTGTCAAAGTCAGTTAGCCAGTCAGGTGAGAGGGGGTGGGGCCAGACCGCAACTCCATGTCTGAATGGACACATGGAGCTGCAGCTTGGCTTAGGTGCCCCCATAGCAAGCAGCTTGCTGTGGGGGCGATCAACAGGAGGGAGGGACCAGGAACACAGAAGAAGAAGATCGAGGCTGCTCTGTGTAAATCCACTGCACACAGCAGGTAAGTATAACATGTTTGTTATTTTTATAGAAAACAAAACGTGACTTTACAAACTTTGAGTTTGATAGAAAGCACCGTGGCTGATTGTCCACTACCAAGGAAACACAGGAAGGATGCATGTTTAATTGTGACAGATGTAGCTGTCAACTGCATCTCAGACAATCCACAACCTAAAGTGTAAAGGCTAATTTTTTTTCCCCTATTACTTTACACATTACTCATTTACAAATTACTACCAATTATAAATTACTAATTTATATTTCTATTAAAATAACAAACATGTTATACTTACCTGCTCTGTGTAGTGGTTTTGCACAGAGCAGCCCAGATCTTCCTCCTCTCGGTTCCCTGGCTGGAGCTCCGGCCCCCTCCCTCCCATTGAGTGCTCCCACAGCAAGCAGCTTGCTATGGAGGCACCCGAGCCGAGCTGCAGCTCCATTCAGACACAGAGCTGTGGTTCACCCCCCCCCCCTGATTGGTTAACGGAGTTCGACAGCAGCGGGAGCCAATGGTGCTGCTGCGCTGTCTCAGCCAATCAGGAAGGAGCGTTCTTGGGCTGCCGAGGCACTTGTGGACATCGCTGAATAGAGATTGGGCTCAGGTAAGTGTTAGGGGGGCTGAGAAAGGATGCTGCACACAGAAGGCTAAAAAAAAGCCTTCTGCCTATACAACCCCTTTATTTCTTAGCTGTCAAGCATAATGTACTACAAGTAGCACTGCCAGGGGAGGCAAAGCTTACTTCCTAACCTACTTGTAGATTGTAAGCTCTCATGGGCAGGATATTCCAAGCCCTCTCGTTTTGAATTTTATTGCAATTTTACCGCTTCCCTTTATATTGTAAAGCTCTGTGCAATCTATATAAATCATGTATAATAATAATAATAGTAATATTAATACTGTCTAAAATAAAAGGTTGGCTTGTCAGATGATTTTATCACGGTTTTAGCTAAAAGTATGAAGAAGACAAATAAACTATCCAAACCATTATGAAGCTACTGAAGTTATGGAATGCAACAGATAGATGGCAAAAGAATCATCAGTAAGTTCAAAGCAGCGTTTTGTAGGTCAGCGCATCTCGATCAAAAACATAACAGGTGCACAGGCCACCAGAACAATGCCAATAAAACTGCATTCATGCCAAAGCCAACATACAGAGGTTTAACAAATGACAGCCTGTCAGTAACTCATAATTTCTATTGTCACTGGAGACAGATGAATGCATTTAACGCTTGCTGACTCATTCTAAGCTTTTCATATCCTGGAACTAATCTAATGAAATGTTAATGAGCGCACCTTGTGTACTCTTCTCTGCAGTCCTCTACAACAGTGTTGAGCAGGTGAGCATTCTGAATGAGTACTTATACCGGGTCATATTTCTTCAAACTAAATAAGAGTGGGCATCTCTGGCACAATACTGGGGCACACCAAGCTCCCCGCACACTGCAACTATGAAACACTGAACATTACTGTGTTGGATTGTTGGGTAGAAAAATGTGTAAATATTATATTATGATTTAACCACTTCAGCTCCAGAAGATTTTACCCCCTTAATGTCCAGAAAATCTTCCGGGGCTGAGGCGGTTAACAGGCGATTGCACATTGTCGTGCAACACTGTACCCAAATTACATTGATGTCCTTTTTTTTTTCCACACAAATAGCGCTTTCCTTTGGTGGCATTTGATCACCACTGGGTTTTATATTTTATTTTTTGCAATATAAATGAAAAAAAGACCGAAACTTTTGAAAAAAACAAAAAAAAAAAAAAAAACAATATTTTTAACTTTTTGTTAAAAAACACATCCAATAAAAAATGAAAAATGTGTTCATGAATATTGGCCAAAAATGCATTCTGCTAAGTTTTTGATAAAAAAAAATGAAACAAATATCCCAACAAGTGTATATTAATTGGTTTGTGTGGAAGTTATAGCACCTATAAACGATAGTATATACAGTGCCTTGGAAAAGTATTCATACCCCTTGAAATTTTTCCACATTTTGCTATATTACAACCAAAATTGTAAATGTATTTTATTGTGATTTTAAGTGATAGAACACAAAGTGGCACATAATTGTGAAGTGGAAGGAAAATGATAAATGGTTTTCAAAATGAATAAATATCTGAAAAGTGTGGCATGCATTTGTATTCAGCCCCCTCTACTCTGATACCCCTAACTAAAATCTAGTGGAGCCAATTGCATTCAGAAATCATCAAATTAGTAACTAGATTAAATTCATGTAATTTAATCTCAGTATAAATGCAGCTGTTCTGTGAAGCCCACAGAGGTTTGTTAGAGAACTTTAGTGAACAACCAGCATCATGAAGGCCAAGGAACACACCAGACAGGCTTAGGGATATGGTTGTGGAGAAGTTTAAAGCAGGGTTAGGTTATACAAAAGTATCCCAAGCTTTGAACATCCCACAGAGCACTGTTCAATACATCGTCCAAAAATGGAAAGCGTATGGCACAACTGCAAACCTACCAAGACATGGCCGTCTACCTAAACTGACAGACCGGGCAAGGAAAGCATTACTCAGAGAAGCAGCTAAGAGGTAACTCTGGAGGAGCTGCAGAGATCCACAGCTCAGGGGACAACTATTAGTCGTGCACTCCACAAACATGGCCTTTATTGAGTGGCAAGAAGAAAGCCATTGTTGAAAGAAAACCATAAGAAGTTCCGTATGTAGTTTGTGAGAAGCCATGTGGAGGACATAGCAAACGTGGAAGAAGGTGCTCTGGTCGGATGAGACCAAAATCTTAGTTTTTGGCCTAAAAGCAAAACGCTATGTGTGGCAAAAAACTAACACTACACATCGCCCTGAACACACCATCCCCACCGTGAAACATGTTGGTGGCAGCATCATGTTGTGGGAATGCTTTTCTTCATCAGGGACAGGGAAGCTGATGAGAAGTGATGGGAAGATGGATGGAGCCAAATTTATGCACCTGTTAGAGTCTGCAAAAGACTTGAGACTGGGTTTACCTTCCAGCAGGACAACGACCCTAAACATACAACCAGAGCTACAATGGAATGGTTTAGATCAAAGCATATTCATGTGTTAGAATGGCCCAGTCAAAGTCCAGACCTATTCAATTGAGATAACTGTGGCTAACAATGTGTTAGAGCTTGAGCTATTTTGCAAAGAATGGGCAAAAATGTCACTCTTTAGATGTGCAAAGTTGGTAGAGACATACCCGAAAATACTTGCAGCTGTATTTGCAGTGAAAGGGGGTTCTACAAAGTATTGACTCGGGGGGGCTGAATATGAATGCACGCCACATTTTTTTTTTTTTTGATATTTGTAAAAAAAAATAGAAAACCATTTATCATTTTCCTTTCACTTCACAATTATGTGCCATTTTTTGTTGGTCCATCACATAAAATCCCAATAAAATACATTTATGTTTTTGGTTGTAACATGACAAAATGTGGAAAATTTGAAGGGGTGTGGATACTTTGTCAAGGCACTGTATACTGGAATTATTATTATTTTTTTAATACAATCAATGGTGGCGATAAACGGGATTGCAATAGTGCAGAGGGAACTCTGACACCAACTGACGCTGGGGAGAACTGACTAAATGCCACGGACATCACCATTGACTTTAATACAGTGATAAGTGACAATACTATACACTGTCACTGTAGTAATGACACTGACTGAGAACGAGTTAACATCTAGGGCGATCAAGTGGTTAAATAAATGTCTAACTATGTGCAATGTGTTTAAAATGTGTTGCTTTTACTAACGGATCTCTATGTTTCTCATCAATGCTTAGCAAAAAATCTGCTTTTAATATCACTTTAATCCTTCCTTACTTTATCCAAATCCTAAAAACTGTTTTGGTTTTACTTACACTTTTAAGTGATAACAAAGCTCAATTCAGGCATTGAGATCCCATACCCCATCCAAGGCTACCAGACCAGCAAACTAGTTATGGTAGCTTGCTCCACATGACAGATATCTATAGTGGCCTTGAAAAGTATTCACCCCCTTGGCATTTTTCGTGTTTTGTTGCCTCACAACCTGGAATTAACATGGATTGTTTGAGGATTTGCAACATTTCATTTACAAAACATGCCCACAACGTTAAAGGTTTTTATTTTATTTTTTTTTTAATTTTTTTTTTGTTTTTTTAATTGTGAAGCAAACAAATAGGACAAAATAACAGAACAGGTCAATGTGCATTCACCCTCCTAAAGTCAATACTTTGTAGAGCCCCCTTTTGTGGCTATCACAGCTCCAAGTTACTGGAGAAGTCTCTATGATCTTGCCACATCTTACCACTGTGATTTTTGCCCATTCCTCCTTGCAAAACTGCCCCAGCTCCTTCAAGTTGGATGGTTTGCGCTTGTGAACAGCAATCTTTTAGTCTGACCACAGATTTTCTATTCGATTGAGGTCTGGGCTTTGACTAGACCATTCCAACAGGTTTACGTTTCCCCTTAAACCGCTCAAGTGTTGCTATAGCAGTGTGTTTGGGATCATTGTGCTGCAGGAAGGTGAACCTCTGTTCTAGGCTCAAATCACAGAGAGAGTGGTAGATGTTTTGCTCAAGAATATCCCTGTATTTAGCACCATCCATCTTTCCCTCAACTCTGACCAGTTTCCCAGTCCTGACTGCTGAAAAACTTTCCCACAGCATGATGCTGCCACCACCATGTTTCAGTGTGGAGATGATGTTCTTTGGGGGATGTGATGCATTGGCTTTGCGCCAGACATAGCGTTTTATTTGATGGCCAAAAAGTTCAATGTTAGTCTCATCAGACCAGAGCACCTTTCTCCATACATTTTGGGAGTCTCCCACGTGTCTTTTCGCAAACTCAAAACATGCCATTTTGTTTTTTGATGAAAGTAATGGCTTTCTTCTAGCCACTCCATAAAGCCCAACTCTATTGAGTGTACGGCTTATTGTCCTCCTATGTACAGATACTCCGGTCTCTGCTGTGGAACAACAGCGCGTCCAGGGTTACCTTAAGTCTCTGTGCTGCCTCTCTGATTAATGCCCTCCTTGCCCGGTCCATGAGTTTTGGTGTGCGGCTGTCTCTTGGCAGGTTTGCTGTTGTGCCATGTTCTTTCCATTTTGTTATGATGGGGATCCTAGGGATCATCAAAGATTTGGATTTTTTTTATAACCTAACCCTGACTTGCACTTCTCAACAACATTGTCCCTTACTTCTTTGGAGAGTTCCTTGGTCTGCATGGCAGTGTTTGGTTAGTGGTGGGTCTTGCTTAGGTGTTGCAGCCTCTGGGGCCTTTCAAAAAAAGGTGTGTATATGTAATGACAGATCATGTGACACTTAGATTGCACACAGGCAGACATCATTTCACTAATTATGTGACTTCTGAAGGTACTTGGTTGCACCAGAGCTTTTTTATGGGCTTAATAACAAAGGGGGTGAATACATATGCGCATGCCAATTATCAGTTTTTGATTTATGAAAAATTGTTTTATGTATATATTTTTTCTAATTTTACTTCACCAACTTAGACTATTGTGTTCTGATCCATCACATATAATTCAGATTAAAAAAAACATTAAACTAAAGGCTGTAATGTAACAAAATAGGTAAAAAGCAAAGGGGGAGGGCGGTGAATACTTTTGCAAGGCACTTTACATGGCTGGAGGACAGAAGGATGTATGGCACCTTGCTCTGCTGATACCTGCCAGAATGCACTCGAGGACTGAGGGAATGAGCTTTCTGAGGGGAAACCCATCTCAAACACTCCCAAAGCCCCAGCAGAACACTATGGTAATATACAGGCCTACTCTGTGTTCAGTTAGTACAAGGTTAACCTAACCAATTCATCTGTGAGTTACCCAAAATATGGAGTGGATGTTGGGCAGGTCATTTTAAACAGACAGGAAATCAGACAGGATTGTGATGGCCTGGGTTTTCTTTAAAAGTAGAAGAAGAAGAAAGAATTTAAAAGTGGTTCTAAAGGCAGATTGTTTTTTTTATCCTAATGCATTCTATGCATTAAGATAAAAAACCTTCCGTGTGCAGCAGCCCCCCTCAGCCCCCCTAATACTTACCTGACTCCCATCTTGATCAAGCGACGTTGCACAAGAGACTCAGCTGTCAGGGACTCTCCCTCCTTATTGGTTCAGACACAGCAGTGGGTGCCATTGGCTCCCACTGCTGTCAAAGCCAGTGAGCCAATAAGGTTAGAGAGGAGGCATGGCTCTGTCTCTGAATGTCTCTGTCTCTGAATGGGCACAAGCTGCTTGCTGTGGGGGCACTCAGCGGGAGGGAGGGGCCAGGAGCACCAGCAAGGGACCCAAGAAAAGAAGGATCTGGGCTGCTCTGTGCAAAACCACTGAACAGAGCAGGTAAGTATAACATTTTTGTTATTTCTTTTTTTTTTTTTCATTTCTCTTTATTTATTTATATAAGTTTTTTCTTTGGCAGTACAAAACAGGGCCCTTGGGGCATACCCCGGCCATGTTTGTTATTTCTAAACAAAAAAACACAAGACTGTAGTAGCACTTTCATGATCAACGCATAGAAAAATTGCATTCAGGCAGGTAGCCCTGGGTGGACGGACATCTTTCCATGTGTCCCATACTGTGGGGGCCAGGTGACGTGATATCACATGAGTGAGCCCAGGAGGAAACAGGAAAGGACCTCTACTGATAGCGGTTGCTGTTCACGAGTGGGTTTTGCTATAGCAAAAAGGATATGCTATAATTAACATTTTGGATAATGGACTGTGTTTCACTTTTGTGTCATAGTATACAGTATATGGGCATTTTAATGTATGCTTTCCCTTTTTCAGATGTTGTATTGTATGCTATTTTTACTTATATATTTTTTTAAATCTATACTTTGTTTTACAATCCACTGGCACGATTATCATCTCAAACTGGCCCATAGTTTGACTTAATTTACTATATTCTGTAATGTAGCGCCACCTAGATTCTCTCTGTAGAAAGCTGGCTGACCGAGTGTAAGCTGTCCTGCAAACTTAGCATTAAAGTATTTTTGTGCAATGCTCTCATGCCAGTTTCGTTGTTTGCCCTTTCCTCATCTCCTTTACTAACAAAGCAGGTTATGGGTAGGGGTTGGGTGAAGAGGAGTCCAAAATCTGTACTCAACAGTACTTTTATACCGAGATGTAGTACTTGAACGTTTACAATGAGACTTCTACAAGTAATTTTACCACTGAATGAAGTCGGAGAAATTTATTCCCTCTGACCAAACCTCTGAATGTTACACCATTACGTAATGGTTACATCTCACTCTGCTGATGAGATGGGTGGGAAAAGTAAAAGAAGTAGTCTGTAGTAAGCTGAAGCTGGGTGTGGTGATGAGGCAGGCTTTCTGCCGTTTGGTTCATAATGTCCTAACTGTAAAACAAACGATGGGAAAGATGAGCTGACTACACACTACCTTTAGGAAACACTAGAAGGATGTGTGCTTATGAGCTGTGCAGCCGGTTGGCCTACAGGGAGTTGGGGCTCTCCAGACATGTAACGCTCGTCCGATTACAGATCACAAGATGGGACTCCTAACAAAGTGTAAGCCACAGCAGCTCCAGCTCACGTCAACATGAGCCCTCTAGAGTCCACGTTGACAAATTCTTTAACAAGCTTTGTGGTTACAAGGAAAGATGGTTTCACTCTGAGTCACTCCTGTTCAAACAGTTTACTGGAAATAGAGAGGAGGGGGAATTTTCAGAGAAGTCATGTGATGGGCCAGACAAACCATAACCAGAATAGGTTCAGCAGAGTCAAAAACAGGTCCTGACAGCAACTGACACCCAGGGAGTGCATGGCCTCTTAGTCATTAAGATCACTACAATTTAATTTGGAGAACAGGGTTACAAAAGGAACTAGGGCAGACAGAAGGATTAACTCGTCCCGTGTATTGGTTACAGCTGGAACCTTAGCAGATATTATCAAAGAGATAAATGTGTAATCCAATTCCTTGCCATGAAAAATCAGTTACCTGAAAATGTTAAATGTACCAGATAATTCCACCAACTAATCCATACGACTTATTATTACTTCCGTTATTTGTGCTCCATCAAAATAAAGCTGAATAACCATCTATTTCAAACAGCATGTTTTAGACGGGCTAACAATTTAAGCACAATCGTAATAAATCATACATGAACCGATTTCATAATATGGTGCAATAACATGCTAAAACCTATGGTAACCAATCAGAAATAATGTTTCCGCAATGAAAACTGAACAGACAAACAAAAATATGATGCCAGAGAACACACTTCACTGTTTGCTATACATAACGAAACAAACTGATTATCAGAAATCTGTAGCAATAACCAAACCACCAATAAAAATGACACACATGGAAATACATATAATGCACGTTAATATATTGTAAAAGCAATAACAAAAGAGGCAACATATTATATAAACCAATTTCCAATGTAACATTTTACAGTTTCAGAAACAAAAAAATGCATTTGACTTGGTTCATACTGCCACTACTTTAAAGTCACACGACTTACGGTGCGTCTTTGCCAGGCGACTTCCTTGCAATTTGCTAGCGAATTGATGTGACTTTGAAACGACTTTCAGGGAATGCCGGGGGTAAACTTTCTGTAATGTTGGAACTAAGTCACATAAATATAGATGAGGATCCGACTTGGGAGGCAACTTCCATTGAAGTCTATAGGCATAAGTTGGATAGAAGTCACCTTGAAGTTGTACAGGAACCTTTTCTAAAGTCGGAGTGCTAATGAACACAGCTCTCATTGACTTACATGGGATTTCAAATTTCACGCGACTTGGGGTCTCGCAATTCAAGTCCCAAGTTGCGGCAGTGGGAACCAAGCCTAATGCCGCGTACACACGACCGGACTTAGGTCCGACAGACTTTCGACGGAGTTCTGACGGAGTTCTGACTGAGTTCCGACTGACTTTCCGAATGAACGGACTTGGCCACACACAATCACACCAAAGTCCGACGGATTTGAACGTGATGACGTACGACTGGACTAGAATAAGGAAGTTCATAGCCAGTAGCCAATAGCTGCCCTTGCTTCGGTTTTTGTCCGTCGGACTAGCATACACACGAGCGGATTTCTCGGTAGGAACTGGGTCCGGCGGAGTTCTGGAGGAAAAATTTGAAACATGTTCCATTTCTAAAGTCTGTCAGACTTTTGCAAATCAAAAGTCCGCTGCAGCCCACACACGATTGAATGGTCTGCCGGAATTGTTCTGTCGGACTTTTGATGTTGAAAAGTCTGGTCATGTGTACGCGGCATTAGAGATCAGTTTGCCAGGTGTTTGAGATGAATTCAGACTGACTTGTATGACTAAATAAAATCATGTACGCATTGTATAGCAAGATGTACGGCGTGTATATTAAGATGTATGGCAAAATCTACAATACATGCACATGTGCCCTGACACAAGAAATACAGTTCAAACAAAAACCACTGCATAATACAGCCTTCAAAAATGCCCCAAACAGTAATGTCAGAACCAAACACATATGACCCATGTACACTAGCTGTAAGTTATCATGTAGCAATTAAAAAGGCTACTCACAAACCTACTGTAAGTGGTTATTACATGTAATAAAAGCATTTAGGCCATGCTGTCGTCAAAAATGACAGAAGTTGGGAGAACCATAACTGCCAGGATAGCTTAAGCATGTGTAGCAAGACCTATTTAATTTTAATACATTTACTTTTTTACTTAAAGTGGAACTTTAGTCACAAAATGAAGTTCTGCTAGATCACTTTAGGCTGGCTGCTTTTGCAACGTCAAAAATAAGTGGAAGTATAAGATGAAGAGCCGGAAACTCATCTTTCCAAAAAAGTGATTTAATTACATCGAGTGGAGGGTACAAAGTACAGTGGCTTCTTTGTACACTCCCCTCTATGTAATAAAGCGACTTTTTCATAAGGAAGAGTTGCCGGCTCTTCACCTTATACCTCCATGTTCCATTAGTGTTGAGGAGACCCTGAGCAGGAGCACCGTTAATCCACCTCCATGGGGAATCTGTTTGGGCTTTGCACTTTTCTTCTCATTAAAACTTCTGCCCGGAGTTCAGCGGTGTTCCGCCCAAAAAAAATAATAATGAAAAGTGAGCAGCTACACATACTGCAGCTGCTGGCTTTTAACAATCGGACACTTGCCTGTCCTGGAGTTCAGCGATGTCGGCACCGCAGCTAATGTTTCCATTAGCTGTCTGGTGCTGCCGCCACCATTATGGGTAAGGGTACCCCGGCACGCGCGAGGCCCGTTCCCCTCTCCTACTGACCTGGCCACAGGGAGAGGAAGAGGGAGCCCCAGTGATGTCACGGGCCGTGACCTGGACTCCCAGAAGTGGGAACAGGATACCCGTCAAAGACAGGTATCCTGTGTCCCCCTCCCCCTGAAAGGTGGCAATTGTGGAGAAGAGACAAATGAGTGGAAGTTCCACTTTTGGGTGGAACTCCGTTTTAAGGATAAACAACAACTCAGTAGAGGTCTACATGTACTACTTACTAAACTTTGTGTCAGAGACTGGCAGCCTGGTCGTCCCTATAAAAGCGATTTGTAAAAAACTATTATAATCATATCAATAAAAACGACGGTATATATTCTAACCACCTCTAGCAGTGCTATAGTTTTGTCCAAGCCAGGGGTCTCCAAACTATGGCCCTTCAGTTGTTCAGGAACTACAATTCCCATCAAGCCTAGTTATGTCTGTGAATGTCAGTTTACAATGCCTCATGGGACATGTAGTAACAGCTGGAGGGCCGTAGTTTGGAGACTCCTGGTCCAAGCCCATCACTATTGCTGGACAGCTTGGTCTTCATGAAAATGTTGAAAATATATAAAGACATGTGAAGTAACAAATGAGCTCATACAGTGAATACTCCCATTATATATATATTAGCCATATTCAGCTATCAAACTATAAAAAAATTTGCAATAATTGCCCTTTATGTACAAGCACAACAGGCATAGTCTATTATATTGTCTGGGCACTGGCAGTAAATTCCCCTCCCTGGTTTATCTATTTCTAATTTAACGCAGACTGATTTCATTTTCTTTCTTTTTAATACAAAAAAATAGGTGGCAAAAGGAAATAAAATGTGTTTTACCCAACATTTTCCTTTAAGGAAAGTATGTTTACTTATTTAATGATTCACTGTGCACACGCCATTCAAAGGCACTTTTCTCTTGCTACACGGTAGCTGTGCGTAATGTATAGTGTACTTATTCGTCATGTGCTGTTTATTTGTTAGCTTTTTCCAGGACAACCATGACAAAGTGCGTAGCAAGGCTTGAGGTGTGGCAGTCATACACCATTTTCCACAGCGGCCAGTATCTGAACCTACTCTCCATACAAAAAGCTTTTCTTCTTCAATACATGTATATATAAGGGTCAGTCCACTAAAACGGCTTTCCCCTTTATGGGTGGACGCTACTAAACAGTCGCTGCCCTGTTATAGCCCTTGCAGACACCAACAATGTGATAAACTCAATAGAAACCTGGCTTTGCCATTCCCATCAAGCAGACCTACTCGATCTGCTGCAATTTTATTATTGTATCTCAAAAGTAAGATTTAACAAGTGGAGCAGCTTCCATTTCACTGGGAACAGCAGATAAGAAAAGCCAATATCTTTGATTTCTTTTTTTTTGGATAGAATGAACCTTTAAAAAAAATAAAAATAATAAATCATACAGCACCTCCTAATAGTATTCAGATTATTGACCAAATCTTTCGGTCACACTGAAATTGTTCTATTTTTATTTAAAAGCATTAAAAAAAGTAAATCTTTTTTGTTGAAGAAAATTTACAGTTTGCATAAGTACTTAATCCAAACACCTTTTTCTGCAAATAAGTAATTTATATTAATAAATTTGGACCAAAAATGATGCTGCTACATTTCTTTGGTAAAGATAACCCAAATCAGTGTTTATTTGGGTTTGGCAGTGATGGGGGACAGATTTTTTTATTGGGACAGGGGTATATCAGTGGTGCTTGGTGTACTGTTCGTGGGGTGATCTGTAACAGTTCTCTGTGTAAAATCATCCTCACACAGAGAGCCATCACAGGATCTGCAGATTCCCCCCCACACTGAGCTCGGCGGGGAGACCTGTCACAGAGACACGCGTCTCTGTTTACATTGTGATGGCGGTGATTGGACACAGCTGTCAGGTGATCGGGAGGGCCAATCACAGCGCCCATATCCCGATCTCTGCTCAGCTGGATCCTATGATCAGTGGTCACAGGATCGAGCTGCAGCGTGCCTCATGGCCACGCTGTGAGCACTCGTTCTGAGGGATGTTCCTGAATGTCCACTCAGAACGAGGAAAGGACAACCCGGCCATTTATGTGCAGTGGCCGGGTGGGAGGTAGTTAAGATGGAGTCTCTTCACAATGGTGGAGCCACAAAAGATAGGAACATAGACGTATATGCCTTCCCTATATGAGGGGATGAGTATTAATTTATTCATGTGAGGGCCCTGAAGGAGTTTGAAACGAGCAACCCAGCAAGTCAAGGCTTGGCAGCTTACTTCAGGGGTTGTTCTTATCGTTAAAAACCAGGGTCTCCATGGACATTATATCATTTAAGATTTGTCCCCATTCCCAAGGAGGCACTCATGAGTGCTCGTACATGAGCCCCACTGCTGCGTCCTTTGACACAGACAGTGGGACTCGGCCCCACTCCCTTGTCACTGGCTTTGATTGACAGCACTGGGAGCCAATGGTTCCCAGTGCCCTAGCAAACCAGTGAGACATGGAAATAAGGGGATGCAGACCTGCACGGTGCTGGATCGAATAAAAAATAAAAAAAACCTGTGTGCAGCATTCCACTCAGACCCCGCCCCCCCAAATACTTACCCGAGACCCTTCTCGATCCAGTGATGTGCACAAGAGCAGTGGCTCTCCCGGGTCTCTTCCTCATGTCCATCATTGGCTTAGACACAGCCAGTGAGGAGGGAGTGGGGGCTCGGTTGTGTCTTATGGACACAGAGAGGGGGCTCAGAAGCAAGCTTGCATGTGGCTATGGGGGCACTTGGTGAGGGTGGGGAGGCCAAGAGTGCCAGCGGGGGACCCGAGAAGAGGAGGATTGGGGCTGCTCTGTGCAAAACCAACTGCACAGAGCAGGTAAGTATGACATGTTTGTTTTTGTTTTGTTTTTTAAACACATTATCATTTATCATAATTTTAAGCCCGTCAAACATGGACTGAAATTTGGCTGGTTTAGCAGGGGCCGACTGAATTTCAATCCATGTATAGGCAGACTGCTTGTACAGAAGTCTATTTACTGATCAACTTCTGTACAAACAGCCTGTTGTTCCCTGTTATAGCCGGAAAAGCTGATCAGTGTATTCTGACAGTTGGAAAGTCGCTGTTTGAAAAAAAAAAAAAGACCTTTCTATAAAATCTATAGGAGCAACAATTTTGCAAGTTATCACTGTTCAAAAATGAGCCCCCATTCTGCCTAAATGTTAGAAGTGACATCAACAAGGTTTCTGTAATAAGAATAAGTGAATGAAGAGATTTCTGAGAAATTTTTGACTTAAAGCATATCTAAACCCAAAAACAAAAAATGATAATATTGCAGCTTACCTGTATTAGCCCTTGTAAACACGATCGGAGATTCCTTCGGAATGTGTCCTATCGGACCGTTTTGTCAGAAAATTAGACTGTGTGTGGTATGCATCGGACTGTTTCAGTCGGAATATCCGTCGGACCCAATTTTCCAACTTGTTGGAAATATTTTCCGACAAACTGGTCCGATCGGACATACTCCAATCATGTGTAGAGAATTCTGATCGGACAAAGTGCCACGCATGCTCAGATCAAATTCCTACATCAAAGCTATTGGCTACTAGCATGAACGTAGTCCCGTCGTAACGAAATAACGTCATCATGTTCTGAACTGATTTTCCGACAACTTGGTCCGACCGTGTGTATGCAACAGTTTCGGACACAATCCGTCGGACAAAATCCAACAGATTTGGTTGGCAGAATGTCCGACCGTGTGTACAAGGGCTTAGATGTGCTGGCTTCATTTGTTTTGTTTTCTTTTTTTCACCCTTCTCCCTTTGTTTTAACCTGGTAAATCTTGCCATTAACACACTTCCTATCCTACAGTGACCATTGTTCTGAGCAGTGTAGTCACCCTAGGGCAGGGAATGTGTTGGGACTATATAACACCTCTCTGTACCCCATAACAAGGGAGGTGTTTTGTAGTCCACAGGGATATCAGTGAACAAAGCTAACTTATAACAGTAGAGAACATAGAGCACAGGAAGTTATTAGCTGATAGGATTTTGGCTGAACAAATAGTTCATTTTTTTTGTAATGTATTTGAAATAGCTGCTGATAAAAATACCTGAATCTGTATTATTTCACCATGCTGTAATCTCCATAACCACACTTACACTGGGCAGGGAGGGTCAGCACTCTGAGCTAGTCAAGGCTCTTCAGCTTTGCAATATCGCCCACAGTTGTTATCGTGCTTACAGAAGGAGAAAGCATGGGGATGACCTCATTATTGCTCCTTTATTGTTTAATCAGCAGGCTGGGGGAAGAGAGGTGAACAAGGACACACAACTTCAGCGGTCATATTTTCCTGAACTCGTCCATCACATGGACAATTATCACTATCATGGTGCCCGGGGAAAGACTGTCTATGGAACCTTGTGGATGCTTACAGTTCTATAGATAAGCATGATATATACGGTATGGGTGGCATACAGAAGGTAAACATTTTGACATGTGTCTGGAGTTCTGCTTTCATTTGGATATACTGTATACTCTTATATTTCTCAATAAATCTGCTAAGAAAGAAAAAAACAGTGTCATTGTATAATGTAAAAAAAAAGTTACTACCGTTATCAATAACATGGTTTCACAGTAAGATAATGCCTAATGACCGTTTCAAAAACACAGCCAACGTTCTGCTACCACCCAGTGGCTAAGTGATTGTTGAGCCCTGCCATGAAGAAAGGATATTTTTATTTTTTTTATTATATAGGGTTAGGAAGGGTTAAAACCTCTACCATGCTTTAAATACCACCTGTAGTGATCGAGCATATTAAATAAATAAAAGGTTTTATCAATATACTGTCCCACACAATACCAAATACATTTAAATAACCAATGGGTTCCAGATGCTGGCCCGTGCTCCTTAGTGCTGGCCTTCAGACTAAGGTAGGCCATAAAAAATGCAATTTCCTTTCCTTCAACCAAAAGGAAATGGCTATATTCCCCCAACAACACACTCAGTTTTGTTGGGGGAACCCCTCCTGCAGTGTTGTTGTGTTGTGCGAGTGGGGAGAATGCCCCCCCCCCCCCTCCCCGGAAGAATACAAATTGTCACTGCTGGCGACTATAGCCAACGGCAGTGATTGGGAAAAAAAAAAAAAGGATTGTTGTACAGATTTAATCAATAGATCAACTTTGATACAACCAACCTGCCTACAGATGAATCGAAATTCGTCTGGTTCCTGCCAAACCGGACGAATTTCAATCGGTCCATGACCGGCTTATAATCCCTAGCACACAAGAGAGATCCCGTAGTTGGCAGCAATCTGCTGGAGACAGTATTAACAGAAAAGAAAGAAATCACACACTGGCTTCTAAATGGTCTTTCCCTTGCTGGCCAGACCAGAGAGGCAACAATCCACCAGCACACTCTTGCTGAGGGAAATGTTGCAGCAAAAAAAATAAAATAAAAAATAAAAAAAGATACATAAGGGCTTGTTTACACTTGCTTCAAAACATGGCTTCCCACCCATAGGCCATCATATGACGTCCTCTAACCACTTCCCACCCATAGGCCATCATATGACGTCCTGGACTTTAATTGGGGATATCATCTTTTTTCAGCCAGCGATTCTGTGCACCATAAGAACAATCATAGCGGCAATACAGCCACTTGATCATTCTTACAGGCGGTGCCGCCCTCCAGTGCTTCTCCTGGCTCGCCCCTGCAACCAGTGAGCCGCAGAATGAATCGGTCGCCGATGGAAGTTGGGCATAGAGATTTCTGGTGACCAGATGGTCCCCAGTCATCTCGAAGGCCCGGGTGCAAATTTATGACATCACGTCCAGGACAGCAGAAGTAAACAATGCCGGGGACAGGGCTGGAAAGGCAGAGAGTTTATTTTTTGATCTCAGCCTTTCCAGCCCGGAGGAGAGATGCGGGGTCTTATTGACTCCACATCCCTTTCATAAACAGGGTCTGTCACGCACTATTTCTATTTCTATTCCTATTTACATTCCTTCTAATAGGAATAACTGTGAGCCAATTTTTTTTTAAAGAGAAAGTGTAAAAATAAAAGTAAAATAAATAAAACATAAAAAAAAAAACGTTAAAGCGCCCCCATCCCTGCGTGCTCGCGCACAGAAGCGAACGCATACGCAAGACACGCCCACATATGTAAACGGTGCTCAAATCACACATGTGAGGTATCTCCACATGCGTTAGAGCAAAAGCAACTATTCTAGCCCAAGATCTCCTCTGTAACGCTAAACAGGTAACCTGTAAAAAAAATAAAAATAAAACATCACCTATGGAGATTTTTAAGTACAAAGGTTTGGTCCATTCCACGAGTGTGCCCAATTTAAAGCGTGACATATTAGGTATCTATTTACTCGGTGCAACATCATCCTTCACATTATACAAAAAAAGGGGGTTTTGTTTTTTTTTCAGTTCATCAAACCGTGTTTTTTAGAACAAAACGTGTTAGAAAAATCGCTGCGCAAATACAGTGCGACATAAAAAGTTGCAACGACCAACATTTTATTTCCTAGGGTCTCTGCTAAAAAAAATGTATATTTAATGTTTGGGGTTTCTTTGTAATTTTCTAGAAAAAAAAATGATGATTTGTGCATGTAGGAGTGGAGTGTCAGAATTGGCCCGGATGGGAAGTGGTTAAAGCTCTCTAAAATGCCAGTCAAAGACCTCGTCACTAAATAAAATGGTTAGCTTACAGTCCTGTTTACACCTGGCTTTTGCTTTGCCTCAAAAAATATAACTCATGTCGCTCTAGTGGTGCTTCAAAGTGTCTTCAAAGCCTCAGTAGAAGTCTATGACACAGTTTTTAAGAGGCTTTAACTCAGATTTAGCTTTGCTCTGTTTTGAAGGTATTGCAGGTATGAGATATCAAAACATACACAGGCCATTTGCCAAGCCTCATTAACCACTTGCTTACTGGGCACTTAAACACCCTTCTTGCCCAGACCAATTTTCAGCTTTCGGTGCTCTCACACTTTGAATGACAATTACTCAGTCATGCAACACTGTATACCCAAATAAAATTTTTGTCCTTTTTTTCCCACAAATAGAGCTTTCTTTTGGTGGTATTTGATCACCTCTGGGGTTTTTATTTTTTGCGCTATAAATGAAAAAAGACCGAAAATTTTGAAAAAAATGCATATTTCTTTGTTTCGGTGACAAAATTATGCAAATTATACATTTTTCGTCATAAATTTTGGCCACAATTTATACTGCTACATATCTTTGGTAAAAATAACCCAAATTAGTGGATATTATTTGGTCTTTGAGAAAGTTAGAGAGTCTACAAGCTGTGGTGCGATTTGCACAAAATTGATCACATCTGATGTACTGGTGGACTATCTCACTTCTTGCGACCCGAACAAGTCAGGAAAGTACAAATACCCCCCAAATGACCCTTTTTGGAAAGTAGACATTCCAAGGTATTTAGTAAGAGGCATGGTGAGCTTTTTGATGTTGTAATTTTTTCCCACAATTCTTTGCAAAATTAAGATTTTTTTATTTATTTTTTCCCACAAAATTGTCATTGTAATAGGTTATTTCTCTCACGTGGCATGTGTATACCACAAATGACAGCCCAAAAAAAATTCTGCTACTCCTCCTGAGTATTACGATACCACATGGCCACATAGAGAGGCCCAACATGCAGGGAGCACGTCACATGTTCTAGGAGCATAAATTACACATCTAACTTATTGACTACCTATTACACTTTTGAAGGCCCTGGAGCACCAGGACAATGACACGTGGCACTGATGACACTTATACGTGGCACTGATGACAGATGGCACTATGTGGCACTGATGACAAATGGCACTGACAACAGGTAGCAATGGGAACAGATAGCACTAACAGGTGGCACTGGGGGCAGGTGGCTCTGGGGAGGATGGCACTGGGGGAGGATGGCACTTTTTTTTCCTTTTTTTTAACTTAAGGCTGCTGCAGCCGTTGATCTCTACCTTCTCACACGCTGTCTGTGTGAGGAGGGAGATCGGCGCTGAGAGATGATCTCATATGTTTACATATGAGATCATCTCACATTGGACACGCCGATCGCACTGATAAACGGCCGCTGTGATTGGCGAGGGACACGGCCAGCACAGAACTTCCCCAATGCGCGCTCGCGGTAGCGCGCATTGCGGAAGTAAACAGGAGGCCGTTCCTGAACGGCCTCCCGGCAGTTAGCATCCGCTCTGCAGACGTATTTCGGCTATAGGGCGGGCGCGAAGCGGTTAAAGCTTTAAAAAAGCACCAAGTTAGGTTTTCCACAGCACTAACTTCTGAAGTAGGGCCCGCCATCAGCCCCAAAAGCTAATAATATAAGCCAGGAAGACACAATGGTCCCACTAGCAAGTAGTTTTCAAATGACTTTATTCTACAAGGTGCAAGCAATGTTTGGGCCCGAAATATCCATGCTGTTGCAACAGCCTGTAACCAATTTAACAAAAAAAAAAAAAAAAAGTACCACACAAAGTAATATCTTACAAAATACTAGACTTAGTCCACAGAAACAATATTTTATAAGGCAAACACATGGACAGGTTTAAACGTCTGTTCTTGACAGACATCTTTATAATTCTTTTTTTTATATAAAGACATATATATGTGTGCACAAAACAGGAGCTCAAACAAATCTAGCTGCCAAGTTAGCCCTGGTTCACATTAATGTGAGGAGTTTTAAATGCAATTTCAAGTGTGTTTTTTGTGCAAGTGCTTTGTGATTCTCATGCGAGTTTAGTGATGTGCAACTTTGACTACTACTACTTAAAAAAACATACCAAATTGCATCAAACAAGCACTCATGAATCCTAATGGTCACGCATTAAGACTGTTGTAAAACAGATTTTCTGGCAGGTCTTAAAATAAGATGAAGTAGCTGGAGGCAGATCTGTGTGACAATACGTGTACCCAATGCCAAGAACTTTAAACTATTGTGAAGGCACCAAGATTAACATGAGTGTGTCATCTCCAGGCCAGCATCTTAGTCCCAGAAGTAGATCCTAACCTGGGAAGATGCCTGAACAAAGTTGATGCCAGATTTTTAATCACTTTGGAAGGTAATACCCAGAAGTGTCACATTTGTACATAGCATTAGTTAACACCCACACACTAAACATGAAAAAATAAATAAAAAAACAGCGCTGATGGAAAACCTTTAGGGTAGGGCTCTTCAAACTACAGCCCCCCAGCTGTTGCAAAACTACACATCCCATGAAGCATTGTAAAACTCTGACATTCACAGACATGACTAGGCATGATGGGAATTGTAGTTCCTGAACAACTGGGAGGCCGTATTTTGAAGACCCCTGCTTTAGGGGTTATTACACTGATGGGCCTTAAGCAGGCCCCTTCAATTAACTCACGCTAAAATGTCGCTTTTGGAGTTAAAATGTGTGTTTCTGTAATAGGGGATATTTGGTTTTCAGTTCTTTTTAAAGGACTGGTTTGACAAAAATAGGATTTTTTGTACTCGCCGTAAAATCCTTTTCTCTGTAATTCACCGACCGACACAGCTCCTCTTTTAACCATTGGGTTGTTACGCCACCTTTAGGAGAATACTAGGCATTACTTGTTATGTAACACACAGAACTTTCCAGTCCCGCCCAGGGGGCGGTCCCCCGGGTAACAGCCCTCCAGCCTAACATGCAGTCATCAGTATGTCAACAAGCAGTATAACGTAAAGAGAGAATGTAATGCAACAGTGCATTAACTAACGGTACTGCGTTTTTATCGAAAAAAAACGAAAAAGTTTGCATACTCAATTGCAACTATACAGCCGCCTGCAAAACTTTGCGGCCAAAACAGGCATCAGCCGATGCACTGCCGTCTACCTTGAACTTTGTAAACGTATGGATAGACCACCAGGTCGCCGCTTTACACACTTGAGCGACAGACGCTTAGTGTCGGAAGGCCCAAGACGTTCCGATTGCCCTTGTGGAGTGGGTCGTGACTGGAAAGGGGAGCACCTGCCCCTTCAAGGCATAGGCTTGTACTACAATCTGTCAGATCCACCTGGAAATGGTGACCAACGAGACCACCATGGCTTTCTTTGGACCAGCCACCAAAACAAACAGCGAGTCTGACTTCTGGAAGGGAGCTGTGGCAGACAAATGCACCTTCAGAGCCCGAACCACATCCAGAGCGTGAAGGGCCACCTCCTTAGGATGTGTCAGCTTAGGACACAGAGATGGTAACACAATGTCCTCATTGATGTGAAACACCGAAACCACCTTCGGCAGAAAAGACGGTTGCGGACGCAACACCACTTTATCCTTGTCGATAACCAGTTAGGGCAACTTAGAGCAGGACAAGGTCGCCAGTTCCGAAACCCTCCTGGCCGATGTAATGGCCACTAGAAAGACCACTTTCTGGGAAAGAGTCAAGAGAGGGATCTCCCTGGTATTCTCAAATGGTGGTTTTTGCAGCGCCGATAACACCAGGCTCAGATCCCATGGGGGTAACGGTGGACGCACTGGAGGGACTACGTGTCACACCCCTTGAACAAAGGTACTCACCAGTGAGTGAGACACCAAAGGTTGTTGAAAAAAAAGACAGCCAAGGCTGATATTTGTCCTTTAATGGTGCTCAACGCCAACTTCTGGTCTACTGCTTGCTGAAGAAACAGCAGGATCCTGGATAAAGCAAAGGAGTGCGGATGCCCTCCTTTCTCCTCACACATGGAGATGTAGGCCTTCCAGGTACGATGATAAATCTTCCTGGAAGAGGATTTCCGTGCTCTCAACATAGTGGGGATCACTGAGTCCGACAGACCCCTGTTCCTCAACACCTGGCTTTCAATAGCCATGCCGTTAAAGCCAGCGATGGTAAAGCAGGATGGAAAATGGGACTTTGAGACAGAAGGTCCTCTCGCAACGGCAGTCGCCAGGGTGCGTCTGCCACCAGCCGTACTAGGTCTGCGTACCACGGACATTGAGGCCAATCTGGGGAGACCAGAATTAATGGAATCCCCTCAACTTCCATTCTGTGGAGCAGACGTGGTAGTAGCTTCAACGGAGGAAAGGCATAGATCAGCTGCTACTAACCCCACGGAGCTACCAGCGCGTCTGATGCGTCTGCCCAAGGATCTCGTCCTGGACACGAATCTTGGCACCTTCCAATTGAGACGGGAGGCCAGAAGATCCAGGTCTGATGTGCTCCACCGTAGACACAATAGCCTGAACACCTCTGGATACAACGCCCATTCTCCTGGGTCCAGCATCTGGCGACTCAGATAGTCCGCCTGCCAGTTCTCCACTCCTGGGATGTAATGGCCGACAGGACCGGTACATGTCGCTCTGCCCACTGAAGTATGTGAGTGACCTCCCGTGCAATGGCTGAGCTTCTTGTTCCTCCTTGGTGATTGACATACGCCACCGCAGTGGCGTTGTCTGACTGGATCCTGATCAGACGCCCTTGTAGTCTCATCGACCATGTGGAGAGGCATAGCTTGATCACTCTCAGCTCAAGCAGATTGATCAGCAGTTTGGATTCCTCCATCGACCAGAGGCCCTGAGCCAACTGAACCCCGATCACTCCACCCCAGCCAGATAGGCTGGCATCCGTTGTGATCACTGTCCATTTTAGAGGAAAGACTTCCCGGACTGAAGCACCAGGGACCTCAGCCACCAGATCAGTGAATCCCTATCTGGCTCACCTGGATCTGCCGATCCAGGGTCAACTGAGATTTGTCCCATTTTGTCAAAATCTCCTTCTGCAGAACTCTGGTGTGGAATTGGGCATATGGTACTGCCTCAAAGGAGGCCACCATGAGACCCAGGACTCGCATGCAGAAGCAAAGCAATGACCACTTGCGGTTCATCAGCAGCTTTACCGCAGATCTGAGAGTCTGCAGCTTGCCTGAAGGGAGAAACACTCTTTCTTCCCTGGAGTCCAGCAGCAAGCCTAGGTACTCCAAACGCTGGGTCGGTACTACCACTGACTTCTTTAGGTTTAACAGCCACCCAAACTCTTGCAGACTCTGCATGGCGATCGCCACATCCTCCTCTAACTCTGAGGTGGAAGATGCTCTAAGGAGGAAATTGTCTAGGTATCCCACGTTCGGCGATCCCACATTGCTGCAGCAACGTCAACACTGGAGCCAATACCTTGGTAAAGACTTGGAGGGGTGATGCCAAACCAAAAGGGAGAGTCACAACTTGGTAGTGGGCTTCCCCGACTGCAAACTGCAGAAACTTTTGATGCCGGAGGCATATGGGTATGTGCAGGTACGCATCCTGGATGTCTAAGGACGCACGCCAGGAAGTTCCCTTGATGGAGTGCAGCGACTACTGATTCCATTCTGAACCTCTGCACTTTCACAAAGTGATTGAGGGCTTTTAGATCCAAAATTGGCCGAACCCCTTCCTTCTTGGGAACTACAAACAGGTTTGAGTAGAACCCCTGGAAACGTTCCAATTCCAAAACAGGTACAGTCACCCCGCAATTCAGCAGGTCCCTTACTGCCCCCAAGAGGGCCTCCCGGTGAGCCGGGGAATCTGTTTGGTGGCCAAGAAAGAAACTATCTTTTAGCCTGTGGAAATCAGATCACCAGGCTGCAAACTCCCGAAGGTGACCCCCCACCTGAGACATGGGTGGGGACAAACCTTCATGCAGTAGCACTTTTGTTCGCAGGCTTGCAGTTCCAAGGACGTTTCTGTCCTTCCGTGGTCGTCCTGTCGGGCTGGGGACGTTTAGCCGAAGCTCCGGGCGGACGAAAAAGCAGTTTGGTGGTGGAAAAAGAGGGCCCTTGCCTACAGTGTGGCTCCTTAGCCTTCCTGGCCTGTGGGAGTAGAGTACTCTTACAACCTGTGGCATTCTTAATAATGTCATCCAAAGCAGGTAGTGCCTGTAGTCTCTGTTGGCTCCCAGGTGCAGAGAAAACAGCCCTGTGTCGGTGGAAGCAGCTGCTAATGGAGCTAAAACCGCTCTGCAGTGTGCTCAAGCTCAAAGAAAATGACTGCCCAGCGTCCAGTATAAGTACATAAAACACAGGGAAAATGGCCGAAAGAGCACAGGAGCACATGCTGCCGCTAGAGAACACTGAAAAACGTATTCAGGCTCCTAGAAAATGTCTGCAACGTCCTGCATAGGACAAATCACAGGAAAAGTCCACCGAAGCCCAGGAGAGCATGCTTTCCCTTGCCCACACCTTAAATGGCCGCCGAATGCAGAACCATGAGGGACAGAGAGGAATAATGGTGGTGGACACAGCGCTGCACAGGACACAAGCCCAGCCTCACAGACACCTTCCAGAGGCATGGAAAACAGGACACAGTCAGCCAGCGCTTCCCCCCCCCCCCTGGTGAGACCCCTCCCGGAGAGCCCCTGCACAGACACACACAACGCTCAGCAGCATTTCCCCAGGGAGGGGGGGAGGGGGAAAGGGACAGGGAGAGAAGAGAGGGAGGTGAGGGAACCCCGAATCGACCTCCTAGGGAATGCCCAGGTGCTCAGCCCCACCGAAGCAGGGAGAGCTGTACTTGCCAGTCCTGAAGAGCTGGGAGACATTCCATCACAGACCCACTCACTGATCAGTACAGGGAGGCTGACGCAGACATCAGTAGCCCGGTCATATGTGTGCCCTGGAGCATAAAAGCTCACGGCCACCTCTGGAGCTGAGGTTTCGTCGTGGCCGGCCTAGCGCGGAGCTGCGACCTGCACAACTTCGATGGCCAGACTGGGGAGACTACAAGGATAAGGGTATCCAGCCTGTCACCCAGCCGGCTGTTGATAGTAGATCACAGGATCTATCGTCTTGAGCAAAAAGCCAAGCTTCTGCAGACAAAAAAAAAAAGAAGGACTGATGGCTGCATGGCAGGCTCGAGGGTTGTTACTCTGGGGACCGCTCCCTGGGCAGAACTGGAAAGTTCTCTGTGTTACATAACAAGTAATGCCTAGTATTCTCCTAAAGGTGGGCGTAACAACCCAATGGCTAAGAGAGGAGATGTGTCGGTCGGTGAATATAAGAGAAATCAGTGTTTCCAGTAAAACAGTGAGAAATACGTTGCCAGTTTGTAAAGAATACATTTAAAAAAAAAGCATAACTATATATTAGCCTTGTGACTTCTCCATACATGGCTACCTGCCACCATAGCCTGGGCTGTGCAGGTCTGCCATGTCCGCAGAGCCATGGACAATCACTTAATAATTGTAATCTAGATCTACAATCAACAACGCAGTTATCAGTCCCTCCCCTCACGCCAGGGTACTAGGTGTAATCCCTGACTTGTCATTTTAGCTCCAAGTTCAATCGTTGTCAAAAGTTTGTATAATTCCCCTCCGTAACATCTCTAAAATTCGCCCCTTTTTAACAAATGAAACCACCAAGCTCCTCATTCACTCCCTTGTTATCTCTCGCCTTGATCATTGAAACTCCCTTCTTATTGGCCTCCCTCTCCATAGACTATCCCCTCTTCAGTCTATCCTGAATGCTGCTGCCAGACTTATACACCTTACCAACCGCTCAGTGTCTGCCAACCCTCTCCTCCAATCCCTACACTGGTTCTCAATCACCCAGCGAATTCAATTCAAAATACTAACCACAACATACAAAGCCATTCACAACTCTGCCCCGAGCTACATCACCAATCTTGCCACCAAATATCACCCAAATCGTCCATTCCGCTCTTCTCAAGACCTCCTACTCTCAAGTTCTCTCGCCTCCCCCTCCCATGCTGGTCTCTAGGATTTCTCCAGAGCCTTTCCCATTCTCCGGAACTCGCTACCTCCACCTGTCCGGCTAGCCCCTACTCTTGCTACCTTCAGGCGATCCCTGAAAACTCATCTCTTCAGGAAAAACTTTTAAAGTCTCAAACTAATCTTCTACCACTTCCATCAGATCATTCCCAACAGTTACAACCTTTTGTACCACCTGCCCCACCCTATTAGACTGTAAGCTCTTCTGAGGGCCCTTTTAACCCTCTTGTATTCTACTGTATTATAACTATGTTGTATCCTTTTACATTGTAAAGCGCTGCGTAAACTGTTGGCGCTATATAAAATAATATAAATCCTATATAATAATAGGAATAGACACTACCTAAGTCAACTTTCCCTTTAAGAATTACTGTTCAATAGACTTTTACTAAAGTATAATTTATGACTGGTTAAGAAAAACATTAAGAATCAGACAGGATGTGTTCTTAAACACGGTTGCTTTTCTTCCCAAAAGCCCCATTTTAAAATGTAAAACACAGACAAAGACATTGTGTCATGGTGATCCTGTAATCTAGTGTGGAAGTAAACAGGACAAAAGGGATATTGCAGACAAAGCTGGCGCTGGCCCAGTGCATGTAGCTACTGACACATATCATGTTGGCAGAGAGATGCAAGTATCAGGTCATTTCACATTTGGCAGATGTTAATGCAGCAGCATGCACAGTGCTAAAGCACTTGGCAGGGAAGCAGAAATGCACGGAAGGATGAAAAAAAAAAAAAAAAACACGGACAAAGACAATGCATATGAGAAGAGAGAATAATTCCATATGGATAAAGTAAGTGTGATTATACCAAAGAGCCAACACAAGGTCAGCACCTCCTTAAAGCTGCAGGAGCGGAGTCTCTAAAGACTGCTTAGAACACTTTCATAAGCCTTTCAAAAGACACTTGTGTCAAAACTAAAGACCTGAAGTCAGTTACAGCCTTATAAAAGCTGTCATAAATTAGGGTTTAATGGCCACTTTACATGTCTTCATAAATGGCTTAGGAAAAAAAGTAACTGCAATTTAACCTGTAATAATAACATTAATAATACAGAAGATTTTGATTTCCAAAAGTAAGGAAAAATTCAACTACAAAACCAGTATTAATGCCAGAATATATTCCTTTGAAATGTATATATTAAATACACTATATTGTCAAAAGTATTGGGACACATGCGCCTAATATATATATATATATATATATATATATATATATATATATATATATATATATATATATATATATATATATATATACATATACACATATACACACACACACACACACACACACACACACACACACACACACACGCGCTTCAATGGCAGCCCAGTCTTAGTCCGTAGGGTTCAATATTGAGTTGGCCCACCTTTTGCCCTTATAACAACTTCAACTCTTCTGACTGTCCGCAAGGTTTAGGAATGTGTCTATGGGAATGTTTGACCATTCTTCCAGAAACACATTTGTGAGTTAGGGCACTGACGTTGGACGAGAAGGAGTGGCTTGAAGTGTCCACTCTAATTCATCCCAAAGGTGTTCTATAGGGTTGAGGTCAGGACCAGTCAAGTTCCTCCACCTCAAACTCGCTCATCCATGTCTTTATGGACCTTGCTTTGTGCACTGGTCCAAACCATTTGGTGGAGGGGGGATTATGGTGTGGGGTTGTTTTTCAGGGGTTTGGCTTGGCCCCTTAGTTCTAGCGAAGGGAACTCTTAAGGCGTCAGCATACCAAAATTTTTTGAACAATTTCATAATCCCAACTTTGTGGAAACAGTTTGGGGATGGCCCCTTCCTGTTCCAACATGACTGCGCACCAGTGCAAAAAGCAAAGTCCATAAAGACATGGACGAGTGAGTCTGAGGTGGAAGAAATTGACTGGCCTGCACAGAGTCCTGACCTTAACCTGATAGAACACCTTTGGAATGAATTAGAGTGGAGACTGAGAGCCAGGCCTTCCCGTCCAACATCAGTGCCTGACCTCACAAATATGCTTCTGTAAGAATGTTCAAACATTCCCATAGACACACTCCTAAACCTTGTGGACAGCCTTCCCAGAAGAGCTAAAGCTGTTATAGCTGCAAAGGGTGGGCCAACTCAATATTGAACAAGCAAGTGGCCCCTGCCCCCACCTATAACTGGCCTTCACAGCAAGGAGCACATGGAAGGGCAATGCATGCAAACTAAAGAAAATTCCCAGCTCAACTCGCCAACTAGTCTGCTACCAACCAAATCATCCTGTCTAACAGTTTGGTTGGAGTAGCTCTGCAGCTTACGCATGTATTTGTAAATGTGTCCTAACTAAACTGCTGTTTTTAATGCAAACTGTTAGGATAATTAGGTTGGTAGCAGACTGGTTGGCAAGCTGAGATGGGAATTTTCTTTGGTTTTGTTTTACAACTCAATATTGAACCCTACGGACTAAGACTGGGATTCTAATAAAGTTTGTGTAAAGGCAGGCGTCCCAATATTTTTGACAATATAGTGTCAATAAGTCCAGTTCCTGGGACAAGACATCATTTACCATGTGCTTAGTATTGACATAGATATGATACATGTAGAAAGTCTCTAACCAATTCATTTTTTTTCTAGCACAACTACTATCAACCACTGTGCCTCTATTTTACAACTACTACAGGCATTACAGATTGGCAATAGCAACACAATGAGCTGCATTTCATATTCTACTTGTGAAAATCTTTCCATTGCACTTCTTGAAAGTTTCCCATAAACTTTAGATGCTATATTCAAGACCAGTGGTCTCCAAACTGCGGCCCTATAATTGCCTTTATCTGGCCCTTGGGGCACTATTCCTCCCACTGATACAAGACATTATTCTGCCAACTGAAAGGGGTACCATTTCTCCCAGTGGCACCAACAATGGGGCACCACCCCTCCCATTGACACCAACGATGGGGCACTATTCCTCCACTTAATACTAAATGAAAAGTTTACTCCCACTGATGCCAGTAAAATCTCCACTCCTGCTGGCCGCAGTCAGGCCACCCTAAAGTCTGCAGGACAAAAAACTAGCCCTTTGTTTAGAAAGTTTGGAGACCCCTGTTCAAGACCATCCAATTTAAGCATTATCAGAACAGTTTACAAACACATCTCTGTATAGTTATGATATCTTACAGATTAAAATGATAATAATGCCAAAGTAAACATTTACTATATTGCAGTTTACCAATTCTTAGATGTGATGGCTGCAGAAGTTTTATTTTTTAAGCTTTCTTGCTTCTATTTTCAACTGGTGATCCTGCCAGTAAGTCTGCTGTTGTTCATATGCAAAAGCTCTCCAGCAGAATGTAACTGTTTACATGAATGAGGCAAACCATTTGACACTGATAGGGGTGCTTAAAGTGATCAGTGTTTATTTCTTCATGTAAAACCTTTAATCTAAAATAATTTTTTTTCTTTTGCTGTAACTGATTATAAATTGTTAGCTGGAGTTTGGCTTCAATTTGTTAGTGTATATAAATCCACTAATTCACTAAAAGTGTTACTAAACCCATGACCCTGCATTCACTATATCTGGTCTCCCGCAGTACACAGAAAAATTGAAATGCAATCAGTTTAGTAAATATAAACTGCTTAAAATGGCGTTCCACCCATATAAATGTCAGCAACTACAAAAATTGTAGCTGCTGACTTATTAAATCGCCTGTCCCAGGGTCCAGCAATGCGGGGGAACGATGCCCGCTCACCTCCCCCTCCTCTCTGCGGCGCCGGCATGGTCACTGTGGGCACCCACTGTGCATGCGCGAGCTGTGCTGCACACTGTGACTGGCCGGGCAATCATCTGGGACCTGTGACGTGTCCCAGATGATTGCAGAGAGGGAGGGGAAAGAGGTGAACTTCTTTCCAATGCCGCTGTGCCCCCCGGGAGGAAGTGGGAGCTAGATGCTTCTAAAAAGAGGGTATCCGCCCCCCCCCCCCAAAAAAAAAATGACATGCCAAATGTGGCATATCAGGGCGTCATCTTCCCTTAAAGCGGAAGTTCCATTTTTGGGTGGAACTCCGCTTTAATACCCTTTCTCATCAGCAGTATATAGCAGTCTTGTGACTTCTATCAGTGCCTGGTTAAAGCTTGTAGGAGGTACTATTGGGCAGCAGTGCTAGTGATAGTACGGTGATGGTTCAGTCAGCCGGTCTGGAACCCGGCGGTCACATTGGAGGCTGCCCTTCTTGGATCATTTGCTGCATTGACTAATCTGGTCTATCGTGGTCCTAGGGCCCACTCACAGATCACAGTGCCCATGCTTACAACCCTCAAAGTGTGAGTACAGGCAAGGGGTGTTTTTGGAAAGGATGCCATCTATTCACCAAAAATCTGCGTCATGGGGTAGCCCACAGTTGGAGCATCTCACTCGGATCCCGGAACCTTGGCCGTGGACAGCAAGGGGAGTTGTGATTAGACAGGAGAATCTCTACCTTTGTTGAACTACATGATAAATTCTCTCTGCCTCGATCCATGTCTTTCCGGTACTTTAAACAAAGCCATGCTCTCTGGGCCCAGCTCCAGGAGCTGATCACACTGGAACATGATCAGATTGAATGATTACTGATTTCCAGACTAGTAGATAAACCCGTCTTCAATCTACCTTAGACTCTCGGTCGCATATGCCCAAAGGGCGAATACATCTTTTGATAGATGGCAAAATAACATTTTGAATATTACTACTGAAGACTGGGAAGACTGTACGGGATCTTACATTAGGAAAGCAATTTCAGCTAGAGACAGATTCATTCAGTTGAAGTTCCTTCGTAGGGCCTACTACACCCCACAAAGACCATCGGTCATTTACCCGCAGGTTAGTTCAGTCTGTACATGTTGTTTGTCTTCTACTGGAACCTTTTTCCACATGGTTTGGCAGCATCCGGCTATTCGGACCTATAGGGAGTCCGTGATTGAGACCCTCAACACACTCTGAATGTTCTCTGCAGGCTGATTCACACATGGTGCTACTGGGCATTATAGATGATATAGTGGCTTCAGAAATTGTTCTTATTCTATACACTATTTTACGCATGTAGGAAAAAGTTCCTCCGGTGGAAGTTGCTTATCTCATCTACTCTAATTGGATTTCAGCGATGAATGCAGTACTGCCTCTGTTAACCTATGAGAGTAGAAGTTGGGCAAAAAAGTTTGACACAGTGTGGTCAACCTGGATTGATGCTCATGGCCCGGGTGAACTAGTGGACAATTGATTCCAGTCAGCCCTCATCAGCCGGATCTCTCCCACACCCGCCCTTCCCCCCTACTTGTGTATTTTCCTTCCTTATTCTCTTCCCTGGGGGCGTGTGGTTGATCCTCCAATCCTTTCGTTGATGGGAGGTGACTGGACATCTGTCACTGACCCCTATTGTAAACCTGATGAAAGAATTCAATATGAATGATATGTTTTATTTGTCCTTTATGTTTGGTCTTGGATGATGTACAGCATCCTCTTTGTGAACCTGTAACTATTTTGTACAGTTTCGTCAATAAACCTTTATCCGTTAAAAAAAAAAATAAATAAAAAAAAGTTTGCAGGTGGAGTTTTCATACTGCACTGGCTGTCCTATGAGGACGCAGAACCCCTGACCCTCTGTCTGAGCAGTGCCGATTGGCCCTGTGCTGATCCCAAGAAAAAAAAAAATTCTCTAGCAATGCACACCAAACTGAGTATGTGCCGACTGATTCCACTAACTCGGACGATGTTCTGGGAACCATGCAAGAAAAGGAGGATCTGTGCATACAGCATCAAACAGCTTTTTTACACAATGCAGAGGATTAACCCCTTAGGTTCCACAGTGAGTATAACAAGCATGCTTTACTGCATATAGACAGATTTTACTGTTGTGGGTTTAGTAACACTTTAACAAATTCCCCTCCCCCCCAGACTAACAATGCTGCTTCCTGCTGTGCCTCCTGTTCTCCATCATCCAGAGTTGTAACTCACCAATTTTACTGGCCAGATCATTAGGTGAAAACAGAGAGAAAAAATGTTGCAGCAAACAATGGATACAGCCACCACATCTAATGATTGGTAAGCTGCAATATAACACATTTTTGGTTTTGGATTAAATACTGCTTTTAAAGCGATTGTAAATTCTTGCTTTTTTTTAGCTAAACATAACAAATATTTTATACTTACCTGCCTTGTGCAGTGGTTTTGCACAAAGCAGCCCCAATCCTCTTCTCGGGTCCCTCTTTGGTGCTCCTGTCCAGTCCCTCCTGTCAAGCAGCTTGCTATGGGGGCACTCGAGCGAGCCACAGCTCCCGGTGTCCATTCAGACAGGAAGCTACGGTTCGGCCCCGTCCCCTTTCTCTCCTCATTGGAGCCAATGGCGCCACACCACTGTCTCAGACAATGGGGAGGAGAGTCCCGGGCAGACGAGACACTCCTGCAAGATCGCTAGATAGAAATGGGGCTCAGGTAAGTTTTAGGAAGACTGAGAGGGGCTGCTGCACACAGAAGACTCTTTATCCTAATGCAAAGAATACATTAAGATAAAAAAAAAAAAAAACTTCTGCCTTTACAACCCATTTAATGTGTGTAATGTGTTAAGCACACACATTAGGTTGCGCAATAACATGCTTTTTCTTACAGTGAAACTTTATACTGGGAAATTAAAATTGGCAGGCAGGCAGAATTTGTCTCTTCTGCATTAAACCTACTAACCTGCCTGTCCACCCCTGAGCCGCCGAATCTCTCTGAACTTTCAAGCGAACGTGAGAGTAACGTTATCCCCGCTCGGCCAATGACAGTGGCTGGCGATCAAGAGCCAGAAGCCGGCTGCTGAAAGAGGTCAGCAGCCAGGTGTGGAGCTCAGGGATGCCGCATCGCTGGACTTGAGGCGAGTATTGTTCCAATTTAATGATCCAACACATGGCAAAAAACAAAAAAAAAACAAACTTGCAAGACATATATATATATATATATATATATATATATATATATATATATATAAAAACGCAGCACACCACAATGCATAGCAAGTATGATGTGGTGCACTAAAGTGCAAATGCAATTCTAAATAAATGGCATTGCAACACACAACACTAAGTGCCGTGCATTACTATGCGTTGCAGAAGTGTGCATTAAAACGTACATTTTACTGCACACACACAGATTCACATCTGGACTCGTTTAACATTGGAGATCTAGGTTTTTCACCATGGCCCATGGATGCTTCAAATATTCTAAAAAGGATGTATGTGCGTTGACAAAACATTTTATGGCAACTTGCACGCCTTAGAAAATGAGTAATGAAATCAAATTATAACAACAGGGTAGAACATTGCGAAACATATCTTTAAAAGAGACCGCAAACATGGGTGAGAATATACACTTGACATTTTTAGGAATGTTCTGCCATTCATGCACAAAAAAATATGTAGGATTAGAGAATTAGATAAATGATTGCCATTCCCCACCTGTGCTGTCTGAGCATGTTCTAGCATCTCCTCAAATTCCTCATATTCCTCATCATCAGGTTCTGCTCCTGAAAGGCGGGCAGCTCTAGCCATAAAGTATGGTGGCAGCTCTCCAATGGCAGTGCCAGCACCCTAGAGTTATAATGAAAAGCCAAAGTGATACATAACATAAACCAAAATTGCAATAGATACAGGAAAATAATCACAATGAGACATACATCTAACTATACCAGCCTAAAATGTACTTTAACACTTTATTAATACATATAATTTTGTAATGACATTTAGAGTAATAGGTCTATGAAATATGCTTATTATTCAGCCTATACTGTTTAGGTAATGTAACAGTACAATCTATATAAGAAAATATATAGGTGAGATGATGCTGGAGGTAACACAAAGGGTAGTTGGAACCTGCAAGAAGGGAAAAGTAGTAAATCCCTCAAAGCAATATACAGATGACAACTGTTTCTCATTTAATTGTTTTTCTTGTGTGTCTAGAACAGTGGTTTGCCCTTCCCTTGCCTCTATCCAGCCCCTGGGGCACTATTCTATTCACAACTGACACTAAGGGCTCATGCACAATGCAGCTGAAAAAATAAAAAATAAAATAAAAAAGCTGCTTTTACAGGCATTTGAGCTTTTATTAGCTTCTGTGAGCTTCTTTGAGATGCAGTGTGCATGAGCCCTAATAATGGGGTACCATTCCTCCCACTGATACCAGTGGTGGGGCACTATTCCTCCCACTGATACCAACGATGTTCAAGTATTTCTTCCACTGATACCAACAATGGAGCACTATTGCTCCCACTAAAACCAATGATGTGGCATTGATGGGGCATCTGACGCTGGGGAATTTTCTACTCCCACTGGCCACAGTCTGGCACCCCTAAAATGCTGAAGGACAGTAAACAGGCACTTTGTTTAGATAGTTTGGAGACCCCTGGTCTAGAAGAATAGGGGTAAACAAACTCCAAAAAGAAAAAAAACACCTTGTTCGTATGCAGTAGCGTCACAGATATTACAAAAGATTTATAAGCTGGGAGGTATCCACAAATAACCTACAAGGTCATGATTGGATCCATAAATCAATCTCTAATCCACCAAGTGATAAGCAGCATTAGTTGCTACACAGAAGACAAAAAAAAAAAAAACAAGATAGGAGAATAGGGTAAGAATGGGAGGAGAGGGAAGGAGCACTCGAGAACTCATGGAATATTATAGAAAACCCAATGCAGGATCTTGTGAGCAATTGTTCTGTTAGAGGTTAATCAAAATCTGATGGCAAAAAATGGGAGGCCCATGGGTGCCATGTTTTATAAAAAAAAATTTTTTTGCATCATATCCATATGTTTTTCTGTCAGTTTTTGTACTTTGCAAAATAATGTCATAATGTACTAGTATGTATCGCATACTAGCACATTATGTTAAACTTACCCTAAAACAAAGCCCTTCCAGAGATGTCAGAGCTCCAGGCGCTTCCATCTTCATCAGTCTTCCTTCCGTGTTCACAGGGTCCGATTGTGTGACTTGCTGGAGTCGTGATGACATCACCCCGGTGCATGCGCATGAGAGCTGCAGTTCACGGCACATGGCTCTGAGGGAACGTCCCAGGTGGATGTTCCATCAGAGCGCATGCGCCAGTGATGTCACTGGCTGCATGTACAGTAAATCTCTCTTAAACTGTGCATGTTTAGGAGATAGTTACACTACCTATATGTAAGCCTTATAATAGTCTTACCTATAGGTAGATATCAACCAAGGGAGTTTACTACCACTTTAATAAAGGTCCAATTTATTTTATTTTTACTAAAAAAATATTTTTTTTTTTAAAGGAATAGTTCAAACCCTTGTTTGTTTTTTCTTTATCTCCTCTTCCTGCCCTACAGACACCACAGGGAAGAATAAACTTGTCTCTAGAACAAAATGTAATCATTGGAAGATTTCACCTCTATTTCTGTTCTGGGGACAATTCAAAATTTTGGACTTTGCCTAACTTTCAGTCCTGGTACCAATAATCACAAGAATGCACTGAATGGGTAATCTTCCCAGTAGGGATGCAGACAATAATAATTACTCAAGAGGGTTACTAATCCTTTCCAACTGTATAAAAAATGATATATCGTATAAAAAAAAGTTTCCGCTTTAGACAGACTTTTAAGAGGAATTTCAGCTTACACTTAACCAGCCTTAAAACTGTCCCCTTCCCTTCACCCCTATAATAAAGATGTATATACTTACCTATTTTCAACATGTTCTGGTCCATTCATGTGATCCGATTTCTCTGTGTCAGCCTATGTGGCTTCAGGTGGGAGGTTGGAGCACCAACAACAGAAGGACCATTAAAGCCTATGGGTGATGTCACCGCTCCAGCCTTTACTAGCCATTGTCAACGTACATGCAAATGCAGTCTTCCCAGGAATATACACCCATCCAGGCATTTTGATATTTGCAAAACTCCTCCTAAGGTCTAGCAGCCCATTGCTTGCATCAGGGTAGGAGGTTACTGAGAGGAGTAATAAAACTGGGTACTGCAATGTTTTCAGAAAACTATGTACACCACACTGCTAGTAACTTCCACCAGCCATGATCTGCAGGCATTGCAAAGAGGAGCATAGAAACTCGTGAAAGACATCACTAGGTGTAAAAAAAAAAAGTTATAAAATGAAAGTAAATATAAAGGCAATTAATTAATGGGAGCATGGAGAATACAGGCCAGGTTAGTATAACAGCAACCAGACTCCACTTCTTCTCAATGCCGAACAATTAAAATTAATCTCTGTAGTTATTGTACACTGCCCTAATGCAGGGGACTGCCAAGCAAGATTTGAATGCCCTACTTGGCCAGAGCTTTTCTGGGTAGTAACATGGAGGGATTCACCTCTCCCAGTAAACAACAACAATATGACCAACATCCTGCCATTAATTACATGGATTTTTAGACCACGTGCAAAAACACTCCTAAATGCTTGCACCAAAATACCACATTTCACAACATTGTAATTTCTCACTGTTTGTACTTAGCAGAGATGTCAGGGAGTTTTTAGGCTTCCTGATATATCCTCTACAGCTTTACTTTGACTACACTTACCCACATACAGGCCTCTAGCCTGACTTTAGATATGATGGTCCATAATGAAATGGCACCTTCTACAGTTTCCTCTTCTGGACATATAATTTCATCTGGATAAGGAGGTTCAGGAAAGTTGACTGAATTACATTCATAAGCAGCAAGTGTCACTGAAGCTATATGTGGACCCTGATAAAATAAGAAACAAAGCAAATTTATATTTTTTGTATACACAACCATATACACTGTATAAAAAGGATATGTTATACAAAAATATGATCACAAAAAATGATGAAAGGATCTACATAAACTTTGCTTTAAAAAGTGTAGCTATGCTCACATTTCAAAATCATTATATTAATTTCTACATTGTATTTAAGTTATTTCTAGCTTACTCCAATTAATCTGAACAATCTTGGAATCTACTTTTAAACCTGCAAAGCCCCCATTCTATGTCCTATACTAACTACCCTTTAAAGGTAAGATGTGCCTACTTCTCTAATCTATGGGCGCTCTGGTCCGATCACGTGATTGGCACCCAGCACCAGCTTCAGGGGAGAGAAGGGACAGCGGACAACAGATGCCCAATAGTAAGTCTATAAGAGATTTCACCGCCCAGGCACTGCAACAGTTGTCGCTGCTCTCTCCTGAAGCTGACCGCTGGGGAGGTCATGTGACTGGACCAGAACACCTTTAGATTAGGTAAGCATACACATCTTTTCTTTACAGGCTAGTTAGTATAGGGCAGTGATGGTGAACCTTGCCACCCCAGATGTTTTGGAACTACATTTCCCATGATGCTCAACTACACTGCAGAGTGGATGAGCATCATGGGAAATGTAGTTCTAAAACATCTGGGGTGCCAAGGTTCGCCATCACTGGTATAGGGCATAGAATCAGGGTGGGCACAGGTTTATCCTTAGATATGCTCTGACCACACTAAAGGAAAGATGGGCATACTTACCTAATCTAAAGGTGCTCCAGTCTGGGCATGTGATCAGCTCCCAGCGCCAGCTTCAGTGTGTAGAGACAGTGGACAATGGATGCCCCATAGTAAGTCTATGGGTGATGTTACCACCCAGGCACTGGAGCCGTTGTCACAGCTCTCTCCTCTCCCCTGCAGCCGGCTGCTGGGGAGAATACGTGAAGAGAAGGGAGCGCCCGTAGATTAGGTAGGTATTCACATCTTTCCTTTACAGGTAGTAAAGGGCATAGAATGGGGGTGGGAGCAAGTTTAATCTTTGATACGTTTACACTGAACTTCTACTTCTTGAATTCTGTAACACATATTCACTATACCCTGAAATTAGGCATTGCTGTGTCAGAGTATTCACAGAGCCTGCCTTCTGAACTACATAGGTGCTGAGAGGAGGAGAGGAGTCAGTACAGGAATTACTGCATGCAGGAAGAAAGGTACCATGGGATATGTAGTTCATAGAAGCCGAAAGTAAACAGTAGAGGAGAAGCAGCAAAACATGCAGGGAATCCAGGAAGTTGTGGAAAGACAGCAGACAGGCAGCACTCACAACCTAAGCCCTTGTACACATGGTCGGACATTCCGACAACAAAATCCGTCAGATTTTGTCCGAAACTTGTGTTGCATACACACATGGTCGGACAAAGTTGTCGGAAAATCCAATCGTACTTAACATGATGACGTTATTTCGTTACGACGGGACTACGTTCAGGCTAGTAGCCAATAGCTTTGGTCTAGGAATTTGATCTGAGCATGCATGGCACTTTGTCTGATCGGAATTCTCTACACACAATCGGACAAAGTCCGATCGGATCATGTTGTCGGAAAGTTTTATAGCCCAGCTCTAAAACTTTGTCCGTCGGATATTCCCGACGGAAACAGTCCGATGGAGCCAACACACAGTCAGATTATCTGACAACACGGTCCGATCGGACATTTTCCGTCGGGAATGTCCGACCGTGTGTACAAGGGCTAACAGACGTTTTTCAAGTAAGTAGCTTATATTGGATTGTCAAAAAAAATTATATTACAATGCTGAAATTATACAGCCTGTGAACGGTTTAAAAAAAAAAAAAAATGCACATCTTTGCAGGTAATGTGTAAAAAAAATAGCATTTTTTTAAAAAAAAACTGCAGCCTGTAAAAAATGTAATTAAAGAGGAGGGCCGGTTTAAAAAAAAAAATTTAAAGTAAGCAGCTGCAAACACTGTAGCTGCTGACTTTTAATAAGCACTTACCTGTCCAAGGCGCCCGCGATGTCGACCGCCCAAGGCCGACCCGTCCCTCGGCTCTCTGGTCCCGGCGCCGCCTTTCTATGTAAGGGAAACAGGCAGTGGAGCCTTGCGGCTTCACTGCCCGTTTCCTACTGCGCATGTGCGAGTCGCGCATCGCTTTGTGAATGGGACACGCTGTGTTCTGGGATATTTTGAGTTTAACGTTTAGAGGCAGAAAAAAAAACCCTTCTGGTTTGCGTTTCTGATTGGAACTTGGAGGCAGAAAAAATGTAAAATTTTCCTAAACTCATCTAAACCGTCTACAACAAATGCTCTATATGAGCGTTTTTTACTCTCACGAGAACAGACATTTTTTTAAGCCCAGTGTGCATGGAGCCTAAGGGGTCTATGAAACGTGGGCCGTAATAAATCATTGGTTTCACCATCTCAAAGCAAGTGGGGTAATAACTGGGTTTTTGGAAACAAACCGAAGTAGGCTTTTATTCACTAATTAAGCATTGGTGAACCATTTACAAGTTGAATGGTTCATAGCATTCATTCACTCCTCATAGTTTCTGTAAAAAGCTGGTGAAGAAAAGAATTGCTTCAAAGAAGACTGTTCAATTGAATCCAATGTCCTAGCTTTTCTCATCTCTAAATGTAACCCAACTCAGTTTCTAATATGCAAACTAGCTGATCATCTAAACCAGACATCTATAATTATTTAGCGTTTGTTCTAGTATTGCTGGGTATCAGCCCCCACCATTACCAGCTGAGGAAAACTGACCACACACAATTTTGTATTCACAATTCAATGAGTATGACTACTGGAGCCATGACAACCCCATAAACATACGTGTGTTTATCTCCAAGGGAAATCTCTTGTTTTCCAAAAAGGGTTGCAGTTTTTCTGACTTAACACTTGGCGTATGTTAGGTTACATAAAAAAAAACCTTATTTTTTTTACGTTTTTAGCGGAGTTGTTCTTTAAGCAACAAACACCATCCATTTACTAGGGATGTTTGGTGTTATAAGAATAAAAAAGAGTATTACATAGAATGCACTTACATTTGACAATTAATGTAGCAACTCAACATGGACAGCCAACCAATTAAGCCTAGGTTCACACTAATGTGGTGTGGGAAACCCCACAATCAGTGCGCATTCCCAACACTGCATTCAAATAGCACTGCCCTTGCGGTCTGCAGTAGGTGTCAGTGCAATCTTAACGACACCCCAAATGCAGTGGAACCACGATGCAACTGGATTGCATACTACTTTTGTACCCATGCGATCCAGTAGCAGCGTGGTTCCAAAATTGGTGCACGCATGACTTTGGTGTGATGTGCTGCAATTTGAGCCCATTCAAAATCACTGGGCTCAAATCGCACCACACTGAATAACAACATGTGAATGCGGTGCAGTTCCTGTGCGATTCACATGTTGTTCATAGTGTGAACCAAATTAAGGCAGATGCAGAAAAAAAAAAATATGTTCAGATCTACCTACAGCTACATGTTTGAAGCCAGAAACCACCATAGTTTATAGATGACATTATCAGATTTGGCTAGTAGATAAAAATCAGAATTATTATAGTACATGCTTCCTATAAGAAAAGGAGGGACAGGAGAGGTGAAACCTTTTAATTTAAGTGAAAACTGCTGGCTAGATTCACCAGTTTACAGAGGTTTAAAGTGAACAAGAAAGAATTGAATCCATGATTTCAGAATAAAATGGATAGCTGCGCTCAAATTAACTGGAGTGTGGACTATTCACACAGGCCATAATAAAAATGGAGTTAGCAATGTTAATTGCTCACATACAAACATGCAAATATTAGCCATCAACATGTCCTAAAGCTGGAGCTAACATAGAAGTGAAAGAAAACAAGACTATTCCGGATAAAGCTTGCCAAAACTAGAAGCCAACAGCCACAGTTAAGGAAGCCAAAGATCATAGTCATTTATTTACATCTGAAGAAAGGTCTACCATTGTTAGTTGACCGCAATATTTTTAGGTACATTAGATACTTGACTTCTGGGATTTGTGTTAACAGATATTTTACTAAACTCTATATTCATGTTATCTGAAACAAAAAAATATACATTTTCAGAAAAACTAATTTCTGAATTAAACATGCCTTTAAAGTGGAAGTAAACTTCCATATTTTGCTTTTACCTATAGGTAAGCCTACAATAAGGCTACCTATAGGTAGTGTAAATATCTCAATTTAAGAGATCTTAGGACATCGGTGGTGCATGCGCTCTGAAGGAACGGCCACCCGTGCCATTTCTTCAGAGTCCTATGCCATGACTGGTGGCTCCCACGTGCATGTGCAGGAGCGATGTCATCACAGCTCCGGCCAGTCACAGAGCAGGAGTCTGCAAACCCCCGAAGAAAGATGGGTGAAGATGAGAGCGATGCATGCTAGCACATTATGACATTACAAAAGAAAAATGTCCAGTGGTTTACAACTGCTTTAACTATCAGGGCACAAGCAAAGCCTTAAAAAAAAAGGGAGGACCACATTTGATTAAAAAAAAAGTTGTCAACCCTGGACAGAACATGAACAATTAAGTACAGCAAATGGGCCAACTGGGCATTTATTTGGGGGTTTGGTTTGGTATTTTTGTTTATGAAAAATCTGAATTAAAGCATAAAAAATAACGACAGCCCATAGATGAGTAATTTTTTTCTGTTCTACTAGTGGGTTGCAGGAAAGAAAATTACTAAATTCCCCCATCCACACACACTGTCTGGACTGGCTGACTTTCGATCCATGTATGGCTGGCCTAAGACTTGTGGTTGGCCACACCTCTTTAGATGGACTGAAGGAGATCTGAAGCAGAAAAGAAAGTTCAGCTACAGTGATACAACCGGTTCTTCCCTACTTTTCTTTACTAGCATACTGAAGTGGAGGGTTAGAAGTGTCATTTTTAGTGTGTCATATAAAGTAGACTGCATATAGATTAAAGGGGTAGTTGCTGTGTCACATCAACTAATAACCAGGAGATATATGTTAAATAAAGTCACTGTCACCTATATACAGGCGTTGATCTCTGTACTCAAAACAAAAAAAAAAAATTGAATAAACCAGAAGACAGACCTCTGGAAAAGAAGGCACTTAGGTAATTCACTCTGGTTTATTGAACCATTTTTTTTTTTTAGAATACACTTAGTCACATAAAAAAAACACACATCACAAATTCTCATATGGCTTTGTAAGCAAACACAAAAACTCAATTTGATCCTGTCTGTCATTACATTTTATATTTGTGCATAGACCTTTGCATCCCCATACCATCAACCATTCAAATAAATAGCAAAGATCAAAAAAGGAGGAAATAAAAAGGAGAAATGAAAGAAAGGAAAAAAGAAGAAATAAAAAAAGGAGATTAAAAGGGGGGGGCCTTCCCTATGGGCTTCCATCATGGTTCTCTATATTCATATATGGTGAGAAAGTCACAATTACCCAAGTACCTTCTTTTCTGGTTTATGTAAATTTTATAGATTGCATATAGGCTGGTTTCCCAATGCAAGTATAATATTTTATTTATACATACACACATACACACACACACACACACACACACACACACAAACACACTGTATTTATTGGCGTATAACACTCACGTTTTCACCATGAAAATCGGGTGCAAATAGCATGTGCATGGATAATAGGAAACTGCTGCATTGATGGCAATGGTGAGGCTGCAGATGGACACTGACCCTTATTTTGCTTGAAAGTTCCTTATTTAAAATTTTATTTTTTTCCTGAAACTTCCCTCTGAAAATGAATGTGTGTGGTATACACCTGTGCATGTTATACACCCCTAAATATGGTATATTATATATATATATTTTTTTTTTTACTAAAGCTACGGATATTTAACAGGCCCCGATTACAATAGAATATCCTTTCATATTGCATTAGGCACTTTCTACTGACAATCAACTTTATCGCAGTAATGTATATTGCATCATCAGAAAGGTCTCACACTTTCTCTTAACAATAATGACTGTTGTGATTGTGGCTGATATAACAGAATTAAATACATATGAAAAAACTAAAAACAGGAAAGAGAATTAGTAAAAAAGAAACAGGAAAGAGAATTAGTAGTTCAGTTAATGAGAATGCATGGTAATTCGCAAGTAAATCGGTAATAAATAATAAAAAGTTTATAAAAGAAAAACGTAAGTGAAATAATTGTTTTGTAAAGGACATTTTTTATTTAAAAAAACATGACAGTCTTCCCGCTCTACAAAGTCTCCTACACAGTTTTATGGATCACAAGCTCGGATGGTTTTAAAAAAAAAACATAACAAAGCAGTAGTGAGTGAGTAATGGTGAGTCAATGCTTTTAAACAGTACTGAGACACAGCAAAAAAAATACATCTACCCATTCAAGCCAATGAGGAAATCTCCCAAAATGCTCGGTACAACAGCAGGCTGGACGCTAGGGCCGGTTCACACTGCGGCGCGAGGCGAGGCGACACGGCTCGCCTCGCCTCGCTCCCGCAAGTTGTCCCCATTGAGTACAATGGAACCGTTCTGAGAGGAGCGACTCGAGTCGCTCCGACTCAGAAAAAAGGTTCCTGTACTACTTCGGGGGCGACTTGCATTGACTTCTATGCAGAAGTCCTCTGCAAGTCGCCGCTGACCCCCCCTGCAAGTCGCGGCGAGGAAGTCGGAGACGCCTCGCCGCGGCTCGCAGTGTGAACCGGCCCTAAGAGCTCTTGGCTTTGGTTTTCTAAGATTGTGGCAAAAAAGAGCAACAAAGATAAATCTATATTTACTTATTTATGTTTCCGAAATTAACCCATCCCTGACAATTAGGTGGAGTTCTATTTTTTCTTTAGTAATCTCAAGATTACACTTACATAAAGAATTGATGGATTTTATAATTAAGTCGCCTCCATGACTTCCAAGGGATAGCAAAACATTTGACAATTTGATGAACAAAAGAAATGCCAAGCCAATTCTAGGCATGATAACACAGTTAGAAAATGTTTTATTTTATGTCACGGAATGTTTAAGACCAAGGATAGACATTCAGTTGAGTGGCAGCAAATGCACCTAAAATATTACAGCTGATAACTGATTTTCTCCATTTTTTACTACTGTTATCACTAAAAGAAAGTTTTCCCTGGCTCTCAACAATCAGCCCTCGAAGAGTTTCATTTTCTGTTAATCACATAAATTTAATAATTACTTAAACTCAATGAATACACTCTAATCACATACACATAACACAGAGCAAAGATGTTATTTTCCTTTACTCACCGTAAAAGAGAAGTTAATATTTAAACCTTGTACCCTACACCATTTAGTTAGTATGTGGTTTCTTTAACCACTTCAGCTCCAGGCCTTTTCTGGCACTTTTATTTTACATGTAAAAATCAGTATTGTTTTCTAGAAAATTACTTAGAACCCCCAAACAGTATATATATATATATATATATATATATATATATATATATATATATATATATATATATATATAAAATCTTTTTAAAGCAGAGGCCCTAGAGAATAAAATTGCAGTCATTGTAACTTTTTGTGTCACAAATGCAAATTTTGGGAAATTATTATTTTTTTTTTTTTTTTACTTCAATGTGTGTTTTTTTTTTTTTTAATTATTAATTTATTTTATTTTTACACTGTTGCTTTCTTTTTTTTTCTCACTTTTATTGCTGTCATAAGGAATGTAAGCATCCTTGTGACAGCAATAGGTATGTGACAAGTACAGGTAAATCGTTGGTTCGGAAGTGGTTAACCACTCTTTTCCAACTTCTATTAATTAAATAGACTGACAGCAAAGCACACATATTGGGGTTTGATTTACTAAAACTGGAGAGTGGAAAATCTGGTGCAGCTTTGCATAGAAACCAATCAGCTTCCAGGTTTTTTGATTTTTTTTGAACAAGCTAAAGTTAGAAGCAAAATGGGTACCATGCACAGCCACACGAGATTTTGCACTCTCCAATTTTAGTAAATCAACCCAAATACTAGGTCAGTGAACACACTTAAGAGAAATTGACCCCCTTTTTTTCCCATCAATTTAAAATGAGCTATTACATGCTTTGAAGAGTGGTTAAACAAGGTTTCAAACTTCTGGGCTTGTGGGTGGCAGAAGCATGGGAGCATCACGAAGGCCCCTTTCACACTGGGGTGGGAGCGGCATCAGCAGTAAAACGGCACTATTTTTAGCACTGTTTTACCGTCGTGTTATCGGCAGTATTCGGCCGCTAGCGGGGGCGGTTTTACCCCCTGATAGCAGCCAAGAAAGGGTTAAAACCACTGCAAAGCGCTGCTGCAGCAGCTGTTTGCCAGCAGTATAGCTGCGCTGCCCCACTGATTTCAATGGGCAGGAGCAGTGTATACACCGCTCCTAAGATGCTGCTAGCAAGATTTTTTTTACTGTCCTGCCAGCACACCACTCCAGTGTGAAAACCCTCTGGGCTTTCACACTGGAGACACAGCAGCAGCTCTTTCAGGGCGCTTTGCAGGCGCTATTTTTAGTGCTGTAGCGCCTGCAAAGCGCCCCAGTGTGAAAGGGGTCTAACACTAAAGGGTAAACTACTAAAGCTTAATTCCATGCAGCATTTCACTATCCTTTGTGCTTTTATAGTATTTTCCAAGTAAGGCCAGGTTCACATATGTGCAGCCACGGTTTCCGGTGCATTCCTGTTGACCGAAGCAGGTACGATTCAGGTGCAAATATTTGCCCAAATTCGCACCTGAACTGAATCCAAAATGCACAGAACCTTTTTGGAAAATCGCACTGCGGCCACTACAGACATGTGTTAACAGGCTCCATTGAGAACCGGTCACACTCGTGTCATGCAAATTGGATGAAAACTGCATCCAATTCGCACATATATGAACCCGACCCCAATTCAGATCACAAAAATTATCACGCGACTTTTCAGTCCTTACAATAGCTTATGATTAAGCTAAAAGTAAGGTATCCAGAAAAGCATAATAAAATAAAATATGCCTTAACCACTTGACCTCTGGAGGATTTACCCCCTTCATGACCAGGCCATTTTTTGTAATACGGTACTGCATTACTGTAACTGACAATTGGGGAGTCCTGTAATGCTGTACCCAAATAAAATTTATATAATTTTTTCCCATAAAAAAAAAAACTGTCTTTTGGTGGTATTTGATCGCCACTGCATTTTTTCATCTTTTGCGCTATTAACAGAAAAAATCGTAAATTTTGAAAACAAATAAAAAATATATTTTTTACTTTCCACTATAAAACATCCATAAAAAACAAAAATCGAATTTCTTCATAAATTTAAGCAAATATGTAATCTGCTACATCGATTTGGTTTCACAAAAGTTATAGCATCTACAAACTATGGGATAAACACTGGATTTTTTATTTATTCATATTAGTAATGGTGGTGATCAGCAACTTACAGCGGGGCTGCAACAGTCAGACACTAGCTGACACTTTTTACACTTTGTGGGAACCAGTGACACAAATACACTGATCAGTGCTAAAAATATAAACGGTCACTGTACTAATGACACTGGCTGGGAAAGGGTTAAACATCTAGGGCGATCAAGGGGGTAAACTGTGTGCCTAGCTAGTGTTTTACTGTACTGAGTGTGCTGCTTTTACTCAGGAAAGTGATGGCTTTTAATCCCAGCTTTGCAGGGACACAAAATCAATCCCTTCCCCCATGTCAGAATGGATATCACATAGGCAGAGCTCCATTCTGTATCTCTGCCTGACAATCCGAGGGTGCCGGTGGACATAAAGTCCCTGGCACCAGCAGATCACTCCTGCTGTGAGTAATCATGGCTGAAGCCACTTGTTGGTGATGCTTCACAAAAAATTTAAATGTTATATCTTTATGTTTGAAGCCTGAAATGTGGCAAAAGGTTGAAAAGTTCAAGGGGGCCGAATACTTTCGCAAGGCACTGTGTATATATGTGATTCTGCACAGGAGGGCCGTCCTGCAGCAGTAAATGTGCTATGGGGCGGTCCTTAAGGGGTTAAGGAGGAAAAAATACCATCAGAAAAGGGTACTCAATAGCACAAAATGATGACTGCACACCGATGCAATACGCACTTACATGTACTAAACATTGTGATGAGGAAAAATTATTGTTTAATTAAATAATGAATGCAGTTAAAATAAATTCACATCGCTTAGTGAATACACCCCAAAGTACTTATTCACAATAGAGTAGGTAGCATTTATAAAGTTCTATTGCGGTTATATTTAAATGGTCACTTTGTTAACTGGTCACAAACAATGTTAATGAAGCAACTTAAGTAACTTTACTCCTTAACAGGTCGATTCAGTCAAACCCATATACTATTTTGTAGTGTACTAATAAAAGACTAATTACATTCGCGTACTGCGGTTTTACAGTTGTTTAAACCTCTGTGTGAAGTGATATGAAGTGAGGACATCATGACCTGTAGGTTATTTTTTTGTTTTTTTAGATATATATCGATACATTTCCATTTTAACTATTCTCGTTTATTTATATATATATATATATATATATATATATATATATATATATATATATAATGTACAAATAAGCCAATATTGATCACTTTCCAACCACAAAGACTTTCTGAAAAAGCAATTGAGTTATTTAAATCTATGCCAACATGGGCAAAAATATAGCCAGAATTACAGAACTAAGAGGTCTGACAGATTCTGTCTATAAAAATATCATAGATATACGTAAATAATGAACCTTGAAGAGCTACTCTGAGTAAATGTGATTAGATGAGGTCATCTATATGAATGAACTTTTTGGCCAAACATCTAATAAATTCCAAGCACAACCACCAATCTGCAGCCAATGGAATGGACTATGTTAATATTCAAATGTACAAAACAGACACTGGAAACACAAAGCACCAGTAGTACAAAATGCAAAAGTTTATATTTCACGTAGAACAGTCAAGACTCAAAAAAGAATGAAACAGTTGCTAAAACATAAGTAATTGTGAATGTAATGTGTCAGCAGTCTTACAAGGTTATTTTAGCCTCCAGTAGGGGATCATAATATGCCTATTACAAGTCCCAGCTCTACTTCCAGTAACAGGTCTTGGTGGCTATTATTCCAACTGAGACAGAGCCAGTAAAAACAGAATGTGAAAACAGCAAGTCATAAGACCAGAAGACTTACGGTGCAAAATACAAGATAGAAACAAAACACGATCGTGTATTTCACAAATGCAGCTGTACAAGCCAAATATACAAACTGAAGTTTGCAGTGATAACACAGACATTAGGGAAAGAAATGACTGGAATAAAGTTACAATTATGGCAATCCAATAAACCCACGTTACCCCCAGAAAGAGAACCACACATCTAGGCTTATACACTGCATTCATGCTTAGGAACGATTGTTCTCCCCTCTTAGATTGGCCATAGGTGCCTTGTTTTTCTTTCAATCTTTCATACAGTTGTTCGAAAATCTACTAGTTTATGTCCAGCCTAAAGCCTAATACACACTATCAGTTTTTTTTTGTTGAGTTCAGCTCAGTTATACTAAGAATCAGGTGCTTGGACAGCGATCCGCCACCCCCCACGGAGCTATTGTGTTCTGATAGTGGGAACCACCCCCCCCCCTCTTCTGCCAAAACACTCCGGTTAGTGCTCAGTCATTTGCTGAGAGCGCTGATTGGGAGCCAGTTGGCTGCTGGTTTTCCAGCATGCTAGTCAGACAGAAGCTGGCTGAACGGCCGGCTTCTGTTGGACTGGCTGGACGGCTGGCTTCTGTCGGGACCAGCTGCCAGACAGACGGTCCGAACAGCTGCCAATTTTTATTGAACCAGCCAATGTCGCACGTCATTCGGTCAGTGTGTACTGGGCTTAAAACAACTAGCAGAGCTGTCTCCAACTCTCATAGACTATAGTTACCCTTTAGAAAGAGTAAATAAACCTAAATAAGGTGCCCAATATATTTTTTAGGTAAGCCAGACAGATTTTGAAAATCTAGGACTAAAATATTAAGGTTCACCCAATTGTGAAACATTCTGCTAAATATAAAAATAAAACAATGTGCTGTGCTTACGGGTGGTGAATACATACAAGGACTTTCAGAGACAACCCACCCACCCCCCACCACAAGGAGTCTACAGATTACGTGCCTCCTTTTCGACAACTTTTACCAGCTGTCCAGAATGAAGTCAGAGCAACGTCATCCTATGGTTTTGGCAGACTAAGCAGAGTATGCTTTAGGACATCTGCTTCTGCTAAAGTTCATAGTTAAAAAGCCACAGTTTCATCCTCACGGAGTCAGCTTTAAGTACCAGTTGCCAAAGCCTGTATTGAAAACTGTTTGACCAAAAGTCCTATTTTGACAATTTGTGGGTAATTCATGATTTTTATATATATCATGTGACTAGTCTGACACTTACATGATACCATAAATATACTCAAGAAGGAAGTGACAGTGAAGAAATATGCTGTAAGCCCTTGTACACACGGTCGGACATTCCGACAACAAAATCCATTCGATTTTGTCCAAAACTGGTGTTGCGTACACACGGTCGGAAAATCCGATCGTTCATAACGTGATGACGTTATTTCGTTACGACGGGACTACATTCAGGCTAGTAGCCAATAGCTTTGGTCTAGAAATTTGATCTGAGCATGCGTGGCACTTTGTCCGATCGGAATTCTCTACAAACGATCGGACACAGTCTGATCGGATCATGTTGTCGGAAAATTTTATAGCCCAGCTCTAAAACTTTGTCGGTCAGATATTCCGACAGAAACAGTCCGATGTAGCCCACACACGGTCGGATTATCCGACAACACGGTCCGATCGGACATTTTCCGTCAGAATGCCCAACCGTGTGTACAAGGGCTAAGGCTTGATTCACACCTATGCATTTTTAGTGCTTTTTGCATTTTGCAGATTTGCACTACAGTCCATTTAGCATGGTTTCCTATGGATCACTTTCTGTAGTGCAAATCAGCAAAATGTAAAAAGCACGAAAAATGCATAGGTGTGAAGCCAGCCAAAGTCTACATCTTTGTCTATATGCTACAAACATATGTGATGAAAATCAAAGTGCTAAACATCCATATTTTTAAATGTTCTCACACAATATTCCCACCATTTTCAGCTGGGATCAACATCATTTTCCAAATGAATGCAACTAGAAATGTCTGAATCATGTGTAAACATACCCTCTAGGTATGGGCTCCTTTCATTTAAAATGATTATATATATATATATATATATATATATATATATATATATATATAATTTTTTTTTTTTTTTTTTTACTGGAATGTGTTGTAGGGAATAGGTTTATATGCTAAATGGCTTCAAAAAATAATTTTTGGACACATTACTGATTAAGCAAATACAAATAAAAAAAACACACGAAGGGTACAGTAAAGAAAAAAATAAAATAAGAGTTTGGAAAACTTGTTTGATGTAGCAGATGTTTTTGTCTGAATGATTGGATTGGGAGTGTGGTGTAATATTCCAATCATTTTCAAGCAGTGACATTCATGAAAATGCTTGTTTAGGTTTGTAAATGAAATAAAAATCATAGTATTTTGCAAGAAGGTACAAAAAAAAAAAAAAAACACATAATTTTACACATGAGTGCTTTAAAGATTTGGTCTACATGAAAGAAATATTCAGAACGAATGCTGAAAGTCAGGAGAGATAGTACATATAATTCTGTATCTAAGACTAGAGATCCTGAACTGGGGAAGCTGTGCCCAAAAGAGGAAAGCAGATGAAAAAGGACTTGTCAACAAAATGCCAGGCACAGGAAGTGCACCTTTTTCTTTCTTTTTTTTTTTTTTTTTTAAATAATTCAAAGCATAAAAAGGTACACATTTCCAGGGCACTGATTATGCATAACTAATTTTTCCCTATACGATCAGAGAGCTTCATTTTTTGAGTTTAGGTCCATGTTTTTAGTCAATGAATTAAAAATCTCTACTTACCCACTTAGGGGGCTAATTTATAACAGAGAGTGGAAATTGCCATTTACTCTTCCTTACAACAAGTTCTCTCTGCTTAGTGGAGCAGAGCGAGCTCTGTTATTGGAGGAGAGCCATTATGTGGGTCCCAAGACCAGGCTCTACTCCCCACTCTTTTCTTTTTTACCAAACTATCATTTAGTTTGGTTGCACTCTGTCAGGCTCAGAATCCAGAAGCCAGAGAAGAGAACAGCACATTTGTTAAGCACATCACTGTGCTTATAAGGCCCCTTACACATGGTGGTGGGCTCCAGTGAGCAGCCAGTTGGCTGGTCCGTGTCTGCTCCGCTTATGCAAAGTGTACACAAACATAGCCCGTTCTCCTCTATGTAGTAGTTGGATTTTTACACCCGACTTCCACCCAATTCCATCTGCTAGACCAGGGGTCTTCAAACTATGGCCCTCCAGTAGTTCAGGAACTACAATTCCCATCATGCCTAGTCACGTCTGCGAATGTCAGTTTTACAATGCCTCATGGGACGTGTAGTTCCGCAACAGCTGGAGGGCCGTAGTTTGAAGATCCCTGCGCTAGACGTGTGGGGAACGGACCCCCATCCATCTATTTTTAGCAAACAGGTTTAGAGCGGATGTAAAAAAAAAAAAAAGAAAAAAAAAGTAGCCCCTTTTATTTCCATTAAGACAAGTTCCCCTTTACAGTTCAGAACTGAGAAGCCACAGTATTACTATTGCGAGAAACAAATTTAAAGTAAAATACAAGTGGACAAGCCATAAAAGGAAGGCTTGACTAGGAGATCAGTAATCACAGAGTGAGTCAGAAGTAGACTATGCTACACAGATGCCTACAAGAAAGCAGCAATCCATTATAACAAAGGCAGAAAAACCTTGGAGATATAAAATCTGGAGTTGTCCATGAAATAACTAAATAACAAAAAACTTTACGCTAAAATATATTACCAAAAAGCTATAAAAGATTGTTTCACAGACATTTTAGTTAAACTAAGAACTTATTTGCCAACATGAGAGTTGACCATTTTACTCTAAAAACGTTGTATAAAACACTGTTGAGCAAAGCATTCTGTATAACTCAAAAGCCTGTAGCAGGAACCACGCATTTTAATGTAAAAAAAAAAGTGGGAGACCAGCCAAACTGACAAGTTAGGTGCTGGCTTATCTCAACAATTAGACCAAGTTTGCCAACAAAAATAAGATGTCAGTTTCCCGATACAGTTGTACTGGCCTAAAATCTATTGTCTAAGAGTTAAGCCTCATACATACAGGCCGAATGTCTGGAGACATCGTCCGGTTCAAAAAAAAATGTATGCCACTCTGTCTGACAGAAGCCAACTTAATGGAAAATCAGCGCTCTCCGCCAGTAGAGGAGAGTGCTGATTGAAGTGTTCTGTCCCCCTGTCAGAACACAACAGCTCAGCAGGGGAGATCGCTATACAAACTTCATATAGTAAGTACAGCGGCTCCGGCCAGGTTGAACAAAAAAAAATCTCAGCGTGTACCAGGCTTTAGTTGTAGGTGCCACCAGCCAAAGCTCATCTGAAGGGAAAAAATTAACACTAAGATTAAAAAAAAACCTTGCCTTATTGTTTTCCCACTGCAACAATGAGCACCATAATTGCTTCATGACCTTTCATGTTTAGGGATTTGATGACCAGCACAGATGCCTGAAAGCAGTTGAATCGTGCCTAATGCCCCGTACAGACGAGTGGAATTTCCGTTGGAAAAAACTTGGATGTTTTTTCAGACGGAATTCCGCTCAAGCTTGGCTTGCATACACACGGTCACACAAAAGTTCGCTGAACATTTGACTGTAAAGAACGCAGCGACGTACAACGCTATGACGAGCCAAGAGAATTAAGTTCAATGCTTCTGAGCATGCGTCGAATTGTTTCCGAGCATGCGTAGGAATTTTGTGCTTCGGAATTGCTACAGATGGTCGGAATTTCCGATCTGAACTTTTTCCGACCGAAAAATAGAGAACCTGCTCTCAATCTTTTGCTGGCGGGAGTTCCGCCAGCAAAAGTCACATGGAGCATACACACGGTTGCATTTTCCCACCAAAAGCTCTCATCTGACTTTTTCTGGCGGAATTTCCGATTGTGTGCACTTAGCATAAGTGTCCAACCTTAGACCAATGTCTATGGCTAGTTTAAAAAATCCAGCACAAATAGCTGCTATTTTGGAATGAGTCAACAGGAGGTCATGTGCAGTTTTGATGACATCAAAAGTAATGAGGAATATCTACCTATTCAGCACATGAAAAAGTGTCTATAGATGTGACATAATCATCTGCTATTTTAGGCCATCTGCAGGTCAAAACTTTGCTGGCATGGCAAGTACTGCATTGGCTGTCTTCCAGCCATTACTATAAAACCACAACTATCTAGTGACACCATCATCACAATTTCAGCTGAATACCTGGAAGCGCACACACAAAAAAATGATTTATCCTGTTAAAGATACCATAATTTTTATAAAATGGTTGCACTGGAGACAGCCGCAAAGCAGTCAAAAGAAAGTAAGGAAAAAAACTGGGCAGTCTGCCAAGTATCAAAACATTCTTTATCAGTTGAACTTAAGTATAAACATTGTAACAATTTGTCAATGGATTGGACTTAGGCTCCGTTCACACAGTACGCGGCACGACTTGCAGCGCTGCGACCTCAGCGGCGACTTGCAAAACGACTTCTGTATAGAAGTCAATGCAAGTCGCCCGAAGTCGCCGAAAAAAGTAGTACAGGAACCTTTTTTCTAAGTCGGAGCGACTCGAGTCGCTCCTATTAGAACGGTTCCGTAGTACAGAACGGGGGCGACTTGTCATGCGGCGAAGTCGCCTGGACAAGTCGCCCCTGTGTGAACCGGGCCTAAGTGTGCAAGTGAAAAAAGTTTAACCACTTAAAGTGGAGGGCCACCCAAAAAAAAAAAAAAAATGCATTAATAAAAAAAAAACCCTGTTGCTAGGCAGTCTTCCTAATCTGCCTCTTCCCATTCCACAGGCCTTCCTCCTGTTCGGTGAGTGGCCCCGTTGCCTTCTGGGACATATGTGTGTCCCAGAAGACAATGGGGCCATTCACAAAGTGCCGTACAGTCTTTGTAGCTGCTGACTTTAAAAAAAAAATATGTATTGGCCGGAATGCCCCTTTAAAACACTAAACCTTTTTCTGACATTTGTTAAGTCAAAATAAAAATTTTTTTTGCTAGAAAATTACTTAGAACCCCCAAACATATACATACACACACACACACACTAATATATATATATATATATATATATATATATATATATATATATATATATATATATATATATATATATATATATATACACATACATATATATATATATATATTATATATATATATATATATATATATTTTTTTTTTTTTTTTTTTTTAGTAGACACCCCAGAGAATAAAATAGTGGTTGTTGCAATATTTTGTCACACTGTATTTGTGCAGTGGTCTTTCAAATACAATTTTTTGGGAAAAATTACTTTAATGAATTAAAAAAAAAAGAAAAAAAAAAAACTAACCAGTAAAGTTGACCCATTTTTTTTTTTTTTTGTATAATCTGAAAGATTTTACATTGCTAGAATCGTGATCTTTTTATTCTGAGCAAATAACTTGTGATTCTCAATTTGGCCAGAATCCTGCAGCTCTAAGTAAATTATACATTTTTTTTTTACAAATCATCACACTTTTTGAACTACCCTAGAGCAGGGGTCAGCAACCAGTAGATCGCGGACAGGTGACTGACAGATCGCGGCCTGGGCTTGCTGACCTGCCATTCCAGAGCATCAAACAATGCAGAGAGACTACTTGCAAGGTTGGAGCTGTAGTTGGGAGCAAGAGCCATATAAACCGATGCCTCCTCTCTCTAGTGATAATTCCTGCTGTGGAATATGCTTTGTCTGCTGCCTTAGCAACTAAAGGGGGTAGAAATCAGGGATGGTAAAACCAAAACTCAGCCACAGGGTTCCCCCCCCCCCCCACTTGTAAACAAGTCCTAAGGGTGCTACGATTGAATGCAACTATGGGCTTATTCACAAGTGCAGCAGGCACTGTAATTAAAATGAAATGATTGCCGTGCAATGCATGTGGTTGCAACACAGTAGTACAGCAATTAGAGGTTTGAATCAGGTGTGAGGAGATGACACTGGGCAACACTGTGCCGGTGATCTTTGACTTCTCCCATGTTGTTCAGGTAGATCTCCACCTCTTTAAGTTTACCTACTCCTGCCCTAGAGGTCTAATACTTGAAGTTATTGAAGGGGACTTCTTTCTATAATATCTGGCTGTTTGAGACATGGTGGTGAACCTCATCTAATATCTGACAGGACTATCCATATTTTACTTGTGTAACAGCCCATTTCCAGTGACATTTGTGACATCTCTCTGATGGATTGGTTTTGTATTTAAAGCTTTACAAAGGCCTGTTTCACTTGCATGGGCAGCTTCTTTGTATGCATTATGTAGGCTCACAGCAATATATTCCAAATGCAAATACCACACTAAGGCCCCTTTCGCACTGGGGTGGTGCGGGCGTCGGCGGTAAAGCAGCGCCATTTTTAGCGCTGCTTTACCATCGTTTTAGCGGCGCTATTCAGCAGCTAGTGGGGTGGTTTAAACCACCGCTAGCGGTCGATAAAGGGTTAAAACCACCTGCAAAGTGCAGCCACATCTGCGCTTTGCTGGCGGTATAGCCGCGCTGCCCCATTGATTTCAATGAGTAGGAGTGGTTTAGGAGCGGTGAATACACCGCTTCTTCACCGCTCCAAAGATGCTGCTAGCAGCACTTTTTTGTTACCGTCCTGCAAGCGCACCGCTCGAGTGTGAAAGCCCTCCGGGTTTTACACTGGAGTGAAAGGAACCGCTTTTTTTCAGGCGCTATTTTTAGTGCTGTAGCGCCTGAAAAACACCTCAATATCAATTCCATACCTTTTACCTGCTTAATTGATGAAGAAATAACGAAGGAGTAGTCCACACCTGGCCATGAAACATCTTTTGATTCAATTGTCCAATTACTTTTGGTCCCTTGAAAAAAGGGGGAGGGGTGGCCATTCTTAAGAGCTGTAATTCCTAAACTCTTCCTCCGATATGGATGTACATACCCTTATATAAACCTGTGAGTATGCACTTTCAGCCCATATCCATTACAGAACTATAGCTTGAATATGTTTTGGCAAATACCTAAAAAATAAACTAAAATTGTGCTTGTGTCCAATTATATATGGACCTAAATGTATTATATGGATGATTTGCTCAGAGTACTGTTGCATTAGCATACTTATGCACATCTACAGTAAAACAATAGCAAGTGAGGTTAAAGGATAAGTTCACATTAAAAAATAAATAAATGCACATATTTTCTCATGAAGAACTACAAGCTGTCTGCCGTGGCTCCCATCGGTACTCGTAGTTCATAAATTCACAGGAAAATGTAAATGAATGACATGACTGTGTGGGCGGAGCCCAGCACAGCTATGCTGTTTTTATTTTGTGGCAGCAGGTATAGGGAGAAGATACCCCATCTGCTGTCACAGAGCAGGGAGCATTGGCGGTGGGAAGTGGGTTTATAGAAGCATGTTACATTTTACACCCTAAATATGGGCATAACATGTAACATGTTCCTAAAGGTGAACTTACCCTTTAAAGCAAGGGTGCCCAGCCAGTGGCCCACAAAGCCCTTTGATGTGGCCCGCGATCTCCTGCTCTGGGATGGTGGGTTGACAAGCCCAGATCGCAGGTTGCTGACCTGTCATCCCAGAGCATCAATGTTGTGAATGAAGCAAGCAGCTGCAAAGCAGAACTGCATAAGCCAATGCTTCCTGTAGACCACCGGGTCCTTTCATAGGTGCAATAACACCAAATGCACTCTGCCTGGGACAGCAACAGCCGGCGATACCTGAATGGTCACATTGTATATATAATCATATCTGTTCCACAGTGGTTACTAGGCTGCTTTCAAACTGATCCGCAGGTGTAGCGCCGTGTACCTGCGGGTTATCTGCACTGAGCCATAGACTTCTGGTATTACCTGCGGTTTTGGTGCGCTTTCAGAAAGTGCACTACAACTGTAGGAAGGATAAAACAGAATTCTGTGGCAAAGAGCAGCTAACCCGCAGGAAAGCCACAGGTGCACTGCGCTGCACCCACAGTGCAGTGTGGGAAGACCGCAGACCATCAGTGTAAAAGCTGCCTTATGCCACTTTCACACGATCGGTCTGACCCAATCAGACCCTCCATTCACCTCTGTGGAGAAGATGTAAACAGATGTAAACAGACTTGTGGATCTGTCCCCTTCCATCAGGTCAGAGGGCTCATAGAGTACAGTGGGCTGTGTCTGTGTCCACTTTGCGTATGCAGAGTGGACATGGACCTGTCATCAGCCCACTCTACTCATTGTGGTCCGCAACTAAGTCACTTAAGTGGCCCTCGCTCCTCAAAAGGTCGAACACTCCTAATTTAACGTGTATCTAAAAAGTATATCTAACCCAAGAAAAAAAATTGATATATTGCAGCTTTCCAACCCTTAGATGTGGTGACTCCATATACACTCCTCAAGAGAAGAAGCTTTGGTTGTCACCCAGACTGGACTTCATGCATCCTTCTTTTCTTCATCTCCATAACAGTTAATACATTTTTTAATGCTTCCAGTTGACAAGTACACTGCATATTATATATATATATATATATATATATATATATATATACATACACACACACACACACACACACACATATATATATATACACACATATACACACACACACACACACACACGAGTACACCCCTCACATTTTTGTAAATATTTTATCTTTTCATGTGACAACACTGAAGAAATGACACTTTGCTACAATGTAAAGTAGTGAGTATACAGCTTGTATAACAGTGTCAATTTGCTGTCCCCTCAAAATAACTCAACACACAGCCATTAATGTCTAAACCGCTGGCTACAAAAGGGAGTACACTAAGTGAAAATGTCCAAATTGGGCCCAAAGTGTCAATATTTTGAGTGGCCATTATTGTTTTTCAGCAATGCCTTAACCCTCTAGGGCATGTAGTTCACCAGAGCTTCGTTGCCACTGGCGTCCTCTTCCACTCCTCCATGATGACATCACAGAGCTGGTGGATGTTCGAGAACATGCGCTCCTCCACTTTCCATTTGAGGATGCCCTCAGATACTCAATAGGGTTTAGGTCTGGAGACATGCTTGGCCAGTCCATCATCTTTACCCTCAGCTTCTTTAGCAAGGCAGAGGTCATCTTGGAGGTGTGTTAGGGGTTATTATCATGTTGGAATACTGCCATGCGGCAGTCTCCGAAGGGAGGGGATCATGCCCGGCTTCAGTATGTCACAGTACATGTTGGCATTTATGGTTCCCTCAATGAACTGTAGCTCCCCAGTGCCGGCAACACTCATGCAGCCCCAGACCACGACACTCCACCACCATGCTTGATTGTAAGCAAGGCACACTTGTGTTTGTACTCCTCACCTGGTTGCCGCCACACATGCTTGACACCATCTGAACCAAATAAGTTTATCAAAAAAAGTTGACAGCAAACTGTGGGCTCCCTTGTGCATCATCTTTATTGGAAAGACAGCCATGTAGGCCAATTTGATGCATATGGTCTGAGCACTGACAGGCTGACCCCCCACCCCTTCAACCTCTGCAGAAATGCTGGCAGCACTCATACGTCTATTTCCCAAAGACAACCTCTGGATAGGATGCTGAGCATGTGCACTCAACTTCTTTGGTCAACCATAGCGAGGCCTGTTCTGAGTGGAACCTAAAGCTGCACAATTTTGGCTAAAATGAGAATCATGATTTTATTGCTCAGAATAACTTTATGGTTTCATTTTTTTAAAATGAATTAAAGTGTATTTAAAAAAAAAAAAAAAAAAAAAGGTTTGAAAGACTGCTGCGCAAATACAGCGTGACATAAAATATTGCAACAGCCACTATTTTAATTCTCTAGGGTCTCTGCTTAATATATTATAATATATATATATATATATATATATATATAATGTTTGGGGGTTATGAGTAATTTTCTAGAAATAAATATTGATTTTAACTTGTAAGCAGCAAGTGCCAGAAAAAGGCTAAGGGCCGGTTCACACAGGGGGCGACACGACTTGCCGTGCCGCAATCTGACAAGTCGCCCCCGTTTTGTACAATGGAACCGTTCTAAGAGAAGCGACTCGAGTCGCTCCGTCTTAGAAAAAAGGTTTCTGTACTACTTTTGGGCGACTTGCATTGACTTCTATGCAGAAGTCATTTGCAAGTCGCCGCTGAGGTCGCGGCGAGGCAAGTCGTGTCGCCTCGCATCGCCCCCAGTGTGAACCGGCCCTTAGTCTTTAGGTAGTTAAACTTCCCTCACCTACAGGCAGAAGTTCATTCCTTTGATCTACGAAGAAATGTTACTTTGTTTATACTTATCTGGGATGTTGTGTTAAAACTTGGCAGGCTGCCTGGATTTTTTTTTTTTAGCTTTGAGAACTCTCTGCACTTATTAGAAAGAATCATGAAATGCCGTTTTGAAGATCAGGAAGGGAAAAGAATCACAATTTTGATTCTTAACGATTAATTGTGCAGCTCTAGTGGAACCTGTCCTGTTAAACCACTGCATGCTCTTGGCCACGGTGCTGCAGCTCAGTTTCAGGGTATTGGCAATCTTCTTATAGCCTAGGCCATTTTATGTAGAGCAACAATTCTTTCTTTCAGATCTTCAGAAAGTTATTTGCCATGTGGTGCCATATTGAACTTCCAGTGACCAGTATGAGAGAGTGAGAGCAATAACACCAAATTTAACACACCTGCTCCACATTCACAACTGAGACCTTGTAACACTAACGAGTCGCATGACACCGGGGAGGAAAAATGGCTAATTGGGCCCAGTATTGGATATTTTCACTTAGGGGTGTACTTACTTTTGTTGCCAGCAGTTTAGACATTAATGGCTGTGTGTTGAGTTATTTTGAGGGGACAGCAAATTTACTGTTATACAAGCTGTACACTCACTCATTGTAGCAAAGTGTTGTCACATGAATAGATGTAATAAAATATTTACAAAAACGTGAGGGGTGTAGTCACTTTTGTGAGATATATATATATATATATATACACACATACATACACACACACACACACACACACCATTGTGCTCATTTGTGACATTTTGGCATTTATATTGAAAATATGACTATTCATGCCAAAAAACTGTCTTTTATTTAAGGATAGTGATCACATTTTTTGTCTCCTTTTAAAATCATAGTAAAATCATAACAACAGAAATCACCCAAATGGCCATCATTAAAAGAAGTTTACATACCCTGGAACGTTTGGCCTTGGTACAGACACAGAAGTTGGCACACACAGGTTAAAATGACCATTAAAAGGTTAATTTGCCATTTCAAATCGCAATTAATGTCTGTGTATAAATAGTCAATGAGTTTATTAGGTCTCACATGAATGCACTAAGCAGGCTAGATACTAAGCCATGGGGAGCAGAAAAGAACAGTCAAAAGACCTGCGTAACAAAGTAACAGAATTTTATAAAGATGGAAAGTAATATAAAAAGGTATCCAAAGCCTTGAATATGCTAGTCAGTACTGTTCAATCATTTAATAAGAAGTGGAAAATTTGGGAATCTCTTGATATCAAGCCAAGGTTGGGTAGATCAAGAAAGATTTCAGTCACAACTACCACAGGAATTGTTCGGCAAAAAAAAAAATCTGCATGGTCAAGTTGCCAGAAAGAAGCCTTTACTGCACAAGTTCCATTAAAAAAAACGCTTGGTTACAATATGCCCAACAACACCTTGACATGCCTCACTGAGCTTTTTTGTGGCATTGGCGCAGTAAAGGCTTCCTTCTGGCAGCTCAACCATGCAGCTCCTTATCGATGTATTGTGCTCTTTAAAGCGGAGTTTTGCTTAAACAAAAAAATTTAAGTCAGCAGCTACAAATACTGCAGCTGCTGACTTTTAATAAATTGGACACTTACCTGTCCCAGGGATGCAGGGAAGCCCTGCTCGTTTCCCCCTCCTCTCTGCAGTGCCGGCATAGCCACTGTGCAAGCCGAACGGTGCGCCGTGACGTGTCCCAGATGATCGCCGAGAGGGACGGGGGAGAGGTGATCTCCCTTTGTTATGCAGGTCTTTTGACTGTTCTTTTCTACCTCCTCATGGCTCAGTGTCTAGCCTGCTTAGGGCATCCAAGTGAGAGCTAACAAACTCCTTGACTATTTATATATAGACATGAATTGTGATTTAATCACTTGGCGCCCAAGCTACGTCATATGACGTCGTGGGCTTTGTGGTGATATATCTGAATGATGCCTGAGGCTGCAGACATCATTCAGATATCGGCATTTTCAGCTGGCGATTCCCTGCACCATAAGAATGATCATATCGGCTGTTCCACCGCTTGAACGTTCTTACGGGCGGCGAGAGGGGACATCCCCCCTCCCGCCACCCTCCGGTGTTTCTACCGACTCACCGCTTCAATCGGCGAGCCAGTCACAGGATCCGCTGGTCCCTGGATGGTATCATAGAGATTTCCAGCGGACCAGATGGTCCCCGGAGTCTCTATGATCTTTCGGAGGCCGGGCACGATGTTATGACGTCACGCCCGGCCTCTGCATTCTTCAAAATAACGGCGCCACCTTGGCTGGGAAGCCGTGATCGTTTTTTTTTTTTTTTTTTTTTTTTAGGCTTCCCAGCCTAGAGGTGAGATACGGGGTCTTATTGACCCCATATCTCACTGTAAATAGGTCCGATCATGCCATATTCCTATTATAAGGGATGTTTGATTACTTTTATTCCTATTACAAGGAATAAAAGTAATCAATCCAATTTTTTTATTTTTTTTTTAAAGTGTCAAACTAAAAAAAATAAAAGTAACATTAACAATAAAAAAGATCGTACGCAGAAGCGAACGCATACATAAGTCCCGCCCACATATGAAAACTGTGTTCAAACCACACGTGAGGTATCACCACGAATGTTAGAGCAAGAGCAATAAAGAGCCCTAGACCTCCTCTGTAACTCAAAACATGTAACCAGTAAAAAAATGTAAAGCGTCGCCTATAGGGATTTTTAAATACCAAAGTTTGGAGCCATTCCAAGAGCAATGTTTGCAGTGCAATTTTGAAGTGTGACATGTTGGGTATCTATTTACTCGGCGTATCTTCATCTTTCACATTATGCAAAAAAATTGGGCTAACTTTACTGTTTTTTGTTTTTTTTTAAAGCATGAAACTGTTTTTTTTCTGGAAAAAAACACGTTAGAAAAATTGCTGTGCAAATACCGTGCGAGATAAAAAGTTGCAACGACCGCCATTGTATTCTCTAGGGTCTTTGCTAAAAAAACATATATAATGTTTGGGGGTTCTATGTAATTTTCTAGCAAAAAAATTATAAATTTTACATGTAGGAGAGAAATGTCAGAATTGGCCTGGATGCGAATTGGTTAAAAAACCACAAATGTGAAGAATGAACCTTTAATTGCCATTTTAATCTGTATGTGCCACCTTCTGTGTCTGTACCAAGGCCAAACATTCCAGGCTATGTAAACTTTTGATCAGGACCATTTGGGTGATTTGTGTTATTATGATTTTAAAAGGAGCCAAAAAACGATTTCATAATAAATGGCTTCATGTGATCACTTTCCCTGAATAAAAGTTATTTTGGCATGGTTAGTTGTATTTTCAATATAAATGCCAAGGTATGCAAACTTTTGAGCACAACTGTATATACAGTATCTCACAAAAGTGAGTACACCTCTCACATGTTTATAAATATTTTATTCTATCTTTTCATGTGACAATACTGAAGAAATGACACTTTGCTACAATGTAAAGTAGTGAGAGTACAGCTTGTTTAACAGTGTAAATTTGCTGTCCCCTCAAAATAACTCAACACACAGCCATTAATGTCTAAACCGCTGGCAACAAAAGTGAGTATACCCTTAAGTGAAAATGTCCAAATTGGGCCCAATTAGCCATTTTCCCACCCTGGAGTAATGTTACTCATTAGTGTTACAAGGTCTCAGGTGTGAATAGGGAGCAGGTGTGATAAATTTGGCGTTATCACTAACATAGCACCTCATGGCAAAGAACTCTCTGAGGGTCTGAAAAAAAGAATTGTTGCTCTACATAAAGATGGTATAGGCTATAAGAAGATTGCCAAGACCCTGAAACTGAGCTGCAGCACGGTGGCCAAGACCATACAGTGGTTTAACAGGACAGATTCCACCTAGAACAGGCCTCGCCATGGTCAACGAAGTTGAGTGCATGTGCTCAGCGTCATATCCAGAGGTTGTCTTTGGGAAATAGACATATGAATGCTGCCAACATTGCTGCAGAGGATGAAGGGGTCAGCCTGTCAGTGCTCAGACCATACGCCGCACACTGCATCAAATTAGTCTGCATGGCTGTCATCCCAGAAGGAAGCCTCTTCTAAAGATGATGCACAAGAAAGTCTGCAAACAGTTTGCTGAAAACAAGCAGACTAAGAACATGGATTACTGGAACCATGTCCTGTGGTCTGAGGAAATAAAGATAAACTTATTTGGTTCAGATGGTGTCAAGCATGTGTGGCAGAAACCAGGTGAGGAGTACAAAGACAAGTGTGTCTTGCCTACAGTGAAGCGGTGGTTGTGGGGGGAGTGTCGTGGTCTGGGGCTGAATTAGTGCTGCCAGCACTGGGGAGCTACAGTTCATTGAGGGAACCATGAATGCCAACATGTACTGTGACATACTGAAGCAAAGCATGATCCCCTCTTTGGAGACTGGGCCACAGGGCAGTATTCCAACAGGATAATGACCCCAAACACACCTCCAAGATGACCACTGCCTTGCTAAAGAAGCTGAGGGTAAAGATGATGGACTGGCCAAGCATGTCTCCAGACCTAAACCCTATTGAGCATCTGTGGGGCATCCTCAAATGGAAAGTGGAGGAGCGCATGTTCTCGAACATCCACCAGCTCTGTGATGTCATCATGGAGGAGTGGAAGAGGACTCCAGTAGCAACCTGTGAATATCTGGTGAACTGGATGGCCAAGAGGGTTAAGACAGTGCTGGGAAATAATTGTTGGGCGTGGCAAACAGCGTGCCCCTTCCAAACAGATGGCAGCAGCCGGCGGTAGTTTCAAACAGTGTTTTAAACAGCGATTTATGCCTATTTATGATGTAAGTAGATTTATTTTCAATAAATCCAATACCAGTACGTACTACACCATGGATGTATTCTTTTTTTCATTATAAACAACAACGCGGATGTAACATCATTGAATGAACAAGCATCTCCCAGAACAACACCAGTTGATGCCAGAGAGCAGCACAGTGGCTTACAGTATACTGTGGAGGCTTATCCACCCCAACAGGGGTAAGATTTCTGGTGAGGGTAATCACATTACTACTTCACTGAAAAGCGCACCGGCAGAAGTTTTGGTTTTCTGAAGAAAAATATAAATAATCCTTCTGCACCAATCACGTCTTTCCACTTTTACTGGGACTTTTTGATTATATAATCTGACTGTTATATTCAGTTTTTTATTTGATTATTTTTTTCATATATACATATTTATTGTTTAGGTATTTGTTTAAGCATAATTTTTGTATGAATTTTACATATTGATTTAGATACTGATTTAGTTTAATTTTTTTTTTTTTCTGTTTGGCACATGGTACAATTGAATATCAGGTCTTAATAATTTTTTCAATTTTTTCACTTTGCGATTATTGGTACTATAATTTATACCATTGTGATACTACATATTTGTTGCCTTTTTTCACATAAGGCCGTATACACACAAGGGATTCACCTTTATAGGAGTTTTGACAGTTCAGCTGCACCACATTAGATCTCTAAGAATGGTGACAACATTTATTTCCCCTGTTTTTATTAATTCACTTATTTATTAATTTATTGATGTACTAATTATTTTAATTTATTATTTCTGGCAATTTTTTTGTAATTTTTATAATAAGTTCTGAGTATAGCGCCACATCTACTCTCTCTTTTCTTCATATTTATTTCCACCCATTGGGTGGTTATATTAGGTAGAGGCAGCTCATACTACTGACACACGTTTTGTCCATAGCGCAATCTCTTCCTTCTCTCTTGCTGGGAAATAATTGTTGCCACACAAAATATTGACAATTTGGGCCCAATTTGGACATTTTCACTTAGGGGTGTACTCACTTTTGTTGCCAGCAATTTAGACATTAATGGCTGTGTGTTGAGTTACTTTGAGGGGATAACAAAATTTACACTGTTATACAAGCTGTACACTCACTACTTTACATTGTAGTAGTGTAATTTCTTAGGTGTTGTCACATGAAAAGATATAATAAAATATTTACATTTTTAAAAAATGTGAGGGGTGTACTCACTTTTTAGAGATTGTGTGTGTGTGTGTGTGTGTGTGATATAAATAAATATATATATATATATATATATATATATATATATATATATATATATATAATTGTGTGTGTACAATGTTGGACTGAGCTGAATGGTGGCAGTGATCTGACACGTCTAAACAACAAGCTAAACACAAGTACATAATTATTTCAAATTACATTTAATATTTGTCACACTTTGTGTTTGGCAGGACTTTTCCTTTAGGCCCAGTTCACATTGATGCAACTTTGAAGCCGACATACCAGCACGACTTAACAAGAGTCAATTCAAGTCTCGTGGAAGTCCCACCAAAAGTTGTGCGGGGACTCAAGTCGCTCCTATTAGAATGGTTCCATTGCACTTAATGGGGCACAACGTGTGCTCTCAAAGTCGAAGAGCATGTCGCCTTAAGAGTTCTAAGATTTTCAAAGATGGTGTTGACTTTAGCAACATTTCACTGGTGACTTGGATTTGGTTTCATTTGTGATGTGGTGAATTATATGAATTATACACCCATTTCTTTTTATAACTTGTACAGGGAGAATATGTAGGTTGGCTTTGCTGAGCTCCAGGTTTGAAAATGCTGGTTTCCTTGCTGTTATACTAATCCTTTGGCTGTACTTTGAGTCACATACCTATGACTACTAAGTATATTTTCTGACTTTAATAGTTGTATGCTTTATTTGGCTACTGACCCCAATGGCAGTCAGGCAAGTAGCATTTTCAGAAAACGGTCAGTAATGTTTATGTATTTCCCAATATAAACGTTTCCTTTATTGAAAACACTAAAATAAATATATTTACAGGTTGATGAAAAATGACTTAAACATAACACTCTTACCGCTTTTAGATGTCTAATAGAATTGCTTTTTTCCCATTGCCATTTTGAAGATACAAAGCTAGCTATACATGGGCTAGACAGACCATACAGATCTCTACCCTTTTTCCCATATTAGTCAAAATGTGTGAATCAATTAGATATTCTGTAGACACGTTTAAACAAAAAGGACACATCCTAGTTACCATACTGACTCACCTGAGAAAAAATTACTCGCCACACTGGGACTGGAGACCCACTGGAGCCTGTGGTTAGGCTGGAATGTGATTTGCTACAAATTCCACAGTTAGTTAGAAATGGAATCAGGCAATGACTGATCATTAGGAGGACTGGCATAAGTCAGGCTGTCTGACTCGCTTACATGCTTAGACTAAATAGTAAGTTGTATTACATCTGTATGTACACATGGTTTAGTCTGTTAGCATTCCAAACGTACGAGGACACTCTTAATATTGGAATGGACATGCCTTCCAGAGAACAACTCAACATTAAATAGTAATCAAATAAAAGGAGGACAGTTGAAAGAAATACTGAAACCAATACATAGTAAGCGCCAGTAACGAGAATGATATGACAATGGCTATGACAATAAGGTTATTCACCTACATGCTATTCTCAACCTACTTAATTTAAACATACATAAAAATAAAAAATAAACCACTATATTCCAATGCGTGACCTAAGTGATAATATAGGTGCACTAGACCTGAATGGAAAACATGTTGATAACAGAAAAACTGCCTACTCTCAATACTCAATGAATGCCTGAAATTATAACTTCCCTTCTTAAGACTTCTTCTGATACACTGTTTAGTCAAATAGAGAACCATTTTGACTACCTAACAAACGGAAAATAACTGAGCAGAAATTAAGTTTAAATTAAATTAAGCCTAACCACACATTATGCGAGCTAAAAAAAAAAAATAATAAAAATGCTTGTTTGGGGGGCACTGTATCAAAGGCTGTTGCACAAATAGTGTTGACCAGGTGTGTATAAGACACACACAAAATATATATATATATATATATATATATATATATATATATATACACACACACACACAATATATATATATATATATATATATATATATATATATATATATATATATATATATATATATATATATATATATATATATATATATACATATATATACATACACATATACACAAATAAGAGAACTCCAAAGACATGCTGGTAGGTATTTGGCTTCCGTCTTGGCCCTAGTATATGAATGTGAGTTAGGGACCTTAGATTGTAAGCTCTTTGAGGGTAGGGACAGATGTGAATGTACAATGTATATGTAAAGCACTGTGTAAATTGACAGAGCTATATACCTACCTTATTAATAATAATAACACAGATCACTAACACACTACTAGAAAAGATTGTAGCCTAGTAGTTAAAGCTTGCTTCATGTTCTACGTTTGTATCCAAACAGGTCCAATGAATTCAACACTTCAGAACAGACAGTGGGAAGAGGTTGAAAATAAAGATGTAGTTTATATTTTATGATGTTTAGTAAAAGTATGCTACAAATGCTGTAAAACTGAATTACTTATTTTTTAAAATATAGGATGCATGGTATTGTGGTGGAAAGGGGGATAAACAGCAGCAAGCTTAATTCACCAAGATATAAAGTGTGTAGTTTGCTCATAACTGTCACTTCAGCCAAGTGACTTGTTTTTTCACAATTTTCATACAATACAAAACAGGGTCACCATGGATAAGGAAAACTGTATAAGGCACATACGGTAAGTCATATCAGACCGTGATAACGGCAGTACACATTCCATGCATATGGAGACTAGTCATAATGTATTTAAGATTTTCAGATGTTAGAGACCCTGGGGACAATGCATCGTCAAAAATCTACTCATTGATTGTGCAAGTTGATTTTTTTAATTTTGTTTTTGTAATCTTGTTTGCCTTGATGGAAATAACAGCTGTTGTTCAATGTTGCTTTATTTTTAATTTTTTTTTTACTGTAAAGTAAGCCAAATATGAACAAGTTACATCAAATTATACATTTCAGGCTCATGGACTGATTTTTTCCTACAACCGTGTTAAATTATGCTGTGCTTACCTGTTAAAGGCAAAGCAGACCTTACTAATTAAAATATATTTGGCATTAAAAAAAGTCTTTACACTAAAATTCCAAACTGTGGTATGAGAACACATTTTTTTTTTAAAAAGATCTAAAACTCAAACCATTAAAATCTAATAGGTTTTATAATAAATTGTAAATTCAAAATCTGTTTTCAGTCCTTTTAAAAGCTGCAGCATGCAATAATAAAAATAAATAAATCCATGGTGATCCTGCCACGTTCAGGCACTACCTGTTATATCGGGGGACATTTGTCTCCAGGCTGTGTTCCTGCATTATCACTCTGCCACACAAGCCCCTCGTGGAGACATTGCAGACACAGTTCACTGATGTTACTGTTAGAAAGCCAGAATAGGGCAGTGATGTGAAAATCAATACTAGAGAATGTGTAAGCACACAACAGCTGAGGTAGTACTGAGATTGAAAAAATTAAATAAAAATTAAACCCCACGATATACTGCAGACAAATACCGTATTTATCGTTTTAAGAGGGAAAAAAAAATACATTTTAAATAAAGAACTTTAAAGCAAAATAAGGGTCAGGGCCCATCTGCAGCATCACCATTGCCATCAATGCAGCCTGATCGATGCGCATCTGCAGCCTCACAAGTGCCATCAATGCAGCCTCACCATTACCATCAATGCAGCAGCCTCACTATTGCCATCAAAGCAGTAGCCTCACCATTGCCATCAATGCAGCCTGATCGATGCCCATCTGCAGCCTAAAGGGGACAGGGTGGGGGGCAGGACGAGCGCTGACAGATTACATTCAGTGAGAATCTCCTACGATAGACAGAACAGTGGTCCAATGGCGGCCCAGGAGATGGGACTTCCTATTACAGAGGCCGCCAAGTAAACAGGAGATTCTAACTGTATGTAATCTGATGGTGCTCATCCTGCCTTCTCCAAGGCAGCTAAAGGTATTGGCGTATAACACGCACACACTATTTACACCCAATTTTCATGGGGAAAAAGTGAGTGTTATTACGCCAATAAATACAGTATATTGTTAATGTTTGTTGCAATTCATTTTAAAGATATTATGCCATTATACTATGCTTGCACTGCACTTTATTTTAACTGGAGGTCACTCCATTTCGGGCACTTCCTGTAAAGTTGCTGGACAGGGCATTTCCTTATATTGACCGATCTGGCTATTTTTTTGTTATGTATTCCAATAGACTAAATGAAAAAAATAAATCGTGCAAATCTCCTGGTTTCTTCACTAACCCAGGACAAGTATGCAGTTCTGCACTCACTGATTTTTTTTTTTGACAAAAAAAAAAAAAAAAAACTTTATTGCAAAAATGTTGAAAAACTAAAATGCAGTTCTCTCGGTACAGGTTTCCTTTAATGCAGACAGAACCACAAATTAACCAAGACCTATTTTTGATGCCTTTAGCTTTCTGGCTGCATTCAATTCTAAAGTCTACACATCATCTCCTACAGTTTATAAAACAGCAACATGTCACAAAAAGCATTGCAAAGCAACTATACAGTAATGCACGTGTTTAATAAAAAAAAAAGGAGTTTCTATAAAAAGCATGGACCAGAAGTATCCCTATAAAGGCCAAGAATTCAGAGAAGTCTGTAGGGCGAAGAAAATAGGACAATATATATATATATATATATATATATATATATATATATATATATATATATATATATATATTTATTATGTTTAGACCAGTATATATAATCTATAAAATCAGGATACCGAACAATTAAAATCAAAAAGGTAAAACCAGTTAGAACCCAGTCTCCCAACCTAAAGGCAAATTAAAGAATAAATGAAAGAATCATGTCCATAGGAGGTAACAAGAGTGTAACACAACCCCCAGCCCCCAGGCATCCCACTGCCAGGAAATGGGTGACTCATAGCATACTCATCTCTGCAGTCATTGTGCCATCAGCCACCAAAGACAAAAGACGAGAGGGTTCTACCATTGCTTTGCTTCCATAATGAGCCAGCTATCAAAAGAACGTTCATTGTTATAATAAAATACATAAAGCCTTGTTGCTGAATCATGATTTGCAGTGAGATGTCTTTCAGCACACGCACAAACACAGTCCTATAAATGATGAATGGACTTTTAGTCACTTTGTATACTACTAATGAGTGTTGACTGCTCTTTGTAGAGGCATATAATCCTATCAGGCCTGAGAGTCTTAAGTTGTTTTCAGATGTTTCCTGGTTCCTTTGTTAGCAAATGTGTAAGAAGCAGTGTTTATAATGATAAAAGTAATCAGGTATTCATCTGATCAAGCGATGCCTAGGAACAATGCAGATACTGGAGGGAACACAATGCAATATTACAAGCAATAATGGAACGTTTCCGATACAAGAGAAATCTGTAGGTGGTTACACCTCTGTATATACACTTTATCTCAAAGGGTATCCACTGGGAACATTGGAGTGTGCGTTCAAATGAAGTAAATAACATACAAACAAATGAGCCTTGTTACCATATGTTCTACCTACAGTTTCCGAAGTACGTGGATTGCATTTAGGGCTCAGCAAAGCCCTTTCTTTCTCAAGTGCATAAATCAAACACATAACTCCACACCTATATACCCCTTCAATGATATGCCAATTGGGCAGGCACAGCACTTACATGCAGACCTTGCCCACCACAATTCTAATTTTGATGGGTGAACCGAAGTTAAAGTGAAGAATTTAGCATTCAATGTCTGAGAGATATGCATTAACCACTCGTGGACCGCCCACCGTACATTTACTGTGGCAAGGAGCACCTGCTTTGCGCCAGATCACGTACATAAGTATGTGATCTGACACTTCTGGGTCTGGGGCACCCGCCGCCAGCAACCTGCTCCCGCTGTGAATTCTACACAGTGGGAACCGCAGACTCCAGGTCTGCCAGCACTCACCAATTACACAGGCAGAACGACAATCTATGTAAACAAAGTAAATTGTCGGTTTCTCTGACAGAAGGGAAGGCACAGATCCTGCGTTTCTGCTAAGCAGGAACACGGATCTTTGCCTTCCCCTAGGCAAAGCACCTCCCTCACAGTGAGTAAGCCTAACCTAGGCACACAGTTAACCCTTTGATCGCCCCTGATGTTAAACCCCTCCCCAGCCAGTGCCATTAGTACAGTGACAGTGCATATTTTTTTAGCACTGATCACTGTATTATACCTCATGCACACTGGACATTATAATAATGTTATAAAAAGGCCGCTTTGCAGTGAGTTTTTCAAAATTTTTGCAGTTTTTAGCGTTTTTCAGGGTTTTTTAGCGTTAGTGTGTTTTTTTTTCAATGGGATCAAAAACATTAAAAACTGCTGGTGTTTTTGAGTGTTTTTACAGCTGAAAAACACCTCTCAGAAAACACTAGTATTGGGGGGTTTTTTTATAGCTAAAAAACACCCCAGCCAAAAAAAGTTGATAACAGCCTATGTGTGCATGGACACATAGGATAACATGCTGGCGAGTTTATGGACTGTAGAAAAAAAACGTCTGAAGCCAAAAACAGCAGCTGTAAAAACATCCAAAAACGTCCAGTGGGCATGAGGCCTTAGTGTCGCTGGTTCCCAAAAAGTTTCAAATGTGTAAATTAGGTGTCCGATTTGTCCGCCGCAATATAGCAGTACAAGTTAAATAAATAAAAATACCCCATAGTTTGTAGATGCTTTAACTTACATATTGGCCTAAATTGATGAAGAAATTCAATTTTTTAATTGATTATGTTTTGCAGCAGAAAGTAAAAAATATTTTTTTTTTCAAATTTTTTTATTTTTTTTGTTTATAGCACAAAAAATAAAACGCAGAGGTGAACAAATACCACCAGAAGAAAGCTCTATTTGTGGGGAAAAAAAGACAGACATTTTATTTGAGTACAGTGTCGCACGACCGCGCAATTGTTGGTTAAACTAAAGCAGTGCTGTATCGCAAAAAATAGCCTGGTCAGGAAGTGGGTAAAACCTTCCAGAGCATAAGTTTACCTGAATTATTAGATAAAAGACATGCCAAAATAAAAGCAGGCGGGCAGAGAAGCGATGTGCAAATTCTAGTTTTATAATTAAACTGCCACTTTTACCCAAAGTTCACTTCTAAATAAAGTATGGCAGATAGATTTACCCATGCTACAAAATGTCCAGCTTTTTTTTTATTTTTACGGTTAGCCGGAAAGATCAGAACCCCTGTCAGGTAAGGTTTTTAATGCTATTTGGGGGCTTCTTTCGAGACGTTTCCGCCCACATACTGTCATAGTGGCCATGGTTTCAGCATACAGGTAGTGACGGAAAATATGCAACAAGGACACAGACAGCATTAAAGGAGAAGTAGGGCTAAGCTCTTTTGGCCTGACTTCTCCTGTGGGTTACAGGAGTGCACTTACACCCCTTTCACACTGGGGCCACGGCCATGTTAGCGCTACAGCACCATTCGATTTAGTGTCGCTTTTTTGCTGTTTAAGCAGAGTTTTTTGGCTGCTAGCAGGGCGCTTTTAACCCCAAAGAAGGGGTTAAAAACTACCGTGTTGCATCACTTCCGAAGCGCTTTTCAGTTGCAAATTCATTGCAATGGGCAGGGGCGTTTTGGGTGCGCTGTATACGAACCGAACCAGCCAGGTGGGAAAGCACCCATTGTAAGCACACCTTTGCTCCTCCCAGGACCTCCTGCTCTCTAGCTTAGAGCTGCACTGTTCTGGCTAAAATGAGAATCACGATTTTGTCTGCTTAGAAGATAGATCACGATTCTCTCACGATTCTCGCAGCGTAACATCATCTTTCACATTAAAACAAAAATAATTGGGCTAACGTTACTGTTTCGTTTTTTTTTTTTTTTTTCATTTATTGAAGTGTATTTTTCCCAAAAAATTGCATTTGAAAGACCACTGGGCAAATACAGTGTGACATAAAATATTGCAGCAATTGACATTTTATTCCCTAGGGTCCCTGCTAAAATATATATAATGTTTCGGGGTTCCAAGTAATTTTCTAGCAAAAAATATTGATTTTAACTTAACCGCTTCCCGACCGGCACATGGCGATGTACATCGATAGAATGGCAAGGACAGGCATATGGACGTACAGGTACGTCCCTTTAAAATTGCCGCCATGGCATCGTGTGCGCGCTGGTTCGGGACATCCGTGAGTCGGATTGCGGGTCCCGCAGACTTGATCGCCGCGGGGATACTCGCGATCGCCTCACGGGGAGATGCTAAAGTAAACAAGCATCTCCCCGTTCTGCCTAGCAACAGTGACACTGATCTCTGCTCCCTATGATTGGAGCAGAGATCAATGATGTGTAAAACACAGCCATGCCCCCCACAGTTAGTAACACACCCCTAGGACACACTTAACCCCTACACTGCCACCTCCTGGTTAACCCCTTCACTGCCAGTGTCATTTACACTGGAATCAGTGCATTTGTATAGCACTGATTGCTGTATAAATGACAATGGTCCCAAAAATGTGTCAAAAATATCTGATGTGTCCGCCATAATGTTGCAGTCACAATAAGAAAAATAAAAATCGCTGATTGCCTCCATTTTGCCGCTGATTGCCACGTTTAGTGTCTGAAACATCAGAAACTTTGGCGTCTGAACTAATTTTTTTGCCTTCAAAGAAAAGCCTATAAACGCAACTCCCTAAAAACGACATTAAACAAACCTGTGAACATGTACACATAAAATAACATTGGATGAGTTCAGGGGGAGCTGAAAAAAAGCATCCAACTGCCTCTGAATATCCACTTATCAGCAGCAGTGTACATGAGGCCTTAGAAAGAATCGTGATATGCGGTTTTGAAGATCGGGAAGGGAAAAATTTAAATTCTTAACGATTAATCGTGCAGCTCTAGTAAGGACTCATTCTTGCTTGTAGTTAGAATCTTTAATATTTGCAAACAAAACGAAGGTTGGTTGCCTCTTTAGAATAATAAGCTGTCAGGTTAGTAAATATTCCCAAACTGGGTCTCTTTTACGGCCTGCTGCCATTTTGCTCTTCAAGGAAGGAATAAAGCACTTCAAGCTATTTGCAGAAAGATCACACAGTTTAGAAGTTGCTTAAGAGTCTTCACTTTCATTTTTACTGTTTGCCCTTCCTCCTCACACTTAGAGCCTGCTACAGGTGCATTTCTCTTCAAACAATCATACAGTTTGTAGTGTGCATAGATTTGCAAAGCAATGGGATAAAGGAATATTCCTGAACTTTGTTTTATCTCATGGTTGCTGTGAAATTGTATGAATGCACTAATGTAGTGCATGTTATCTCAGCCTGCAGAGCTTGGATTCATTGAATCAGTTTACTAAAAAATGTAAATATTGTGGAATATACAGCCTCATGCTACATAAGTAAGCTCCATTTCATGCTGAATAAACTAAATTGTTAATGTATCTTAAATAGATATTTACGCCATAATAATTTAATTAAAATAAATTTGATTAAAAAAAAAAAATCAGATTTAAATAAAAAAAATATATATTTTTTTTGATTTTGTTTTTTAAAATCATCGATTTTTATCCACCCTGGTTGATGTACACAACATCAGTTCCAGTCCTGGCTGGGAGCATGCAGCAAGAGTGGCTCCACAGGATCATGCAAGAGAAAGGAGTTTCCCTGAAGCCGGAAAGTGGGGCCAGTGCTGAGCGGACCAAGCAAATCAAGAGGGAAAGAGCAAGTTTCCTACATGAGGAAGCAGCATACACTACAAGTCTATATCTCAGCACTAGAAATTGCTACTTTTATTATAGCATTAAAGTTGGTGTTCCGGCCCTTTAACCACTTGCCGCCCGCCCTATTACAAATAGACGGCGGCAAAGTGGTTTCATAATCCTAACCGGACGTCATATGACGTGATCAGGATTATGAGCCGCTGCGCGCCCCCGGGGGCGCGCATCGCGGCGATCATTGTTGCGGGGTGTCAGTCTGACACCCGGCAACTACGATCTCGGTAAAGAGTCTCCGACGGAGACTCTTTACCACGTGATCAGCCGTGTCCAATCACGGCTGATCACAGTGTAAATGGGAAGAGCCGGTGATCGGCTTTTCCTCCCTCACGTCTGTCAGACGCGAGTAGAGGAGAGCCGATCGGCTGCTCCTCTGACAGGGGGGGTCTGTGCTGATCGATTATCAGCACAGCCCCCCCGAGGATGCCCACACTGGACCACCAGGGACGCCACCAGACCACCAGGGATGCCCAGCAGAGGTAATCCTCCAGGGATGCCAGTCAGGCACAATGGATGCCAATCAGTGCCCATAATGGATGGCAATCAGTGCCCACAATGGGCATCACTGATTGGCATGCATTATTGTTTGGCACTGATTGGCATCCATTAGTACAGTATAACACCTGTGTTGCTAATGAGTGCCCACCTGTGCTGCTAATGAGTGCCCACCTGTGCCGCCTATCAGTGCCCACCTGTGCCGCCTATCAGTGCCCACCCATGCCCATCTGTGCCGCCTACCCATGCCCATCTGTGCCGCCCATCCGTGCCAATCCGTGCCAGCTATCAGTGCCAATTTGTGCCACCTATCAGTGTCCATCCGTGTCGCCCATCCGTGTCGCCTATCCGTGTCGCCTATCCGTGTCGCCTATCCGTGTCGCCTATCCGTGTCGCCTATCAGTGTCCATCAATGCCACCTCATCAGTGCCACTTCACTGGTGCCCATCAGTGCCGCCTTATCAGTGCCCATCAGTGTAGCCCCATCAGTGCCCATCCGTGAAGGAGAAAACGTACTTATTTACAAAGTTTTGAAACTGAAACAAAAAAAAAAACATTATTTTTTCAAAATTTTCGGTATTTTTTTATTTGTAGCACAAAAAATAAAAACCGCAGAGGTGATCAAATACCACCAAAAGAAAGCTCTATTTGTGGGGAAAAAATGATAAAAATTTCATTTGGGTACAGTGTAGCATGACCGCGCAATTGTCATTCAAAGTGCGACAGCGCTGAAAGCTCAAAATTGGTCTGGGCAGGAAGGTGTTTAAGTGCCCTGTATTGAAGTGGTTAAAAAAAAAAAAGTCAGCAGCTACAAACACTGTAGCTGCTGACTTTTAATAAGGACACTTACCTGTCCAGCGAGCCCGCAATGCTGGCCATCCCCAAGGCCAATCCGTCCATCGGATTGGCGGCCGGAGCCGCCATCCTAACTAAGGGAAACAGGCAGTAGAGCCTTGCGGCTTCACTGCCCATTTCCTACTGCGCATGCGCGAGCCATGTGGCGCTTTGTGAATGGCCCCATTGTTTCCTGGGACACACACATGTCCCAGAAGACAACGGGGCCGCTCGCCGAAGAGGAGGAACTGAAGAAAACATTGGCGTTGAATAGGAAGAGGCAGATTAGGAAGACTGCCTAGCAACAGGGGTTTCTGGTGAGTAAATAAATATTTTTTTTCCAAATTTTTTTAAAATATTTTTTTAAGAATATTAATGTATTTTTTATTTTATTTCTTTTTTGTTTAGGGTGGCCCTCCACTTAAATATCACTTTATTGAAATGTAAACAGAAAAAGAATAATCACTAAAAGTGAATTCCCTAAACCAGAGCTTTGTTCCCATGCTTAGTAGCTATTCTGGGCCGATGACACGCTTATTTCCTGTACAGTGTGACGACTCATGTGTTTGGACACATTAGCATACTGCTGCCTATACATTCTTATTTTCCACTTAATCTGACCCCAGCAGATGTTTAATCCATTAAAGTATGATTCATGATGTTCTATAATTAGAAGATGATTGTATGGCAAACTGGGACAGGCTTCTATTATTCTAAATGCTATCATGCGGTTTAAAACTTTTTTCCAAATAGATATACATCATAGGTGCTTGGCTTTGGCCATTGGTAACCACCCAAAAGTCATGTGTTTCCGTTCTAGTTTTTCTTTGGAAAATCAGAAAATTTGTGCGTTTTGTGATCCGATGGAGCCACCATTGATTTTCGAAATTCAACCAACCAAGCCTTCAATTTCACCTCATGTTGCTACAGAAAAGAATTTTTGTGGCTGGGAAACTTCTTTTATTTCCGGGTCACAGCTCATGCACGTTTCTTTTTCTATTCTATTTCTCCCACGATTCTTCCATCATTGACTAGAATTCCGTTTGTTTTGCACAAAATTTCAAACATGTCCGGACAAAAATTGGGCATTGCTTCAGCCCACTAATGGTGCATAATTTGAATGAAAATTCTTAGTTACAATTTTCAAAAGAAAATTTGTTCAGAATTCGAGCCATGTATGGCCGGCTTTACACTGCATACAATTGTATGCACCTCCACTATTAGTACGAATATAAAACATACACAAACACAGACTCATACATAGAAATATCTAACAGTACCACAACTCCCACCCCTGGTCGGTCGGGTGCACTTACCCTATGGTGGGCAGCACTTCTCCCAGGCTTTACCGGCAATTTACGTGCCCACCGTCCTGAAAGGTGCTGGATGCATGTATAGGGGGTGGCGATGTCCTGTCATAATAGCGGCCATGGATAGAGCATGGGGGTGGCGGCCGTGGAAAGAGTGGCGCTCCGGCGCCCCTAAAAGACAGGTCGCCACTGCCACCAATATAGCTAATGGAAGGATTCTAAAGGAAAAATAAATGTGGGGTTTCCTATGCTGTCTTGGTTTTAAAGGTGTAAGCTTTCTTATTCATATTTCTATATATAGATATATATGCTTCTCTACTTAATATGTTGCTTTACTAGAACAAATAATGCAGGCAGCGCAGGTAGGGATCCTGTTCTTCAAGGCCAGAAACTTAAAGTGGTTGTAAAGGTAAAGGTTTTTCACTGCAATGCATTCTCTGCATTAAGATTAAAAAAAAAAAAAATCTTCCTGTCAGCTCCCTCCAGCCCTCCATGAACTACTTACCTGAGCCCAGTCTTGATCCAGCACTGTGCCCGCCTGCAGCAGCACTTCTCTTCTCTCCCCCTCTTATCACAGGAGAATCGGCACCAGTGGGAGCCATTGGTTCCTGCTGCTGTCAATCAACTCCTGTGAGCAGTTAGGGGGAGGGCTGAACGACACTGGGTGTGTCAACACAGTACGGCCCGGGATTGAGGGCGCATGCGTGACCCCATAGCAAGTGGCTTGCCATGGGGGCAACAAGAGACGGTGGGGGACCCCAGAAGAGGAGGATTGGGGCTGCTTTGTGCAAAGCCATTGCACAGAGCAGATATGTATGACATGTTTATTATTTTAGAAAAACAATTACACTTTCGAGCAGTAATAAACTCAAAACCAAAAATGTAATATATTGCAGGTTACCAATATGGTGACTGCATCATCTTTCTTTCCATGGGCTTTTTTCCCCCTGTTTTCACCTGATGATCTAGCCAGTAAAGCTGGCCATACAATATACATAATTTTTTTTTGGACAATTTTCCTTTAGATTTACCAAAACCATATAATATGAGGCCAAACCTAAACACTTTCAATATGTATGCAATCAGGCAGGCCCTTGCACTTGAGCTTGTAAAAAACAACAGACGTATTGGCTGGATCACCAGATCAAAACAGAAAAAAGCCTAAAAAAGTAAACTAAAGCAGCCATCACATATAAGAATTGGTTAAGCTGCAATATAATAAATGTTTGCACAATAAACACTTGCATAATATTAAAATATGACAGTCACTGATATTTTTGGAAATAAAACAGTGTGTGGGCAGCTCCAAGACTTTCATATCATTTACTGCACAAATAACAAGATTTAGATGATCCTATGTTGCAGCAGAAAATAGGCAACACGACATATTTAAAATAAAAATAACAAACATTCTCTTTGCTAAACCAATGTGTATTAACAACTGCCATTTTTTTTTGTTATTTATCATCACCATTCTTCCATTCTTTGTTGTATCTCAGTACTGCTGATCTCTTTCAGCCTTGTACTGACTACAGGTATATACTTCAGCGATGGCTGCATGGCATTTCTCTGGGAGGTTTTACAACAGTGGACCCTGCCTTTTTAGTGTGTTAAAACAGCCACTTGTATAGCCACTGAAAGCTCATGTGACAGGGTGTAAACGCACTTTGACCATGAACCAAAGGAACTGTGAGCGCCGCATCCTGTGATATTCGAGCGACTCACATTGCTTCTGGGTGCCAGTGCTAAAAAAATCTAGTCCTGACTCGACTAAAGAAAAGAAGATAACTAAGCCTTGTGAGTGAAACGCGTCAACAGCGTGGCCAGGGAGGAGTTGGGCTGAAGCCACTCTTACTCTTCTCTACACCTGGGCTGTTTTTCTTGGGGTGTGGCATTTTATCCTCTTTCCTTCTTGAATGAATGAATACTTGTATAGCGCACAATGCGAACTGAATCGCCTCTAGGCGCTGTGGCGAGCTTTGATCATCTGCTAAAAGAGGAAGGTCTTGAGTTTTTTCCTAAAAGCCAGGTGATTTTCTTCCAGGCGGATGTTGATTGGTAGAGCATTCCATAGCCGAGGCCCTTGGACAGCGAATCTCCGATCCCCCTTGGATTTATACCGGGCTTTGGGCACGAGGAGGAGGTTTTTGTTGGCTTTAGGCCCCTTTCACACGGATGTTCAGATTGAGTCTGCCTGTCTGTTTTTCAGGCGGACCCGATTGGAACCTCCATTCTTCTCTATGGAGTGGTGGCTGTAAATGGACATGTGGTCATTTACACCCACCTATATCCGATCTGATCTGCCAAAAAGAGACAAATGGAGAATCTTTCCCCTTCCATCCAGTGGATCAGATCAGAGGGCAGTTGGCTGTAAACAGACAGGTGGTCCAGTTGCATCCAGCTGCCCATAGAGCAGAGCAGTCTGTGCCCATGTCCGCTCAATATGAGCTGAGTGGCCACGTACCTGTCATCTGCCTACTCAGCGGGGAATTGAGGGAAAGCAATAGGATGAAGTCACGATTTAACAGGAAGTGCCAGAACAAGGACCTTCATGGCAACTACTTCTTTAACCACTTTCAGACCGGACCATTTTGCTGGTAAATGACCAGAGGTCTTTTTACACTTTGGCACTGCGCTGCTTTAACTGGTAATTGCGCGGTCATGCAATGTTGTACCCAAACAAAATTTGCGTCCTTTTCTTCCCACAAATAGAGCTTTCTTTTGATGGTATTTGATTGCCTCTGCGATTTTTATTTTTTGCGATATAAACGTAAAAAGACCGCAAATTTTGAAAAAAAATGATATTTTCTACTTTTTGTTATTAGAAAAATCCAATAAACTCAATTTTAGTCATACATTTAGGCCAAAATGTATTCAGCCACATGTCTTTGGTAAAAAAAAAGTCAATAATTGTATATTTATTGGTTTGCGCAAAAGTTGTCACATCTACAAACTAAGGTACGTTTTCTGGAATTTACGCAGCTTTTAGTTTACGACTGCCTATCTCATTTCTTGAGGTGCTAAAATGACAGGGCAGTACAAAACCCCCCCAAATGACCCCATTTTGGAAAGTAGACCCCCTAAGGAAATTGATAAGAGGCATGTTGAGCCCATTGAATATTTTATTTTTTTGCCTCAAGCGATTGAATAATGACAAAAAAAAAATTTTTTTTTTTTTTTTACACAAAGTTGTCACTAAATGATATATTGCTCACACATGCTATGGGCGTATGTGAAATGACACCCCAAAATAAATTCTGCTGCTTCTCCTGAGTACGGGGATACCACATATGTGGGACTTTTTGGGAGCCTAGCCGCGTACAGGGCCCCGAAAACCAAGCACCGCCTTCAGGCTTTCTAAGGGCGTAAATTTTTGATTTCACGCCTCACTACCTATTACAGTTTTGAAGGCCATAAAATGCCAAGATGGCACAAAACCCCCACAAATGACCCCATTTTAGAAAGTAGACACCCCAAGCTATTTGCTGAGAGGCATGTTGAGTCCATGGAATATTTTATATTTTGCCACAAGTTGCGGGAAAATTACAAACTTTTTTTTTTTTTTTTTTTTTCACAAAGTTGTCACTAAATGATATATTGCTCATGCATGCCATGGGCATATGTGAAATGACACCCCAAAATAAATTCTGCTGCTTCTCCTGAGTACGGGGATACCACATATGTGGGACTTTTTGGGAGCCTAGCCGCGTACGGGGCCCCAAAAACCAAGCACCGCCTTCAGGCTTTCTAAGGGCGTTACAGTTTTGAAGGCCATAAAATGCCAAGATGGCACAAACCCCCCCCCCCAAATGACCCCATTTTAGAAAGTAGACACCCCTAAATTTAGGGGTACACTAGTGAGACTAGGTAATAAATGGCGGGTGCCCTGAAACTATAAAAAAATAACTAACCAACCAGCGTCACCTGTAACAGTTATATGGTGATCACTGGTGAAAGGGTTAACTAGGGGGCAATCAGGGGGCTTTATGCGGTAGTATATGGGGGTCCCTGGCGCTATAAAAAGCTGCGGCGAACCTAAATACCTACCTGCCTAACTAGCGTCACCTGTGACACTAATACAGCGATCAGAAAAACGATCGCTTATTAGGCTGGGTTCACACTGGAGCGATGCGGGAACGCCACGAATGCGCGGCGGGTTCCCGCATCGCATGCCTCCCGGCGGCAGTTCACACTGCCCTATGCGAACTGCTGGGAGTGTCAGTGAAATGTTAATGACACCCCCAGATCAGTTCGCATATCGCAGTGCGATCTGCAAACTTGGATCGCATGGTGTGAACACCCATGCGATCCGATTCTGCTGCGGACCAAAAAAAGGGTCCCGTGCGAGTTTGCGGCGGGTGCGGCGGGTGCGACACGAATTCAGCCATACTATCTGTATAGCTGAACTCGAATCGCACAGAGATCGGATGTGATTTGCACTGCAGTGCGGTGCGAATCACATCCGTTCTCATAAACCGCTGCAATGTGAACCCAGCCTTAGTGACACTGGCGACGGGGGGTGATCACGGGGTTAAACCTTTATTGGGGGGGTTAGGGGGGTACCTTAGAACTAAAGGGGGCTAACCCTAACTGCCCTAACAGTTATTAGTCACAAATGACACCTGCCGGGTGATCAGGGGGTTAAACCTTTATTAGGTAATAAATGGCGGGTGCCCTGAAACTATAAAAAAATAACTAACCAACCAGCGTCACCTGTAACAGTTATATGGTGATCACTGGTGAAAGGGTTAACTAGGGGGCAATCAGGGGGCTTTATGCGGTAGTATATGGGGGTCCCTAGCGCTATAAAAAGCTGCGGCGAACCTAAATACCTACCTGCCTAACTAGCGTCACCTGTGACACTAATACGGCGATCAGAAAAATGATCGCTTATTAGGCTGGGTTCACACTGGAGCGATGCGGAAACGCCGCGAATCCGCGGCGGGTTCCCGCATCGCATGCCTCCCGGCGGCAGTTCACACTGCCCTATGCGAACTGCTGGGAGTGTCAGTGAAATGTTACTGACACCCCCAGATCAGTTCGCATATCGCAGTGCGATCTGCAAACTCGGATCGCATGGTGTGAACACCCATGCGATCCGATTCTGCTGCGGGCCAAAAAAAGGGTCCCGTGCGAATTTGCGGCGGGTGCGGCGGGTGTGGCGGGTGCGGCGGGTGCGGCGAATGGCTGAACTCGAATCGCACAGAGATCGGATGTGATTTGCACTGCAGTGCGGTGCGAATCACATTCGTTCTCATAAACCGCTGCAATGTGAACCCAGCCTTAGTGACACTGGCGACGGGGGGTGATCACGGGGTTAAACCTTTATTGGGGGGGTTAGGGGGGTACATTAGAACTAAAGGGGGCTAACCCTAACTGCCCTAACAGTTATTACAGTCACAAATGACACCAATGCAAAAAAAAAAAAAAAAAAAAAAAAAATGACATTGGTGTCACTGTGACTGGGGGGGCAGGGGTAATTGGGGGGGTGATCGGGGGGTAAAGGGGGGGTGTGAGTGTGCCTGGCATGTTCTACTGTGTGTGGGATGTGTTGGTGCAACTCACTGATCCGCTCTCCTCCGTGTCGGAACGAAAAATACCGACACGGAGGAGAGAATACATCACTTCCTCTCCTGTGTTTACATTACAGGAGAGGAAGTGATGTCACCGGGGATTTCCATTCGTCGGGAGCGATCGCGAGGGGGTGGCCATGAATGAATGGCCGTCCCCTCGTCCGGGATCGCTCCCGAACGAAAACCGACCGCCGCAGGCACCGGGCGGGGGCCCGATCGGGCCCCCGACCCGCGGGAGGCAAATCACGTACATGTACGTGCTTATGCCTGCCCGTGCCATTCTGCCGACGTACATCGGCGTGCGGCGGTCGGCAAGTGGTTAATAAAAACTTCAGATTTAATACATTCAGCGTTACTTTTGAAATACCATTAACAAGATAAAGCCTTATATATTAGTGTGATTATGTTTTTATTAATATATTTTAAAATTTCTTTGAAGAGCAGCTGTAGCAATAATGAGGGGTAAACAAAGCGATGTAGAATTAAGAAGATGATAATTTCTAAGTAAGGTTAATGTGGCTGTAAAGCCTAAACATTTTTTACCTATATGCATTCCTTGCATTAAGTTAAAAATGTATAGGTGTCAGCATCCCCGCTCACCCTCCCTTTTACTTACCCGAGTCCTCATTTGATCAAGAGCCGTGCACATCTGCAGCTCTTCTCTCCCCTCACTTCTGGGGCTTTGCTGGGGCACTGGGAGCCACTGGCTCCCAATGCTGTCAATCACAGTCAGTGACAAGGGAGTGGGGGGCGGAGCCGAGTCACGCTGTCTGTGTCACTGGACGCTGCAGCGGGGTTCCGGTGCGAGCACACACAAGTCACTCAATGGGAAGCGGCTTCCCATGGGGGCACTGGATAGAGGGGAAGTGCCAGGAGTGCCGTTGGGTGACCCAAAAAGTGGAGGTTCATGGCCGCTCTGTGCAATTCCATTGCACAGAGCATGTAAGTATAGACATGTTTGTTATTTTTTTTTAAAGTACCTTTACAATCACTTTAATTGACTCCTGTCTAAATTGTCCTATTATGTGCATTTATGTATGTATGCTAGATCGGGACCTTAGTTTGTAAGCTCCCTGAGAGCAGAGATTGCTTTGAATGTACAGTATGTAAAGCAACGTGTAAATTGTTGGTGCTAAATAAATACCTGTAATAAATAGGAAGCCAGTGCAGGGATCAGCAGTCAATAAGGGCTCTCATTGACCTTAAGAGCCCTTTTGCACGGGCAGAGCCCGGGCGTCGTCGGGTTTTAGCTGCGCTTTACCATAGTTTTTGTGGGGCTAGTGGCCGAATAAAGGGTTAAAAGCACCAAGGCACTTTAGTGGCTCTGCCCATTGATTTCAATGAGCAGGGGCGCTTTTGGAACAGTGTATACACCGCTCCAAAAGCGCCTCAAAGATGCTGCTTGCAGGACTTTTTTGATGTCCTGCCAGCGCAGTGTCCCAGTGTGAAAGCATTTGGGATTTCAAACTGGGATTGCCGATGAGGATTTTTTTCAGGCGCTTTACAGGTGCCATTTTTAGTGCTAAAGTGCATGAAAAACATCTCCAGTGTGAAAGGGGTCTTATGGAAAAGAATATAACAAATTGGGAGAGAAGCTGTAGATTTGGTGCATTGTCGTCCTTATTCCTGAGGATCTGCCCAGCTTATGTATAGCTACTAAGTATGGACAAATGTATGCATAATTCACTAACCAATCCATAGTCCCTATAGCTGGCCATTACACACCTTACAATCATGCCAAATCAGAAATAAAAGAGAAAATAAACAGACCACTAGCCTATTTGCAAAGAAGCATGGTAAAGTTGGTAAAAGAAAACAGGCATTCCAAGGGGCACAAGGCAATTGGGTGAAACAACAAGATATGTAAAAGGAAAAAATAAACATGCTGGAGCCAAAGGATAGGAACTGCTGAAAATCAAGGCACCAGCTATGACTGAGTGCTAGTGGTCTGAGAATGATGGAAAGACAGCAGTGTAAGCACTTTTATTTGCAGACTACACAGCTGCCAGAGAAGAACATCTCATGATGACAAATCATGGGGAGGGATAAAAACCCAAAAACAAAACTATGAGCCCACAGCTTCATTAATCTGAAAATAAAATACAGCTGGGTGCAACTAGTCATATTCATTTTAAGAGAGAGCTACAGGACAACCCTGGTCTGGAACACTTATGAACGTTTAATACAGACCCAAAGTGAAAAGTATTTGCCTTACTATGTATGCTATAATTAAACATTGCCACAACAGCCTATTCTATTCAGGAGATTTTTTTACTCACTCGGTGGCTTGGGATAACTCTTGCTGGCAGTTGCCACATATAACATATTTCAAACAACACACTTGTTACAAATTGTTAATCTCACGCCACCTACCTATTAAAAATCCCCTGTGTAGTTTAATAAGAGAAATGCTTGGTCACATAAAACCACTAAGCAAAGAATACAAGGCATAATAGCTTGGAGTGTGACGCCACCAGGTGGCACTGCAGAATAATTTGCTTATTTTAATAAACAGTTGTTCCAAGTGTATTCAGTGCTTCAATTTATACAATGAAATTAGATGTATCAAATAATATCAGTGAACTGGTATAGGCCATACAAAGTATCTATCGCTATATACACCCATATTATAAATATTTCATTTTTATATTTAAACTTTTAAAGTGATTGTTAATACACTTTAATTAAAAATAACAGGTTTAAAACGTACCTGCTCTATGCAATGGAATTGCGCAGAGTGGCCCGAAACCCCTTTTCTTGGTTCCCCCGCCAGAGCATTTGGCTAATCCTCTATGGCTAGTGCCCCCATAGGAAGTGTGGCTCGCTCCTGAGCCCTGCTGCCTGCATCTATAGACGACCGCTGCTCCCTCGTCATTGGGTTTGAATGACAGCAGGAAAGCATATAAATCTAGGAAGTGAGGGGAGAGAACCACTGCAGATGGTCACAGTGCTGGATCGAATGAGGACTCTGATAAGGAGGGGATGAGAGGGTATACTACTACCCAAAAAAGTGTTACCCCTAAAAGAGTAACTCCATTTTGGTTGAGAAAAAAATATTTCCTTATTTTTTTTTACAAACTTTGTTTTAGATTCCTACCTTTTGTTATTCTGAAGAAATAGCCATTTGATTGTCTGTGTCCATGTATAACTGAATCTGTATGGGAATGGCTTTATAATTATCAATCAGCTGCTGCACCTACAGGGCTCTAATGAGGAAACCTGCAGGTTCTGCATCCCTTTAGATGTTATTTCCCTTTGGGAGTATCCCACCAGAAGTGACATTGTTGGATGGGATGCTCAAAATTTGACTTGTATCTTACTGCAGACTTCTGGTAAATAGACCAAAACACAAACAGGAAATGACATTTCTGGGAGGGGCGTTCTGTAGAGAGCGCCTTCAGGTAGCCATATTGCGTGACATTTTTCAGAAACTTACAGTGCTGTAGAGTGAAAAGGAAAGTACATTTTTAATAACATTTAATTACAATATGACTTTTGTGTCACAATGTATATATATATATATATATATATATATATATATATATATATATATATATATATATATATATATATATATATATATATATATATATTTTTTTTTTTTTTTTTTTTTATTTGCTAATTTTTTTTCCCCAGTGGAGTGGGGTTACCCTTTAATGCACGGAATGACAGGAAGGCATTACAAGGAAGGAAGGACAGGAAGACATTACAAGGAACAATGCAATTGCAGCAGTACCAAATTAGCACACTGGGTGGCAGTGTTACATTAAAGAAGCTACACAGTGGTGCTAAAAACTGGTTCCACTTGAGTTATATCACAGAATGTAAAATACTGTGCAATGTACAGCTACTAGCATTTTTTTATTTAAAGTTACTTAGAAGACAAACGATGAAGGAATAACTAATCACTAAAACACTGATAAAAGAAGAAAAAAAACTGACATTATTTGAATAACGCATTTACACACTCCAGAGTCGTTTTAATTACAGGTGTTTCCTGTTGGTCTGGAAGTGTCAGTTCACAATTCCAACTCAAAACGTAAACTAGCCACCTAATTGGACTTGGTTATTGTCTGGATTGGTCTAACGTCTCTGATTTTATTTTTGTTGTTATGGTAAAAATTTGAAAATAAAATAGATTACTTAAAAAAAAAAAAAAAAAAAAAAAAAAAACTACATATGGATGCTTACAAAATACTTTTTCATTATATATTGTTATGGGTATATTTTTAAAGCAATGATGGTGTCATTCACCAAATATTCACTGCAGCTGACACTTCCTGGTGCATGTGTTCTTAGTTACAGAGAAAGATTCACCCACCTGTTAATGTTTGGTGGATAACACATTTAGGCTTGATTCCCACCTATGCATTTGTAGTGCTTTTTGCATTTTGTGGATTTGCACTACAGAACGTGTTCCATAGGAAACCAAGTTAAAGCGGTAGTAAACCCGCACATTTTTTATTTATTTTTTTAAACCTGCAAAGCAAAAGGCATAATGAGCTAGTATGCACCGCATACTAGCTCATTATGAAATACCTTAGAACGAGGCCCCGACATCTGGCCCGATCCACGCCGAGGGAGCTTACATGCTCCCTCGGCGTTTCTTCCGGGTATCGCGGCTCCGGCGCTGTGAGTGGCCGGAGCCGCGATATCGTCACTCCCGCGCATGCGTGCAGTCAGCGGCGCATACCGAGGGGAATATCTCCTAAACCGTACAGGTTTAGGAGATATTTTTTTTACCTACAGGTAAGCCTTATTATAGGCTTTCCTGTAGGTAAAAGTTAAAAATGTGGGTATACAACCACTTTAAGTGGACTGTAGTGCAAGTCTGCAAAAAGCACCAAAAATGCATAGCTGTGAATCCAGCCTTACTGCTTTACAAATATGCCCTAATCTCCAGTATATCTAAAAGACCATAAGGTAGTAGTCATAATTTTCTTGAATCTAGTCATCAGGCTTAAAGTGTATGAAAACGCTAACAATATACATATTATTTTGCTCCATTTTGGTCAGTTAAAAATAGTGGACACTATTTTGTCATATATGTTAAATAAGTGCACAAAAAAAAAAAAAAAACAACACGTTGATCCTACTACAGATCTACCACTGTCCTGTGTTCTATGCACTTTGCAGTGTTATCTCAAGCATTCTTATCACTGAACATCTCTCCCCATGTTAAGGAAAAAAAGAAAGGAGAAGCTGTTCTGTAGTCCTAACATACTTCCTGTCCTAGGGTAACCAATCTACTTCTCCATAGATAGAGTACAGTGAGTGAGAATTGTTATGCTACAACAGAAACGGTTAGACCCCATACACACTATTAGATTTTCTGCAGATTTTTGTCTTCAGATTTACCAAAACCATATAATATGAGGTCAAACCTTAAGAGTTTCAATGTGTATACAATCAGGCAGGCCCGTGCACTACATGGTTTTGGTAAATCTGAAGACAAAAATCTGTAGAAAATCAAATAGTGTGTTTGTGTATGGGACTTTACTGGGAGGATCACTAGGTGAAAAAGGAGGGAAAAAAAAAAAAAAAAAGCCTGAAAGGAATTCATTTCAGGCCCGGTTCACACTGGAGTAATGTGGCATTTGCAGCGATTTCTGTACATTTTCTGCACCGCATTAAAAATTGCACACTTCATGCAAATCGCTGCGGTGTGTATGTTACGTGAACTACATTCCTAAATCGGTTCCCAAAACGCAGAGTGATCTCCAAGTTCAGATTGCATGGGTGAAAAAGGTCCTGCACAATTTTGGTGCGGATGCACCAATAATAAATTATTCTGGCCAATAAAATGAATCAACGCCCAAGCGATTGACACGCCTAAAAAAAAACATCTAGATGCGTTTACATGCATTTACAAGCGTCAAAGTGTTTTTTCTGCCAAAAGCTGGGCAAATGCCCAATGTGCAGGAGACCTTACTATTCTCTATAGCTTGGTCAAAGTCATGTGAAAGTTTTAATCCGTGTTTTTTAAAGTAAACATGACAATGCGAAAAATCCTCGCTGAACCCGTTACATGCTCAACTCATCCAAGTGTAGATGCAAACAGAAAAGGCACTGATCCTATTTGCCAAACCAAGTTCTTATTGGACAAGAACAAATCAAATGTATGAAATGCTGCTATGTCATCCTAGCCTCTGTTATGCCCTGTACACACAGTCGGACTTCCCAACGACAAAATCTGTTGGATTTTTTCTGATGGATTTTGGCCTAAGTTTGTCTTGTATACACACGGTCGCACAAAGTTGTCAGGAAATCCGATCGTTCAGAACGGGGTGACGTACAACACGCACGACGGGACTATAAAGAGGCCAGTAGCCAATAGCTTTTGTCTTGTAATTTATTCTGAGCATGCGTGG